>NC_142589.1:81700265-82002161 GCF_965207765.1 Zootoca vivipara | reverse complement strand
CCTGTCCCCAACTTGACTTACTTCGGAACCCGTAACTGCGAAATTGTTTGGGAATTTCAACTGCACAAAGGCAGCAAGACACAGGAAGAAAATGGCACAACTTTGAAGCACCTAGTTCACTGCCTCCGGGCAGTGGCGGAGAGCAGGCTTGGCACACCACCCACAGGGGCGTGGTGCCTAGCCGTGATGGCACCCCACTGGGATCGTGGTGCCAGGGGCAGTGCCCCCCCGCCCCCCTCTTCCTGCGCCAGTGCCTTCGGGACAGTGGAGGGTGATCCATTAGGTCAAATGGGGCCTCACCAAACTCAACCCCCCCCCCCGCTCATCTGGTACCAGTGCCACAATGGGTCTGTGCATCTGGCTGTTAACCAGAAGGTTGGTGGTTCCAGCCCACCCAGGGACAGCTGTGGGGAGGATTCCTACATCGCATGGGGGTGGGACTAGATGACCGTCGTGGACCCTTCCAACTCTACAATTCTGTGATTCGTTTATTCCAGGGGTGGGCAAGGTTTTACCTGCCTGGGCCAGTCAAGTCCCGCAGAGCTCTCCGTGGGCCGGAACGCACACGTGTGAATTCCGGTGTCTGGGCACGCGCAGACGTGATTTCCGGCGTCACAGAAGCAAGTCCTCACACTGCACTGTGCCGATTTAGCACAGCGTGTGGGGACTCATCGAGTGGGCGGCTCGGTTCGTGGGCGGCTCGTGGGCTGGTTAAACTGCCCCCATGGGCCGCTTGCGGCCCATGGGCTGTATGTTGCCGACCCCTGATTTATTCCATTCACACCCCGCCTTCCTTCTTCCAATGACCTCAACTTGGCGTGCACACTTCTCTTCCAATTTCATCCCTACAACAGCCCAGCAAAGTAGATTAGGGCCAAAGACACCCCTGCTTAGGAACTTCCTTTTTAGGCACAATTTTACCCGAAAGGGTTTCCCAATGAACCATCCTTTCGGGGAACAGGCAGGGCGAAGCAGAATATCTAAGAATGCACAATCACTCATGGCCCTCGACAGCTTCACACTTGTCCTTTTAATTATCCCAGTCCCCTGAAATATTTTATACTATGATGCCAATAAATAAAAAAATCCTTGTTTATCTCTGAAATATACTCGGAGTCCTGCAGTGATTTCATGCTCTTTATTGCAGCTTGTAAAACAGTGATTGAATTGCCCTCCACCCTAAACCTCAGGCTTTTATATACATTACTTACACAATGAGTACCATCTGATTGGCTGATTCTGCTTCCCCCCTGGAGCCTGATTGGTCTTTTCCTGCAGGCCAATCAGTTGTTGCATTCTAGGATCCTATATATATGTTTTCATATTTCTATATCACCCTATTTACCTTCTTGCTATACTTAAACAATTTTGCTTTAGTATCTGTAAATCGGTTTCAAATATGATCATTACAAAATATTTTAAACTAAACCTGCAAACTTTCTCAAAAGTTTACATACAATGTTCTTTCATATATTGTATAAATTTACTCCAGTCCTTTTCAAACAGTAGGTCACGCTGGTTTTGTATTTTCCCTGTCAGCTTTGCCAGTTCTGCATATTCAATCCTTTTTATTTGCCGTTCTTCCAAAGTTAGAAGTTCCTGCTGCTTCCATTTCTGGGATAAAGGTTTCCTTGCAGCCGTAGTCGCATACATAAACATATTTACTGGTAAACTGTTGGACTATGCCGAAATAGCAGAATTGACCGGAAAGCTCAGGAAACAAGAAGACCAAAATTTCAATAAAGAATGGGGAAATTTTTATAATTTATCTTGGAGACCACTGTAAACAGATGGAAACATCAGCAGGATTGCAATAACACAAGTACTATGGAGACAATGATGTTATATAAAATGTAGATTATTGGAAAAGATGCAGTAGAAAAGGTTTAATAATAGGACCCATGGAGGAAGTCTCTGGGAAGTCCAGAGATTTCGGAGGAATCTTTCAATTGCTGGTGTGTATGGTTGTATCGTTATAATTCTATATTTGTAAAATCAAATAAAAATTATTTCCAAAAAAAAGGTATTGCCACGGGTCACGTTTCCAGACATATTTGTAGCGCAGTTAAACTGCGGAACTCCCATCCACGGGAGGCAGTGACAGTCACCGGCTTCAATGGCTCAAACATAGGATTAGGCAAATTCATGGTGGTTGAGACTCACAGTGGCTACTGGTATAATGGGCACCTGGTTGGCCACTGTGAAAACAGGATCCTGGACTTGATGAGTCCCTGGCCTGATCCTGCAGGCTTTTCTTAGGCTCTTAAGAAAACGATCTGTTCTGCAATGCAATGCGATGTCATGTAATAAGGCTGTGGAATGAGAGCCATTGACGCAACATGACACACTTTTCAAGAGAATTAAAGAACCTAGAGGCTGAGCAACAACTGAGAGTTGCAGGAACTGGATGGGCCAGCTCTTTCCAAAACTCACATGGCCAAGAAAACTCCCCATCCCCCCCCCCCTGCTTTTTATTTCTTCCTGGCATTAAGAGCACCTTTACCTGCTTGTTCCAGTGACTTTGCCCCAATCTAGGTCAAAGCAACCCCCTTGAGAAAAAAACTGGGAAAAGGGACAGAGCAAAGGTCCGGCTTGCGGCCGGCCTTGCCATGTCCAATTTTGGTATGGAAAAAAAAAGGCAGTTTACAAGCCGAGAATCCAAAAGAGCTTAAAGAAACTGATAAATAATGGAATTATTTTGGTCTCAGACTTGGCTTGGAGAGACTGACTGGAATAACCAAGAGGCCTGGGAACAGAGTGGGTGCATCCGGCGTGGGTCAGTTAGCTCTTTGGAGTTTGCTCAGCCGGTTGGGTCTGCCTAGAGGGCACCTCAGAGGTCCTTTAGTCTGACCCCGTGCAATGGCAGGCTGAGGAATGTGTCAGAAATGCCCCCACTGGGTCAGGGCCAAAGTGAATTTGCCTAGTTCGTGGGGGGGGAGTGTCAAACCCAGTAGGCAAATGTGGCCCCCCAGACCCCTCTCTCTGGCCCTTGGAACTCTCTCCAGGCCACACCCCTTCCAGAGCCACACCCCTCTCCCCCAGGCCACACCCTTCAGCAGCTCTGCTTCTCCCTCTCCTTGTATGTTTTGCCCTGGCTGGGATGTCTCCTTGAACCAGGATAAATGCCTCTTGCTTAGAAGTTGGATAGAGAGGGAGAGGCAGCAACTGGCCACCAACTCTGTCCAGTGATTCTAAGCAGAGATTTCCCCCAGTCTGCATTGGTTTCAGATGTTTTGAGGTGCTCTTATTGCTTCATTGTTTATCCGTTGCCCTGGGATCCTTTGGGAGGTCGGGTGGGATAATAATGTAATAAATAAGAAATAAAAACAGCTGCTTTTTTCCCTAGTTTAAGCCTTTATTTCATGAGCTCAAGCTGGAGAACAGTTTTAGAACATCTTGACTTTTTTTAGCCGCTGGAATCTGCACTGTGGTTTAAGCCAGCCGGTGTATTTAGAGACTTCTGTATTGCTGCCATCGAAATACAGTGGTCCCTTGGTTCTCAAACGCCTTGGTACTCAAACAACTTGGAACTCAAACACTGCAAACCCGGAAGCAAGTGTTCCGGTTTGAGAACTTTTTTTGGAAGCTGAACATGCTCCGTTTTGAGTGTTACGCTTCCGTTTTGAGTGCCACACTTCTGCTTTGAGTGTTACACTGAGGTCTGTCTGTTTATGCTATTTATTTTGAGGTTTGTTTTTGTTTTTGTGGCTCTTTGTTTTTGTGACTGTGTGGAACCCAGTTCAGCTACTGGTTGATTGATTGTGTGACTGCAGTACATTGGTTATTGCTTTCATTTTATGGATCAATGGTCTCGTTAGATAATAACATTCATGTTAAATTGCTGTTTTAGGGTTGTTTTTAAAAGTCTGGAACGGATTAATCCATTTTGCATTACTCTCTATGGGAAAGTGCACCTTGGTTTTGGAATGCTTTGGTTTTGGAACGGACTTCTGGAACAGATTAAGTTGGAGAACCAAGCACTGTACTCTAGCCTTGCTTTGAGTTAGCTGTGATTCCTGCATTGCGGGGGTTGGACTAGAATCAGGGGTGGCCAAGTCCCAAGAGACTGTGATCTACTCACAGAGTTAAAGACTGGCAATGATCTACCCCCTTTTTTGGGCTTCAGATCAAAATTGTTGAGCTTTATTTAGGGAAGAGGGAAGCCCATTTCTTGGGTGTTCAGGTCAAAGTTTTTGAGCTTTTTTTTTTTTTTTTTTTTAGGAAGGAAAGCCCTGTTATGGGGGGTTCAGGTCAAACTTGTTGAGCTTCTTTGAGGGAGGAGGGAATGCCCAAAACACCAGGGGGGGGGAAGCCAAAGTTGTTCAGCTTCTTTGGGGGGAGCCACTGATCTACCAGTGATCTACCACAGACGCCCAGTGACCTACCGGTAGATCACGATCTACCTGTTGGACGTGCCTGGACTAGATGATCCTTGGGGTCCCTTCCAACTCTACAATTCTATGATTCTATGATGCTCTGCCCCCACAGGCAGCCTCTAAATAAGTTTACAAATAGTAAAACACACAGATAGCCGCTGAAAGTGTGGTATGGACCAAAAAAATAATGAGGGAGGGCGTCTCTGTCATGCCCCACTCTGAAATTTGGGGGTTCTGATACGGGTCAGAAGCCAAGAGGACACCTACTGAGGGAGAGGGCCGCAGCTCAGCAGCAGAGCATCTGCTTTGAATGAAAAGGTCCCAAGTTCGAATCCAGACAGAACTTGGGAAAATAGCTGCTTGAAACCCTGGAGAGCTGCTGCCAGTAAGTGTGTTCAATACTGAGCCTGAGTCAGGATAAGGCAGCTTCCTCTGTACCAGTTTAAACCACCCTTTTGTCCAGAAGCACCATGAGGACTAGAATCTTAGCTTGCATTTAAGGGAAGGTCCAGAGATCAGCCACAGGTCCAGAGATCAGGGGCGTAGCCAGGATCAAAACTAGGGGGGGGGGGGGCAAGCCATGGTCGTTCAGGGGCGGGGCCAAGGCACGGAAGGGGAGGGGCCACAAAGTGGGCGGGGCTAAAGGGCCAGCGGGCCTGATGACATCATGGTGGTGGCAGCAGCGGCCACCTTGTGCTTCTGGGGCTGGTAGCGTTGGCGGCTACCCTGCTTGGCTGGAGAGGACGGGAGGGTCGGGCAGGCGAGAGGGGGTGGCAGGGCGGGCGAGGGTGAGGCAAGACATGGCCGCAGCCACGACGGCTCCGAGGCGTTGCTGCATATCAGCATAATATTTCAACCATGGTTCAAGCCCCACCTTAGGAAAAAAATCCTGCATTGCAGGGGGTTGGACTAGATGACCCTTGTGGTCCCTTCCGACTACAATTCTACGATTCTATTGATATATTACCATACCATATGCATCGTTCTGCTTTCTTGAATTGTCCTACTCCTAGGCATAGCAGCCAACTCCTAGAGGCCTAGGTGCCTCTCCCCCCCCCCCCAATTACTGGTAAATACCGTATTTGAAAGAGTCATCCCCCCATGTTGATGGGCTTTCTATGTGGGGCTTATCTGCCCCCCCCCGTATTTTTATTAAGGATGGAAGAGGGAGGGAAGGAAGGAAGAAATAGAGAGAGGGATAACTCATATTTGTGGGTGCCTCTGGGTGACGCTGTGATGCTGGAACTCTGCATGTACAGGAGCCTTGTAAGCAGCTTTCTCTCTGCTTGATTTACAGCAGGCACGTCCAACAGGTAGATTGTGATCTACCAGTAGATCACTGGATGTCTGTGGTAGATCACTGGTAGGTCACTGGCACCCCTAAAAAAAGCTCACCCAAAATTTTCCTCCTCCCTCAAAAAAGTTGAACTATGACCTGAAGCCCTAAACAAAAATGGGCCTCCCTCCCTCCTAAAAGAAGCTTCCCTTCCTTTAAAAAAAACTCAACAGCTTTGACCTGAACCCCCCAAAAGGGGGTAGATCACCCTCAGTTTTAAACTCTGAGTAGATCAGAGTCTCTTGGGAGGTGGCCACCCCTGATTTACAGTATACAGATGCAGGAGGAGGGGCAGACTGGAACACCAATGCTTTTTATAAACATCACTGTGTCTGTCAAAGCTACAGCCTCCCCCCTTTCTTATTCACTTCTTTTTAGCCTTGCAGAGCCACCTTAGTCAAATTGAATCCTCTGAGTCTGCACCCTCATTAAATGGCCAATAGAACTCTTAATGCTCCTGAATGCTCATTAACAAGTCCCACTTAAGAACAATAGGGTGAAATGGTCAGCTATCGAATCTTGCCTGGGGATATATGCTCCATTGTCTTAACTGCTTAACTACTGGTAGCCACTTTGCTTTATTTATTTGATGTGTTTTTGTTACAGCTGTGTGTCCCCCCCCCCCCAGCAAGCGGAGACTTAGCTGCTCTTGCTAAAGCAAAGCCCTTTCCACTTCAGTTTTTGAAGGGGAAAAGTGCTGGTTATGGTCTGTAAAATACATTATTTTTTTTGCTTCTAGGGGGGGGGCAGCTGCCCCCTCCTGCCCCCCCTGCCTACGCCATGCCAGAGATCTTCGCATGCAAGAGGTCCCAGGGATCAATTTCTAGCATCTCCAGGGAAAGACCAGGTGAACCAGTGAGCTGACCCTGGAAAAAAGGTGATTTCCTTTATTCTGTCATTTTACGCTGGCGCATCATCACTGAGCTTGAATTTCAAGGTGGGCTGAATTCAAAGGCTTCTTCATTTTTTCGTTCTCTTCATCCTCTCCCAGGCAGGTAAATTTCTCCTTGCCCTAAAACTTTGCCTTTGGACTGATGATGGTGCCTGCAAACATTCAAACCGAAGGACTGGCGTGACCTCTAGTGGAGAAGGAAGAAAACTACATCCGACCCCCACATGGTGTGGGTTTTGGGCAGATCTACTCCTGCCCACCTAGCAGTTTGAAAGCATGCCCCAAAGTGCAAGTAGATAAATAGGTACCGCTCCAGCAGGAAGGTAAACAGTGTTTCCGTGCGCTGCTCTGGTTTTGTCATGCTGGCCACATGACCCGGAAGCTGTACGCCGACTCCCTCGGCCAGTAAAGCAAGATGAGCGCTGCAACCCCAGAGTCGTCCGTGACTGGACCTAATGGTCAGGGGTACCTTTACCTTTTACAACGCAAATTTGCTTCAACGGCTTTTGGCCCTTTAGTCCAAGGAACTGTAATTTTGTGGGTGAGGCTAAGGATCTCCCTCAGACATTTCTTTGACCCCTGGCCAAACTACAAATCCCAGGATTCTTCGGGGGAAGCCAGGGCACGAAACCATGGTTTGGGGGACTGAGCCAAACCAAAGTTTTCTCTGGCTTTGTTGTTGTTGTTGTTTAGTCGTGTCTGACTCTTCGTGACCCCATGGACCAGAACACAGCAGGCACTCCTGTCTTTCACTGCCTCCTGCAGTTTGGTCAGACTCATGTTGGTAGCTTCGAGAACACTGTCCAACCATCTCGTCCTCTGTCATCCCCTTTTCCTTGTGCCCTCCATCTTTCCCAACATCAGGGTCTTTTCCAGGGAGTCTTCTCTTCTCATGAAGTGGCCAAAGTATTGGAGCCTTAGCTTCAGGATCTGTCCTTCCAGTGAGCACTCAGGGCTGATTTCCTTAAGAATGGAAAGGTTTGATCTTCTTGCAGTCCATGGGACTCTCAAGAGTCCCCTCTAGCACCTTAATTCAAAAGCATCAATTCTCCAGCGCTCAGCCTTCTTTATGGTCCAGCTCTCACTTCCATACATCACTACTGTACTGGGAAAAGCATAGCTTTAACTAGACAGACCTTTGTTGGCAAGGTGACGTCTCTGCTTTTTAAGACGCTGTCCAGGTTAGTCATTGCTTTTCTCCCAAGAAGCAGGCGTCTTTTAATTTCATGACTGCTGTCACCCTCTGCAGTGATCATGGAGCCCAAGAAACAAAATCTCTCACTGCTACAAGCCCTTGTGGCGACAAATAAACAAAGACCTAAAGAAATTGAACAACACAAATTTCACTCTCACAGACAAAATAGCCATGATCAAAACGATCACCCTTCCAAAACTAACCTACCTATTCCAAACCCTCCCAATCTGGATTCCACAAACCCAACTTCACATATGGCAGAGAAAACTACACTCCTTTATCTTCTCACACAAAAAAACAAGAATAAGCCCCAAATACCTGCACCTCCTCACCTCAGAAGGAGGATGGGGAATCCCCAACATAGAAACATACTACATTGCCAACCAAATACGCCATATATATACTAGAACATGAGACAAAACAATGGACACACCTAGAGAGGGACAAAATTGAAAATACCTACACCACAGCATACCCTCTTCTCCCAAACAAATTAAGGAAATTTCCCACAACACTTAACAGGTACACACAGACCATGCTCAAAGCATGGAAAACAGTAATAGGCGAACTATCCCCAACCCCATCCCCACTAATCCCACTGGCGTACCACCCATTATTCCACCACGCAGCACAAAACCTCCGGATTAAAACCTGGCAAACCAGAGGCTTATATTGGCTAATAGACTTCTATAAAAATAACAAACCTTTGACAACACAAGAAATACAAGACAAACTAGAAGACACCCAAATGCCCTGGTTACACCAATTACATGCCTTCTTAAACAGCCTTCTTAAACAATCCGGTAATAAAATCAACAGCAACTAGGCCCTGACAACCTTCGAAAACCTCATCCTAACAACAAAGGGACACGGCAGAGGGATGGTATCCGCAATATACAAAATACTACAGTACTCCAAAACCCCACAAACTCCCTAGACGCAATTAAAAAAAAGGGAGAGTGACATAGGATACGAGATTAACCCCACTCAATGGACCAGAGTGTGGTCTAGTAAAGGTAAAGGGACCCCTGACCATTAGGTCCAGTCATGACCGACTCTGGGGTTGCAGCGCTCATCTCGCATTATTGGCCGAGGGAGCCGGCATACAGCTTCCAGGTCATGTGGCCAGCATGACAAAGCCGCTTCTGGCAAACCAGAGCAGCACATGGAAACGCCATTTACCTTCCTGCTGGAGCGGTACCTATTTATCTACTTGCACTTTGACGTGCTTTCGAACTGCTAGGTTGGCAGGACCTGGGACCGAGCAACGGGAGCTCACCCCATCTTGGGGATTTGAACTGCCAACCTTGTGATCGGCAAGGCTCAGTGGTTTAACCCACAGTGCCACCCACGTCCCATAGAATGTGGTCTAAACCCACACATAGATTTAAAGGGGGGTTTAGACCACATTCTCACACTTAAAGGGGAGAATGTGGTCTAACCCCCCCTTTAAATCTATATCAATGAAAAGAAAATAACTCACTCTGAAACTCACCTGCAGGTGGTACCTAACAGCAAGAACATTAGAAGGCTCCCTGGAAAAGACCCTGATGTTGGGAAAGATTGAGGGCACAAGGAGAAGGGGACGACAGAGGACGAGATGGTTGGACAGTGTTCTCAAAGCTACGAACATGAGTTTGACCAAACTGCGGGAGGCAGTGGAAGACAGGAGTGCCTGGCGTGCTCTGGTCCATGGGGTCATGAAGAGTCAGACACGACTAAACGACTAAACAGCAAAAATATTAATAGTGAAATAATTATTAAGTTATAACTTAAAATGATTGGGGCCCCATTATTTACATCATAGGAGCCTACACAACACAAAACACTCTTGCTGTATGTAGTTTTTATTTTATTTGTTTTTTATCTGATATTTTGGAAGTGTACATCCAGCTTCCCCCCCCCTTTAAATTCTTTTGGGGCCCCCAAGAGAGTGGGGCCCTAAGCTAGAGCTTGTGCAGCTTATACGTAAATCTGGCACTGCTTGTGGGACATCTTCGTTAGAAGAAAAGGCTCAGGAGTAAACCCTGCAAAAATCCGGAGGGGAGTCCTTAAGACGGTTGGATGGCGCCTTGTATGCCTCCTTCCAGCAACTTCTGCTGCCAAGCTGATGCCAAACTTCTTGCTCTGCTTTCCTTTTGTTACGGATATTATCTTTAAAGTTGTTAAATGTTACAAATAGTATGCATAAATGTATCCTTTTGACTTGACAGCTCAGGGAAGTTACCTAGTTTTAAAAATCATATACTGTACTGTAAAATCAACTCCTTTGCCAGTTTCCAGGCTCCAGGAAGGTACTCATAGGTGACAATAGCTGGGCAAAAGCTCTCCTCCCGACTTGCCCAGGTGGCAGACTATTTGTTGTTCTTTTGTGGTAGGTGCTTAGAATGTACTTCCCAATAGATATCCTGTATCCGCCTGTTGCCCCAACACATTCCTCCTATTTTAATCATGTATAACCCTCCCCTTTTCTGATGTAGCAATGATGTAGTGATGATGCTTAACGAACTGTATGCTGGGATAGGATAGAGTGTTTTAAAAGTTTTTGTCACCCCATCCTCGGGGTTCAATTCCTCTTTGAACCTGTTGTGCAATAAACTTTGGTCTACAGCTACTTGCTCCGGTTGGCGGCTGGACTCCTCTGTTCCGCAGGGGCCCGCGGGCTCTTCCCAATGAGCTGGGTGGCTAAGCAGCCTCGCACCTAGATTTTTGTGTAACACTTTGGACCCCATCGGCGAGGCCGGGGGGGGGGGTCGTCGTCTGGGCAGCCCCGGACCTCCAGACACACTGCCCCGGCTTGTGCCCCGAAGGGGGTCACTTGGGTGCTGCTAACACAGCGCTTTGACTTCACCCTTGGAACCACACTCCATTGTCTCTCGACTCGACAGACGGGTGCCAGCCCCAGCTACTCTTGTTTTGTAAACCGCTTTGAGGTGTTTACTGGGTTACAGTGGTCCCTTGGTTCTCAAACGCCTTGGTACTCAAACAACCTGGAACCCAAACATTGCAAACCCGGAAATAAGTGTTGTGGTTTGCGAACTTTTTTTGGAAGCCGAACGTGCTCCAATCTGAGTGTTACCCTTCTACTTTGAGTGCCACACTTCCGTTTTGAGTGTTACGCTTCCGATTTGAGTGTTATGCTGAGGTCTGTCTGTTTTTGCTATTTATTTTGTGTTTTTGTTTATGTGGCTCTTTTTCTGTTTTTGTGACTGTGTGGAACCCGGTTCAGCTACTGATTGATTGATTGTGTGACTGCAGTACATTGTTTATTGCTTTCATTTTATAGATCAATCGTCTCGTTAGATAGTAAAATTCATGTTAAACTGCTGTTTTAGGGGTTGTTTTTAAAAACCCAGAATGGATTAATCCGTTTAGCATTACTTTCTATGGGAAAGCGCAGCTTGGTTTTGGAACGCTTTGGTTTTGGAACGGACTTCCGGAACGGATTAAGTTTGAGAACCAAGGTACCACTGTATTTTGCAATCGAGCGGAACTGCAAAAGTCACTGAGTTTTCAAAATAAAAAATAGGGTATTAGGCAATAACTTGTTTTGTGCCCCGTGATCTTGGAAAAGCTGAGCCCATGTTCTCTTGAAAGGGTTACTCAACGCCCTCTCCATCTCACGAGGAGGGTGGGGCGCATGCTTCAGTCCAGCCTGTTCGCAAGCAAACACTTTTGCCCCTCTCTGTCTGAACTTGATGCTCCTTCAAGGTTCAGACCAGAACATTTCCCTGTCGGCAGCACCTTGAACAAACGCCACTCGCAAGGACCCTCTTCACTCAGCCTCAAGAGGCATCACCAGACCTGAAGGAAGAAGTGTGTGTGTGGAGGGGGGGGGAATCTTCAAAGAGGCAGTGTGGCAAAGTGGTTAGGGTGTTGGACTAGGACCTTGGAGAGATCAGATTTCAAATCCACACACACACACCCCCACGGGCTGCATTTAGGTTTGATGAGGCCCTCAGCTCCTGAAGGTAATGGGGCCCTTTATATGTCCAGCTGTCCCTTGTCAACAACAAATTGTCACTGTTTTTTGTGTTGAATATATGCTAGATGGTCATTTATGGACCTAATAGGTATCTCAAGCCATTCGCACTTGTTGCCATACAACCAGCCCATGCAGAATGTAGGCACCCTATATACAGAAAGGAGCAAACCAATGATATTTGAGGGAGCAGGCTAGCAGGCGGGGCCCATTCCTTACATCATAGGAGCCTCCACAACACAAAACACTGTTGTTGTATGTAGGTTTTATTTTATTTGTTTTTGATTTTATATTTTGGAAATCTGCATCCAGTTTTTTTTCCTTTACATTTTTGGTGGGCCCCCAAGAGAGCGGGACCCTAAACTAAAGCTTGTTTAACTTATACGTAAATGTGGCATTACCCCCCCCCCCCCCGCCATGATGAAACGCATTGGGTAACCTTGGGTTGGTGGTCACTTCCTTTCTGAGCCTTACCTACCTCCTCGTGGGGTCATTGTGATTCAGGATGAACCTGCAATATGGACCGAAAACAAATTATTTATGTACCTAGTCATAATATTGGCCACTTTTTTATATATATAAAAAATCAAACCAAACCAGCATTAAATTCAATTAAAACCTGAAGGATTACATTTCCCTACCCACCCTGCAAGAATTACGGAATTGTAGAGTCGTAAGAGACCCCCAAGGGTCATGTAGTACAACCCCCTGCAATGCAGGAATCTCAACGAGAGCATAGATGACAGATGGCAATAGAGTTACCTGAATTATTCTGCAGTGAATAAAAGGGGGCCTGTGTTAGACTCTGCCAGCCTGGTGCCTTCCAGTTAAGAAAATAGGACGAAAAGTCCATTTGGTCCAGCATCCTGTCCTCACAGTTGCCAAATACCCCAAAGAACCTAGGAATCGGGGTAGACTGCCTCTGGAGCTGGAGGTTCCATAATTGGAACTGGAGGTTGTTAATGATTGATGTTTTAATGTATTTTCAATTTTTGTTGGAAGCCGCCCAGAGTGGCTGGGGAAACCCAGCCAGATGGGTGGGGTATAAGTAATGATGATGATGATGATGATGACATAAAGAAGAGCCTGGCTGCTGGATCAGGCCGCCAGCCCACATTTTCCAGCATCCTTGTCTCACAATGGCCAACCAGATGCACCCAATGGAAAACCCACAAGCAAGACCCAAGTATGATGAGAATCTCCTCTTCTGTTGTTTCCAGTAATTGTCCCAGCAAAAGTCGCTTTGGGCTGCAGCAGTTGATAACGAGTTTTGGATTTGAATTGCTTAGTTTAATGTATGTGCTGCTGTTGTTTAAACTAATTTTATAAGTGCTGGTATATACACATATTTAACTGTTTTATATACAGTATGTTTGTGAACTGCTTCAGGGCGTCTTGTTGCAAATGAGTCATACAATGAAACTGACCAAAATTAATTCCCATAAAAAGAGCTCCCATCAGCTCGCGGCAATCATGTCTGGACAGGGTAGAGTTATTATTTAGTAATCCTATATAATAAAGTCCAAATGTCTCTGCGTCCAGTATTCCCTGTGTCCCTGTGTCCGCGCTAATGCGCATGTGCCCCACGGACACAGGGACTGGATGAAGAGGCGGGACGTACACACGCATGCGCGCTCTCTCCCCCCTCAACCCTCTGCCTCCCGTTCCCCTGCAGCGGCGGACCAAGATGGCGGCATCGGGCTCCAGGGCCGCGGCCGCGGGAGCCTGGTCCGGCTTCCCCCGCCGCTGCAGGCCGTGGCCCCGGAGCCCGATGCCGCCATCTTGGTCTGCCGCCACCTCCTCCTGACAACCCTACCTGGCCCGTGGGAGGAGCGGCGGGGCCGCGGCCTTCCCTCCCTCTCTGCGCTCGGCCACGGGACACGACGGGAGAGCGCTTTGTTTAATTGCGTTCCCGGCGTGCCCCGTGGCCGAGCGCAGAAAGGGAGGGAAGGCCGCGGCCCCGTCGCACCTCTAGCGCCCGTTTTCTTAACGGGCTGAATGAGACTAGTAATAAATATTATTGGTCACTCTCCTCACAAAAGAAGTCCACAGAAGCCCACAAATGCAACATTTGCTCTAACACCAGTTCCTATTAACACGGACAATAAACTTATTTTTATTTATTTGTTAGATTTGTATACGCCCCCCCCCGCCCCCATCTGAAGATCACAGGGAGGTTTGCAACATAAAAATTACAGAATGAGAACACAAAATACGCAAGGATAAGAGGAACAAGAACAAAATACCCCCCCCCCCCAAGACATTTCAAAGGACATAAATGTGAATAGGCCACAGCTAATTAAGACGTTAAAAACTCATCTCTATGCAAACAAAAGGCAGGTCGAGAGCCTTGATCAAAGAACCTATTAGCACAAGTGAGTTGTGCAACTTCCAAATCCAATATTACAGGGATTATACAATACTGTATTGCAGAGATTAGGATTGCAGAGATTAGGATTGCAGAGATTAGGATTGCTTAATTTGGGGGGGGGGGAGATCAAAGAAGCGGAAAATCTGCCCCGACCCTCTTATGTCTGTGAACTTACCGGTAATCGAGGCACAACCAAGCGTTCTTGTTGGAACCATGTTTCATCAGGTAATTTTTAAAGCAATCCCAATTCTCAGACATACAGTAAGGGAAAGTTCCTTTATCATAACCATTGAATACGGACTACTAAAAAGCAAGAGAAATATAGGTACCACAAAGAGGTAGATAGAAGTCAAAGAAAATAAATAAGGGGCACAAACTGGTGTACAGGATCGGAAAGAATGAGGAAAGCAGAAAATTTAAATATGGAGGTAAATTCTTTCTAGGAATTTTGTGTAGAGATTATTTAAAATATGGTTTGCACTCCTGAAATGATTCTGAGTATTGAAAAAATATGTTTTGTTTTGTTTTTGTTTTTCAGTTTTCTGTTTTGTCCTTCTTTTTTTTGTCTTTTTCCATCTTTATTTTTCATGATTTCGATTTGTTTTGATAATGGATTGTTGTTGTTCGACTGTTTTTTAATGGCAAAATCAATGAAGCATATTAAAAAACAAAACAACAACAAAGCAGAAGCGGAATATTTTTATTTTTCAGAGAAAAAAAGAACACGAAGGGGAGGAAAATAGGAATAGCACAAACAATAGAAGGCGCCGTGGAGGTGGAGATGCCGGCATTGCAGGGGGTTGGACTAGATGACCCTTAAGGATCCCATTGGGCGAAAGCTCCCCACTGGTGCGGAGCCCGCACATTCTCCAGCGCCCCACCTGCCACTCCAAAGGTGGCGCTGGGCCAGGTAAGGCGACGCCCACGCGCGATGACGGAGGCGGGGGGCGGGGACTGCTCCTTAAAGGGCCCGCAGCGCGGCAGGTGAGAGGAGCTTCGCGAACAGCTGGAAGACGGAGGAGCGCGGAGCTGGATCCCCGGCTCCGCCTGACACACGTGGTCTCAGGTGAGCAGCAGCAGCAGCATCTGCGGGACGTGTGTGTGCGCGCGCGCGCCAAATGAGCGGTAGACACGTGTATGCCTGCGCGTGTGTGAATGCGCAGTTGCGTGTAGTGGGCAAGAGACGAGACCTGCAGCCAGGGAGAAAGTGCGGTTCCCGCAGGAAGAGATCACTCTCTCTGTTTGTGTTTTTTCTCACGGGAAGCGCGCAAGGCAGGGAAGCGGCGCTTGTCCTCCGAGGAATGCAGGATATGATAACAGAGCGAGTGTGCAAAAAAGAAAAACAAATTTAATGCGGATCCTGCTCTCTTTTGCACGCCGGGCACAGATGGCAGCAGCGGCTCCCTCCGAAAGCGAGGGGCAAGGGTGCGTTTTCTGCGGGTGTAAGAAGCAAGGAGGAAAAAAGCAGCTCCTGAGCGTGCAGAGGGAAGGCAGTGTGGTGTTGCGGTTAGAGAGCTGGCGTAAGACCTGGGAGGCTTAACGCGGGGGCGGGCGACCTCATCTTACTCAGAGTAGACCCATATGAATTAATGGAGACAGTGTGGTGCAGCGGTTAGACTGAGACCTGGGAGAGAGCAGGGTTCAAATCCCTCCAGGATGCTCCTGTCAACAGGGGGTTGGGCTGGATGACCCTCAAGGCCCTTCCGACCCTGCAATTCAATGATTCTTTGAGAGTGGGAGAAGAACCTTTCCCCACCCACTTTCTCAATGCCAGACATAATTTTAAAAATTCCTATCCTGTCGCCTCTTGCTTGTCTAAGTCCCAAATGCAGCAGTCTTTCTTCATAAGGGATTCGCTCCACCCCCTCGATCATTTTAGTTGCCTTTTCTGACCCCCTTTCAACTCTGCAATCTCCTTTTTGAGGTGAGGTGCGTGTGTGCACTCATACATTCACAAACAAGTCATCAACATAAGTTCTATGTGATACCAGTCGGTTAAAGCAGCATCTTGCATGTTTTATAAGAACAAATTTAATGCAAATCTGCCCTCTTTGCTAATCTTCTGCCCTCCAGATATTTTGGACTGCAGCTGGAGCAAACTGTTTAGTTGCTTCCTGCCTCAGTTTTCCTCCTCTGTAAAATGGGGACAAAATGTCTGATCTGTTTTCTGGAGTCATGTGGGTGGATAATACCAGGTCAGGCTGCTGTTCTAGCTTTGATGTTTTAAAAACATATTGTTTGTTCATTTAATTGAACTGGAGCTTGGAGCCAAAAACTTTATTGGGAGTAGGAGAGAACGAGCAAAGCACATTTCTGGATGGTGAGATGAGAGCTTTGGAGCAAATTTCTGAATGAGAAATGATTATTATTTATTGATTTATTAAATTTTTATTCCGGCCTTCATCCGAGGATCACAGGACGGTTCACAACGTAAAAATACAAAATGGAAACACAAAAATGCATAGTAAAGCAAAAGCAAAACAAAGCAATAACCCGCCTCCCAATAATTTATTTCCATTTATTATTTGGTTATTACCTTATTTGTCTAGTTAAGGCAGCCTTTGCTTACCTGGTGCCCTCCAGATGTTTTCAATTAAAACTCTCATCAGCCCAGCTCAGAACATCTGGAGGGCAACAGTTTGACGAAGGCTGATTTAAGGCATTTCCTCCAAGCTCTTCAGCCAAAACGGCTTGCAACAGGACTTTCACGCGAGCAATCGAAAGAACACGCGCTCGCATTCTAAAAGTTGCAATCCGAAAGGAAACTGGGATGGGGAGGGAAGAGGAAAACCAGGAATCCCAGGTACCAATTTGCAAACTTACAAAGTACTCCTTATAGCAACCAGCGGGGAATGGAAACAGTTCAGAGAGAGGATGCGCTGAATGGAGCTGGTCTCTTAAGCACCAAGCCAGGGAAGTGGTTCTATTTGCCTTCTTTCAATAAAGCAGTTCAAATAGCTCAGTTGGTAGGAGGCTGCAGTTGGAAAGCCAGAGTCTGTGAGACTGAATCCTCTGTGGATTTTTTTAAAAAAATATTATAGCTCAGTTGGTTAGAGATTGGAGGATGGATGGCGGCTAACAGATTGAGGTTGAATCCTGACAAGACAGAAGTACTGTTTTGGGCGGACAGGGGACAGGTCGGTGTGGAGACTTCCTGGTCCTTAATGGGACAACTGTGCCCCTGAAGGACCAGGTGCGTAGCCTGGGAGTCATTTTGGACTCACAGCTGTCCATGGAGGCGCAGGTCCATTCTGTGTCCAGGGCAGCTGTCTACCAGCTTCATCTGGTATGCAGGAAGAGACCCTCCCTGCCTGCCAACTGTCTCTCCAGAGTGGTGCATGCTCTGCTTATCTCCTGCTTGGACTACTGCAATGCGCTCTACGTGGGGCTACCTTGGAAGGTGACCCAGAAACTGTAATTAATCCAGAATGCGGCAGCTAGACTGGTGACTGGGAGTGGCAGCCGAGACCACATAACATTGGTCCTGAAAGACCTACGTTGACTCCCAGGACATTTCCGAGCACAATTCAAAGTGTTGGTGCTTACCTTCAAAGCCCTAAATGACCTCAGCCTGAGGGAGCGTTTCCAGCCAAAACATTCTGCCCGGACACTGAGGTTCAGCTCCGAGGGCCTCCTGGCAGTTCCCTCCCTGCAACAAACAAAGCTACAGGGAACCAGGCAGAGGGCCTTCTCAGTAGTGGCACCCACCCTGTGGAACGCCTTCCCATCAGTTGTCAAGGGAATAAACAACTAGCAGCCTTTTAGAAGACATCTGAAGGCAGCCCTGTTTAGGGAAGCTTTTAATATCTGAAGGACTATTGTATTTTAATATTTTGTTGGAAGCTGCCCAGAGTGGCTGGGGGAAACCCAACCAGATGGGCAGGGTATAATTAATAAATTATTATTATTATTATTATTATTATTATTATTATTATTATTGAGCATGGTGCTGATAACACCAAGGTGGCAGGTTTGATCCCCCTGCGGGACAGTTGCATATTCCTGGATTGCAGTGGGTTGGGCTAGATGATGCCCAGGGGTCCCTTCCAATGCTATGATTAGACTGCAGCCTGATGGAATGGCTGCCGCCGCAGTCTGCTTTACCTATTTCCTGTAACATCCTGTTGATTTTGGTCATGCTGATTTTGGAGCAAGCAGGTTTAAGACTGCAGCTTTGGGGTTAAAACCCAGCTTAAAATTCAGTTATAATTTGTGTGCCAAGTGCCTTTTTCTTCAAGTAAGTCCAGCAATGGAGGGACAGGGCCCGAGTATGAAACGAGCTCTGTGTCCAAAAGCATAGCACTATTTATGGCCTGGCTGATGTCCACAGGAGCAAGGTTTTCTGGACACATGCAGAGTGCCTTTCACTCACCACTGAGGGCAGATCCATTCACTTAAAGCACACCCAATACACATTTAAAGCTCATAGCTCTCCCTTAAAAACAACAACACACACACACAAAACCATGGGAGCTGTAGTTTCACCCACCCAGAGCTACAGTTCCCAATATCTTAAACTAACTAACAAGGATTCTTTGGAGGGAGTCATATGAACATAAGGAGAGCCTGCTGGATCAGGCCAGTGGCCCATGTAGCTCAGCATCCTGTTCTCACAGTGGCCAACCACATACTACAAGCCAACAAGCAGGATTCGAACACAAGAACAACTCTCCCCTTCTGCGCTTTCCAGAAGCGTTTCTTTCTCCAAGTGCAAAGCCATCGATAGCCCTCTCCTCCACAAATTTGCCCGGCCCTCTTTTATATAGCCATCAAAGATTGGAACCTGTCACTGCCTCCTGTGGCACAGAGTTCCATAGTTTAACTGTCTGGTTTTTATCTGAGATCCCTGCAATGCAGGCGGTTGGACTTGATGACACTCGGGGTCCCTTCCAACTCGACGGTTCTGTGTGCGTCGGCTGCGCTTTCTGTGTGGATCTGCCCCCCAGAACGAGAGCAAGTTGCCTGCGAGCTTTTTGCTAGCCTTTCCCACTGGGGAAAGGGAATCCCAGGTTGGAGGGTGCAGATCTGAGACCTGTGCTGTTGAAGGTCCTTGTCAGTCCCTGCTCCAACCCTTCTTGGCGAATGTCCTCGGCCGCCCCATGGTCCTATTGCGCAAGGAGGCTGTCGTGTCTCCTTCCAGGCTCCTCCTCCTCCTCTGTTGCCAGCCTAAAACTGCTCTCTCTTCACCTGAACAAAGTTGACAAACATCTCTTTTCTCCAGGATGGGTGGATCAGCCCACACTTGACATTCAAGTCTTGCGTCCAAGCAGGAAAAGGAGCACTACTCACAGGCAAGCTTCCCAGCTCTCGTCATTGTGTCTCCTGGGCGGGATACTTCCTGGCAGAGTTTTTGTGCGCACACACACACACACACACACACACACACACACACCGACCCCACAGTGGATGCAAAGACCCATTTGGGGCACCGGGTAAGTTGTATCAAGCACAAGTTTGCTTGGGTGGGCTGGGAAGCTGGCTGTGTTTTGGTGTAGGGCTATCTTTCGGAGGGACAGGTGAGTGGAAGCAGC
The DNA here is from genome assembly GCF_965207765.1 of Zootoca vivipara. Classification (NCBI taxonomy): domain Eukaryota; kingdom Metazoa; phylum Chordata; class Lepidosauria; order Squamata; family Lacertidae; genus Zootoca; species Zootoca vivipara. The sequence goes on along the minus strand of NC_142589.1, from coordinate 81,982,478 downwards.
TGGAATGCCAACTGCAGGTCGATTTGTCTTTGCGTGTGAGAAGCGCCTTGATTGAATGTCAGGTTTCTGCATTAAGGCAGGAAGAACCAGGTGCACAAATATGAGATGGGGGACACCTGGCTTGCCTGTAGCGCACGGGAAAAGGATCTGGGGGTCTTGGTGGACCACAAGTTGAACATGAGTCAACAGTATGATGCAGCAGCAAAAAAGGCCAATGCTATTCTAGGCTGCATCAGCAGAAGTATTATTATTATTATTATTATTATTATTATTATTATTATTATTATTTATATACCACCCTATACCTGGGTGTCTCAGGGTGGTTCACAGGATAAGAAGTATAGGGAAGTTATAGTCCTACTCTCTTCTGCTTGGTACGACCACACTTGGGAGTCCTGTGTCCAGTTCTGGGCACCCAGGTTTAAAAAGGAATATGACAAATTGGAACGTGTGCAGAGGAAGGCAACCAAGATGATCAAGGGTCTGGAAACCAAGCCTTATAAGGAACAGTTGAGGGAGCTGGGTACGTTTAGCCTGGAGAAGAGGAGAGGGGAGATGATAACCATCTTCAAATACTTTAAGCGCCGTCACATGGAAGATGGAGCAAGCTTGTTTTCTCCTGCTCCGGACGGTAGGACTCGAACCCAGGGTCTCAATTTACAAGAAAGGAGATTCCGACTAAACGTCAGGAAGAACTTTCTGACAGCAAGAGCTGTTCGACAGAGTCTCCCTCAGGAGAAGGTGGACTCTCCTTCCTTGAAGGTTTTTAAGCAGAGGTTGGGTGGCCATCTGTCATGGATGCTTTAAGTTTGCAAACCAGAACACTTACTTCCAGGTTTGCAGTGTTTGGATTCCAAGTTGTTTGAGTACCAAGGCGTTTGAGAACCAAGGGACCAATGTATATATATACAGTGGTACCTCGGTTTATGAACACAATTGGTTCCGGAAGTCTGTTCATAAACTGAAGCGTTCATAAACTGAAGCGAACTTTCCCATTGAAAGTAATGGAAAGTGGATTAATCCGTTCCAGACGGTCCGCGGAGTAACCGTTCATAAACTGAAGCGAACTTTTCCATTGAAAGTAATAGAAAGTGGATTAATCCGTTCCAGACAGGTCCGCGAAGTACTTAAACCGAAGCGTTCATAAACTGAAGCATGGGTGTAATTGGTTCCGGAAGTCTGTTCATAAACTGAAGCGTTCATAAACTGAAGCGAACTTTCCCATTAAAAGTAATGGAAAGTGAATTAATCCGTTCCAGATGGGTCCACGGCGTTCATAAACCGAAAATTCATAAACCGAGGTGTTCATAAACCGAGGTTCCACTGTATATATAACCTGCACATAGTATGGAGGGCCTCACGGCGTCGGACCCCAGAAGATCTTGCTTCTCCATTCGGATCCAGTGCAGAGCAAGCAGGTCTCTGTGTCTCCAGCTTCCAGCCTGTTTCCAGCTCAGCTCACAGACAACACTCTGGCTGTTGTTCTCCTGCCTAGCAGATAGGTGAGGGGGTGGAAGGAAGACCCACACATTAGCCATCATTCTTGCAGCTTTTGCAAGAACCAGATGCTGATGAAGACATTTAAGTGGCCAACGTAGCTCACTGTCTTGCAAAGAAACTTCTCTAGCCTGTTAGACAACTCCCTCTGTTAGACTCTAGCCCTCCCCGGGTATAGGACCCCAAGATCTGGGAATCATCCAGCCTTACCCTCCCCAAACCCACAATGATTTCAAAAAGAGAGGACTGCTTCAAAAGCACTAAATGAATATAATATTTCCAGATTGCGTTTCCAAAGGCTGCAATCTCCCCTGCACAAAAGGGTTCGAGGAGAGGATAGTAACCACTTAACTAAATAGTTTCCCTCCTACCTGCTGGAACAGACCCAGCCGGTTTGCAGCACTGAGCCAAAGCCCAAGGGGTGAAGCAACCTCCTTGCAAAGTTAGAGAGCAGTCAAACTAAACTTTGCACAAAAGCACACGACAAATTTACTTTGTTTTGTTTTTAAAGAAAAATGTAAAGCAGCCTTAGGCAGAGAATCCAGAAGTGCAGAGGAGGTGCTTAGATCTTTCCGAACTGGTTCCCCCCCCCAACTAAAAATAACACACACTTAATTTTTCCCACCGCCCCAACACACACATTTTTATGAGTGCCAGATCAATGCTGGCTCCACCTTGACCGACTCGCTGAATTTATATCCCTCCTTTCTCTCCAAGGAGCTTAAGGTGGGGTAAATCGTAAATGGTTCTTCTTCTTATTTAATCCCTACAACAGTCCTGTGAAGTAGGTTAGGCTGAGAGGCAGTGGCTGGCCCTCAAGGTCATCCCAGGGAGGTTTTTTGTGGGAATTTGAACCCTGGTCTCCGAGGTCCTAGTCCAGCACTCTAACCACTGCACCACACTGTTTCCTTGAGAAGGTAAAGATCAGGCCAGAGGGGGCCCATCGAGTTCAGCATCCTGTTGTCACAGTAGCCACCTAGATGCCTCAATAGGAAGCCCACAAGCAAGATTCGAACACAAGAGCAACTCTCCCCTCCTGTGTTTTCCAGCAACTGGGATACAGAAGCATGGCTGCCTCTGACTGTGGAGGCAGAGTAGTGGCCGGTGCGTGAAAAAGGGGCTTCCTTTTCTCTGCCCTGATGGGGCAGCGAGTAGCTCAGTTGGTTAGAGCGTGGTGCTGAGAACGCCAAGGTTGCAGGTTTGATCCCCGTATTACCGCATTGCAGTGGGGTTGGACTAGATGACCGACAGGGTCCCTTTCGAGCTCTACGAAGTCTATGAAACTTCCAACACTCAGCTTCGTTGAATGCCCACAGGTTCTAGTGTTATGAGAGAGGGAGAGAAACTTCCCCCCACTACTTTCTCCGCGGTATGCATCACTATGAATTTATAAAGTCCTAAACTCTGAAAACTACTTCCTCATAAGGGAGTCACTCCATCCCGATTATTATTATTATTATTATTATTATTATTATTATTATTATTATTATTATTACCCCATCCATCTGGCTAGGTTTCCCCAGCCACTCTGGGTGGCTCCCAACAGAATATTAAAAACACAATAAAACATCAAACATTAAAACCTTCCCTAAACAGGGCTGCCTTCAGATGTCTTCTAAAAGTCAGATAGTTGTTTATTTGTATATTGATCACGTGGGCTGCCTGCTACTGAATCCTCTGTGGGCTTCACAAGGTCGCTTAAACTGCCCTTATCGCCAATGGCTTCTGCGACTTTGGTTCCTTATCATTCGCTACCACCTGCCTGCTTGCCAGGGAGAAAACGAAGGAGAAAGCAGGCTGCGTTCCTTGTACCCCCCCCCCCCAGTTATTTTCATGAATAAAGCAATTGATAATAATAATAATAATAATAATAATAATAATAATAATAATAATAATGAATTAAGAACAATACCCCCAAAGTGATTTGCCCATCCCTACCCCAGATGGTCATACGGGTAGCTGAATCTGACCTAAACCCTCATGATGGCACAACAACCCCACTAAAACAGGGATAGCTCAGTTGGCAGAGCATGAGACTCTTCATCTCAGGGTTGTGGGTTTGAGTCCCAGGTTGGGCAAAATATCCCTGCATCTTAGGGGGTTGGGCTAGATGACCTTCGGGGTACCTTTGTTCCTACACCTGAGGGCAGCTGCTAGGTCAGGTGAAGCCAGCCCTGAAATTTCACATGCATCCTTGAGAAAGAGACATTCACTAAGCTTTCTTCTGGGTCCGTAAGTGACTGTGGAGGCCATTTCTGGACACCACACATCTTTCCACAGAGGGGACATTGGTTCCCGGGTGGGAGTTGATCACGGTGTGGATTAGCCAAGCATGCCTTCCTCTTAGCACTTTTCTCCCTTGCATCCTGAGTTTGAGCGTCTTCCAAGCCCATGACACCTTTGGTGAAGGCTGTTCTCTAATTGGGGCCTCGCAGGCCAGTGTTTCCCAGTTGTCGGCGTTTATACTACATTTTTAAAGATTTGCCTTGAGACAGTCTTTAAACCACTTTTGTTGACCACCAACATTACGCTTTCCATTTTTAAGTTCAGAATAGAGTAGTTGCTTTGGAAGACGATCATCAGGCATCCGCACAACATGACCAGTCCAACGAAGTTGATGTTGAAGAATCATCGCTTTGACACTGGTGATCTTTGCTTCTTCCAATACACTGCCATTAGTTTGCTTGCCTTCCCAAGTGATGTGCAAAATTTTTAGGAGACACCGTTGATGGAATATTTCGAGGAGTTGGAGATGGCTTTTTTAAGTGGTCCATGTTTTCACAGGCATACAGTAAGGTTGGTAGTACAATAATAATAATAATAATAATAATAATAATAATAATAATAATAATAATTTATTATTTATACCCCGCCCATCTGGCCGGGTTCCCCCAGCCACTCTGGGCGGCTTCCAACAAAACAGAATTTCTAAAATACAGAAATCCATCAAACATTAAAATACAGAAATCCATCACACATTAAAAGCTTCCCTAAACAGGGCTGCCTTGAGATGCCTTCTAAAGGTCTGGTAATTGTTGTTCTCTTTGACCTCTAGTGGGAGGGCATTCCACAGGGTGGGTGCCACTACCGAGAAGGCCCTCTGCCTGCTTCCCTATAACTTGGCTTCTCGTAGTGAGGGAACCGCCAGAAGGCCCTCGGAGCTGGACCTCAGTGTCTGGGCAGAACGATGGGGGTGGAGACGCTCCTTCAGGTATACCGGACCGAGGCCGTTTAGCTTTGTAAACAAGCATTTTGGTTTCCCTGCACTTCAGTCGGGAGATAGCTGCACTCGCAGTACAACAGCCCTGTAGGGTAGTCCAGTATGGCAAGGTGCGCCGATCGACCCTGGGAAGGACCCACACACACACACACACACACCTGCCCTGGGATACAGTGAGTCAGCAGTTTGGGCTGCCTGCGGAAACACAAGGAGAATTGCCACATCAGTATGCCTACGGTATGTCAAAACACAGAAGGCTTTGTGAACTGAATTGCAGCCGGCAACGTTTCCTGGCGGAGGGGTGGGCGGCACGTGCGAGGCTCCCTTGGCTGGCAGCTTGAATAAAGAGTCACACAATATTTGGGTTGCACCCGATGGGAGTTCCCACTCCCGCCCCTACTTCCCTGCCTCTCTTTCCCCCTTACTAATTTTCAGAAGCGGGCCGAGAGAAGACTTGGGATGCTACCTGCAGAACGAGGAGCAGGTGCCTGGACCAGTGGATTAAATTCTAGCTGTGTTCACACCATATGGTTAAAGCGTGATCAGGGCCGGATTGAGGTTTGATGAGGCCCTAAGCTCCTGAAGCTGTTTTTTTTGTGTGTTAAATATATGCTATATGGTAATTTATGGACACCTATAGGTGCCACGCCTGCGCAGAAGCGATTTTCAGCATCTGGGCATGCGCAGAAGCAATTTCCAGAGCCGCGGAAGAGAGTCTCTGTGCTGCAGTGCGCCGGTTTAGCGCAGCATACCGGGACTTGCCGAGCGGGCGGCTCGGTTCTGGGGCGGTTCGTGGGCCAGTTAAATGGCCTCCGTGGGCCGCTTCCGGCCCGTGGGCCACACATTGCCGACCCCTGAGCTAAATCCATGAAGTTTGTTGTAGAATCACAGAGTTGGAAGGGAGCACGAGACTCACCTAGCCCAACTCCCTGCAGTGCAGGGAACGTTTGCCCAATGCGGGGCTCGAACACACGACCCTGAGATTAAGAGTCTCATGCTGTACCAGCTGAACTGTCATGGATGGTTTTAGTTTATTGGTACAGTATTTCTTTTTTTAAACACAATTAAACTTACCATAAAACGAAAAGCCATCTAGGCTGGTGGCCATCACTGCCTCCTGTGGAAGGGAGTTCCGTAAGTTAACATAAGAATATCGGAAGAGCCTCTTGGATCAGCCCATGGTTTCTAGCAACTGGGATTCAGAAGCATTTGCTGCCTCCGACTGTGGAGGTAGAGAACATACCCTCCAACATTTATTTGATGAAAATAGGGACGTCCTAAGGAAAAGCGGGACATTCCGGGATCAAATCAGAAACTGGGACGGCTTCTTTAAATCCAGGACTGTCCCTGGAAAAATAGGGACACTGGGAGGGGTCTAAGGGCATCGCCATCCCGGTTCTCCATGCCATATATCCTTAAATACGCCACCTTCATTCCATTATGCGTGGGACCCGTGGAATCTCTCGCTGCCCTGAGATCGGGGTGCTGTGTAGCAATATCTACACAGTGATACCTTGGTTCTCAGACTTAATCCGTTCCGGAAGTCCCTTCCAAAACCAAAGCGTTCCTAAACCAAGGCGCGCTTTCCCATAGAAAGCCATGCAAAACGGATCAATCCGTTCCAGGCTTTTAAAAACAACCCCTAAAACAGAAATTTAACATGAACCTTGCTATCTAATGAGACCATTGATCCATAAAATGAAAACAATAGACAATTTACTATAGTCACATCAATCAGTAGCTGAACCGGGTTCCACACCGTCAGAAAAACGAAAAAAAGAGCCGCAAAAACACAAAATAAATAGCAAAACCAGACAGACCTCAGCATAACACTTAAATCGGAAGCGTAACACTCAAAACGGAGCATGCTCGGCTTCCAAAAAAAGTTCGCAAAATGGAACACTTACTTCCAGGTTTGCAGTGTTTGGGTACCAAGGCGTTTGAGAACCAAGGTACCACTGTATAATTATTCCCCTCCTGCATTTCACCTCTCCTGCTGAGAAGGCTTGCAAACCATAGCCTTGAACTGGAGACCCCACCTTTTGTGGCTCCAAGAGCTAAAATAATAATCCTCCGAGACCTGCCAGAGTCTAATTAGCAGGGGAGAATGAGATGTTCTCTAGGAAATCTTCCCCACTGGCAGAGGCGCTGCTGTTTGTTTACCAAGCCTGGCACCGGAGAGATCCAAAAGCAGAGAAAGGTGCCAACCTGGGAGCCCCAGGGAATCTTTAACTGCTGCTGGAGAAACCTACAGAGCAGAAATAAAATGCCAGGCAGTGAAATGCGATTGAAGAAGGCAGGGTGGCTTCACACCTATGTTGGAAGCACCCAGGGAGGAGAGAGAAGGGGGGGGGATCTCGGCCAAATGTGGACCCCAAGGCATCTCATAAGACCAGAAGAGGCTGCTGGATCAGGCCAATGGCCCATTTAGTTCAAGATCCTGTTCTCACAGAGGCCTGTGGGAAACCTGCAAGCAGGAGCCAAGCACAAGAGTTGGCAGTGGCTGCGACAGGCAGTGGTGAAATCATTCATCCCCAAGCCTCATGAGGAACGGTTGAAGGAGCTGTGTATGTTTAGCCTGGAAAAGAGGAGACTGATATCATATCTGAGCGAGGAGTCTTCTTCTAATATATGATAGGGTTGTCCCATGGAAGAGGGAGCAAGCTTGTTTTCTCCTGCTCTGGAGGGTAGGACTCGAACCCATGGCTTCAAGTTGCAAGAAAGGAGATTCCAGCTAAACATCAGGAATGACTTTCTGATGGTAAGGGCTGTGGGGTGGAAGGTGGTGGGCTCTCCTTCCTTGGAGGTTTTTGAGCAGAGGTCTGTCATGGATGTTTCAGTTGAGATTCCTACATTGCAGGGGGTTGGACTGGATGACCCACAGGTGCCCTTTTAACTCTACAATTCCATGATTCTAGGATTAAGTGGTCCGCCAAGACCCTTGGGAGCTTTCAAGTGGTCTATGGAGGGGGAAGAGTTTGGAAACCGTGGATCTGGTTTTTGCGTGTCGAAAATGCAGCTCATAGGACATAACTCAGAATCCCATTCTAGGCTCTGCCCTGCCTGGAAGGTTCTCTTTCAGGGCTAAAAAGGTTGACACATCCCTTGAATAGAAGTCACATCCTTTGACCCGGATTTCTTCTTTATTGGGGTGGTAGTTCATCAAGTGATTAATAGACTGCAAGGGCAAGTTAATGAAGGAAACGGCTCTTCCTGTGATTCTTTAATTACGCCAGCCTGAAAAGGTAGAATCAGGGGACTTGATTGGGCTTTGGCAAGAGGAAGTGAGTCAACCAGAATAACAGCGAGTAGGACTTGTTCTCTGGCACCTGACACCAGCCTAATAAAGAGTCCTCTTCCCCCAGAGCTGGAAATAGGATTTTTTCCACCCTGCTCCAGCCACTGGACAACACTCCTTCTTCCAGAGCTGAGAAGAGGTCCAGAAGTTTCTCCTCTACCTCCATCGGGCCATCTACGTGAGCAAAGCAGAAATCTGCAGCAGCGAATCAGGGGTAAGGACCTCCTTTTGCTCTTGCTTGGATGGGAGGCAGACTAAAGAACAGGGTTCTAAATAAGGCTGGGAGATGTTTGGTTTTCAACCAGATCACCAGCTAAACGTTGCAATATACAGATATATCACGATATCTGAAAAAAGGATGGAACTGTGTACAGCGGTACTTCGGTTGTCAAACGGCTTGGCTCCTGAACAAATCGGTTCCCGAACGCCACAAACCTGGAAGTGAGTGTTCTGGTTTGTGAACGTTGGGTTTTTTTCGAAGCTGAACGTCCGATGTGGCTTCCGATTGAGTGCAGGAAGCTCTTGCAGCCAATCAGAAGCCACGCCTTGGTTTTTAAACGGTTCCAGGAGTTGAACGGACTCCCGGAACGGATTACGTTTGACAACCAAGGTCCCACTGTACCGTACTCATTTTTACATCCTTAAGATACCAATGACTTCCCTTCTTCTTCTCTTTCCACGGTTCATTTTACATATCATAAATCCCTGCGTATTTTACAAAAACTATACCATTCAGTATTCCATACTTGCATACATCAAAACTTATTTACTCTGTTGAATTTATCTTAATGCTGCCAGCGTTTTCTGCTGTACACAATTATTTCCCACATATTCAATCAATGGTTTTCCAGTCTTCTCTAAATGTATGTTATTCTTGTTCTCTTATTCTATATGTTAAGTCTGCGAGTCGTACCTATTCTGTCATCTTAAATTGCCATTCTTCTTTGGTTGGGACCTCGCTCGTTTTCCCTTTTTGGGGATAACAAAACACGGGCCGCAGTAGTGGCGCACATAAACCACCTTTTCTGACACCTGGGAATTTCAGTTCTGAATGTATCGGGAAAATTTTAATGCCTAATGTTTTGCGGGTTTTTTTAATGTGCTGTAAGCTGCCCAGAGTGGCTGCGGAAACCCAGCCAGATGAGCAGGGTATAAATAATAAAATTATTATTATTATTATTATTATTATTATTATTATTATTATTATTCACAAATGCACCCCTGTTCCCCATTTGTCCCATGCAGCTCGCCAGCCATGGGGAGCCCCGGCGAGCCGCTGAGCCGCTTCTGGCGCTGGTACATCTACGCCATCCACGGCTACTTCTCGGAAGTGATGTTCACGGCCGCGTGGTCCTTTGTGGTGGACCGGGACTGGAAGTTCCAGGGGGTGACCAGCGTGTGGGCCCTCTTCATCTACGGGACCTGTGGCCTGGCCCTCGAGCGCCTCTACGTCCTGCTCAAGGGCCGCAGCTTCCTGGTGACCCGCTGCGCCATCTACACCCTGTGCATCTACCTCTGGGAGTTCTCCACCGGTTATGCGCTGCAATGCTTCAACGCCTGCCCCTGGGACTACAGCCACTACCGCTACAACTTCATGGGGCTCGTCACCCTGGAATACTGCCTCTTCTGGTTCGTCGGCGCCCTCCTGCTGGAGAAAATCGTCATCCGCAACGCCCTGCGGCTCAGGCTGGAGGCGGCCGGCAGCTCCCAAGGGCGCCCTTTCCCCAGGTTTGAACTGAAAGACGACTGAGTTCAGGGTAGCTCAGGGCGGAGAGAGAACCAGGGATATTGAGATCAAAGACAGTCATACTCCATCCTTTTCTTCCCCTGGACAAATCCACGGAGGGGACGGCTATCGATGGCTACCACCCACGATGGCTGTGCTCTGCCTCCATGGTCAGAAGCAGCGATGCTTCTGAAGGCCCGTTGCCGGAAGCCGCAGGTGGGGAGAGTTGTTCTCGCACTCAAGTCCCACTTCTGGGTTTCCGACGGGCATCTGGTTGGCCACAGGGTGTTGGGCTGGCTGCGCCCCGATCCAGCAGGCTTCTTCTTCTTCTTCTTTGCAATATATCCCGAGCCTTTCTTTCCCTTCTTGCAAGGTGAGGGGGAAAGAGCGTCTGAACTCTTCCGACTTTTGAGTTTGATCCATGCGTTCGAATCCTCCGCCACCAGCCGCAGAGCTCACTGGGTGACCTTGGACTCTGGGGACGGTCTCCCGCTTTCACCTACCTCACAGGGTTGTTGTGAGAAGAAGGCAGTCAACGGCGCGATCCTGGAGCCGTGGCAGAAAGGTCTCTCGCAGGATCGGAAGGATTGAACCTGGGACCTTCTGCAGGCCAGGCAAATGCTCTAACCACTGAGCCACAGCTCTCCCCCTGGAATCATAGACTTGCAAGCATTTCAGCTCCCTCGTACAATGAGCTGGTCTCTCAGCGTATAGGAACACTGGGAGCTCCCTTATGCCGGGGCAAGAGATGGGTCTGTTTAGCTCAGTATTGTCAACACTGGCCTCCCTTGGCTCTGCAGGGGTTCAAAGGGGAGACATTTCCAGCCCTGCCTGGGGTTTTCTTTTTCTTTTTCTTTATTTATTAAATATGCTGCTGTGGAATGAACTTGGGTCCTGTTCCTGCATGCACAGCAGTCGCAACACCCCTGATTCGCGACTCGTCCCCTAAAAATATACTAAGATGCCGGTTCTTCTTGATTCTGAATAAAGGGATGGTTTAATAGACACAGAGGAAGCGGCCTTAGAGCAAACCAGTCCATTGGGCCATGTACCTCAGTACTGTCTACTCTGACTGGCAGCAGCTCCGCAGGTTTTCATGCAAAGCAGATGCTCTAACACTAAGCCACGACCTTTGCCCAAAGTGCCTACGCCAGGGTTTCCCAACCTTGGGTCACTGTTTTTGGACTACACTTCCCATTCATTCCTGGGCACTGGTCCTGCTAGCAAGGGATGATGGGAGTTGTAGTCCAAAACCAGCTGGAGAACCAAGTTTGGGGAAATCTGGCCTACACAATTTACTCCTGTGGCTTATTTGCACTCTCGCCATGGGCAGCCTCCCGTTCCTTCTCGAGCTCTTGAAGCCACGTTGGAGGAGGGTGGAGGGTTTGGAGTGGCTCAGAACCCCTCCCCCCCCAGCCTGCCTGGGCCCTGGGTTGGTCCAGCCCTCCATCCTCTCAGGTCAACAGTGTCACTGCGCAACCAGGGCCAGGGATGAGTGTTTGGACCTTTCTGATTCACACCAGCTGAGAAAATTCACAGGGAAAAGCCTTATGGTGTTACTCAGAAAAGGGGAGAGAAATGCCCCATGGGTGCCGGCTGCAATCGTTTGAAGGGGTAAGGCAGCCATAGGCAAACTTGGCCCTCCAGATGTTTTGGGACTACAACTCCCATGATCCCTAGCTAACAGGACCAGTGGTCAGGGATTATGGGAATTGTAGTCCCAAAACATCAGCAGGGCTGAATTTGCCTACGCCTGGGGTAAGGGGTAGAGGTGGCAATCAAAACACCCAAATAAAACACACCTGACTGAAAATCCAGACTGTTTGCAGTAAGGAAAGTAACAGGGAAGCATGAAATAACACGTGCTTTGATGCAACGTCATCTAACATATCCCCACAAACAAAGCAGTGCAAGTGCTCAATAAGCAGGTCATCTGGAAGTGTCCTCGCTTGACCCAAGCCCACATTTTAAAATAAAATCAGAAAGGGCTTGAGGATGAGTGTTCGACAAACAGGCTGCCTGTGCTTCATCAGCCATCCAGCAGAGGGTGGTGTTGTTGTACTTTGAGAGCAGGCGAGGTGGTCCAGCAGCGAGCGGGAAGTTTTGCAAGCTCTGCAAAAAGTTGGTTTATTTCTCTGCAGAGTCACGCTCTCTTGGCTTGCAGCTTTCACAGGCAACTTGTGCACACATGCCAGGAAAACACTCACGTTCTACCCCCCCACACCTTTTAACCCTGAGCATTGCCAGAACTTTTGCGTATCCAATCTGTGTTTTCGGAGCAGAAAGCAAAGGAAAGCATTGTGACCCAGAAGCATGCCACTGGATGAAGCGCTGCAACAGGAGAGATTGCATGCAATTATAATTATTATAATTATGATTAATTGGGTTCTGATTATGGGCTTCTCAGAAGAGGCATCTGGTCGGCCGCTGTGAGAACAGGATACAGGACCAGGTGGGCCACAGACTTGATCCTGCAGGCCTCTTCCTATGTTCTTGTGACTTCAGTGTGAGGCGCAGCTAAGGAAACATCTTTGTCATTTGCACGAAAACACACAAACCCCAGACCCTCCAAGTGTCCCTATTTTCCAGGGACAGCCGCCGATTTACGGAAGCCATTCTGGTTTCTGATTTGATCCCGGAATGTCCTGCTTTTCCTTAAGCCGTCCAGACAGCTGGATCGAGGTGGGTCGGGACTGCTGATTCTTTTAGATTTGTCAGCAGCCTTTGACATGGTCGATCACGAACTTTTGGACCACCGCCTTACCGACGTGGGGATTCAGGGCACAGTCCGACAATGCCTGCGCTCCTTTATCTCAAAACAAAATAAAAAAAATTCCTTCCAGTAGCACCTTAGAGACCAACTAAGTTTGTCATTGGTATGAGCTTCCGTGTGCATGCACACTTCTCAAGTGGGCACTAGGGAAGGCATTGTTGTCAAGGCACTCACTCCTTGGTGTGTGGTGACCTGAAGGTGCAATCCTTTCCCCGATGCTTTTTAATACCTTTATGCGTCCCCTTGCCCAGAGATTGTCCAGAGTTTTGGGCTGGGTTGTCATCAATATGCTGATGACACCCAGATTTATCTGTTGATGGACGGCCGCCCTGCCTCGCCCCGGACACACTGACCAGGTGCTTGGAAGCTGTGGCTGGATGGCTACGTGGGAGTTGGTTGAAGTTAAATCCTTCGAAGACGGGGGTCCTCTGGCTGGGTCGGGACAACATGGGGTTATGGGGCCAACTCCCACCTCTTGCGGGGACTCAATTAGTGCCAGTGCCTTCTGTCAATAGCTTGGGTGTAACCTTCGACGCCTCCCTTTCTATGGAGGTGCAGGTTGCAGCCACAGCAAAGGTGGCATTTTTCCATCTCCGCCGTATCAAGCAGTTACCTCTCTCGCCCTGATCTGGCCACAGTGATCCATGCGATGGTCACCTCTAGGCTTGATTATTGTAACTCGCTCTACGCGGGGCTGCCCTTGAAGCTGACCCAGAAACTCCAGCGGGTGCAGAATGCCGTGGAAAGGCTCCTTACGGGGTCCTTGCCGCAGGATCACATTCATCCAGTGTTTTACCAGCTGCACTGGCTCCCGGTGGAGTACAGGGTCAGGTTTAAGGTGCTGGTTTTGACCTTTAAAGCCCTATGCGGCCTAGGACCCTCGTACCTATGGGGCCGCCTCTCCTGGTATGCCCCACGGAGGACCTTAAGGTCTGCAAATAACAACACTTTGGAGGTCCCAAGCCTCAAGGAGGTTAGATTGGTTTCCAACTAGGGCCAGGGCCTTTTCAGCACTGGCCCCGACATGGTGGAACACTCTGTCACAAGAGACCAGGGCCCTGCGGGATTTGACATCTTTCCGCAGGGCCAGGAAGGCAGAGCTGTTCCGCCTGGCCTGGCCTTCAGCTTAGACTCACTCTGACCCCTTATATGGGATCTGGTATATAAATTTTCCCTTGGCGTTTTTGCTGGCCCATATGGGACCAGCATGGATAGCTGGCTCGGGTGAATATCTGATGTTTCCTCCCTTTATGGTCTTGATTCATGGGCTCTTACTAAAATGAGGCTGCATTTTAAGCTGTATTTTAATTAACTGGGTTTTTTTTCTATTACGTTTTATTGTAATTTATATTTGGTGTTAGCCGCCCTGAGCCCAGCCCTGGCTGGGGAGGGCAGGGTATAAATAAATTTATTATTATTATTATTATTATTATTATTATTATTATTATTATTATTATTTTCTCAAGGGAGAAATGTTGCAGGGTATGTAGTTATGCAACCCCCGAGCCAAGGAGATAAGTAACTACGCAACCTTTAGAAGACATCTGAAGGCAGCCATGTATAGGGAAGTTTTTAAATACAGTATTTGATTTTGTGTTTATATATGTTGGGAGAGTGGCTGGGCCAAGCCAGTCAGATGGGTGAGGTATTTTTATATTATAATAATAATAATAATAATAATAATAATAATAATAATAATAATTTGTTATTTATACCCCGCCCATCTGGCCGGGCTCCCCCAGCCACTCTGGGCGGCTTCCAGCAAAATATTAAAATACAGAAATCCATCAAACATTAAAAGCTTCCCTGAACAGGGCTGCCTTGAGATGCCTCCTAAAGGTCTGGTAGTTGTTGTTCTCTTTGACCTCTGGTGGGAGGGCATTCCACAGGGTGGGTGCCACTACCGAGAAGGCCCTCTGCCTGGTTCCCTGTAACTTTTTAATTATTATTATTATTAAGGACGTCCCTATTTTTATCGGAGAAATGTTGGAGGGTGTCAAACCCAGCAAAGTACTGTATGCTTTGTCCAAGTCTGAGTGTTGGCTTATTTGTGTCTATAGCAGATGTTTCAGGGAGATTTGAAGTGGGGGGTGGGGGCAAGTTCCCATTCATCTATCTTGGAGCTCTCCCCACTTTTCTTTTAAACAAGAACAAAAGGTCTTTCTTAAAAAGGGGAGGAAGATCCCATCGCCTGCCATGTACTGCAAGGCTGCTGGAGATTCTCAAGCCCTCTCCCCAAAGCCTTTCTGCCCTGCTCCCTCCCCACCAAGGCATAATTTCATGGGAACTGCCCAAGGTCACGCAGCCCAACAGGCAGCCTGGGAGAGGAAGGGTTAAACAGAGCAAATCCTCTCTCCTGACCCAAGCCTATGGATCTCTCTTAGGCAGGGCTGGAAGGGGGGGGGGAGACACCTACCCAAGAGCTCCATTGGTGGAAGGATCGTGTTATTAAAAAAACCTGCTCCTTTATCGCTTATGTGGCGTCCAAAAGCCTGTAGAGTCTCCTTAAGTGGGTTCTCCATCGGTAGGAGAAATAACAGAGGCCAACCAGAGAATACAGTCATACCTTGGTTTAAGTACACTTCGGTTTGAGTACTTTCAGTTTAAGTACTCCACAGACCCGTCTGGAGCAGATTAATCCACTTTCCAATTCCATTACTTTCAATGGGAAAGTTTAACTTAACTTAACTTTCAGGTTAAGTACGCTTCAGGTTAAGTACAGACTTCCCGAACCAATTGTGTACTTAAATTGAGGTACCACTGTATTGAGAAGGAAAGAGGCTAGTAAGTAAGCCTGATCTTTATTCAACGAACTTGCTTCTTCTTCTTCTTTGGCGGTCCCTTGTAGCCGAGTAGAATTGTCTTCCATAACCACGGTTTTAACAGTTGGACTAGATGACCCTTGGATCCTTCCTAAAGATTCCTGCATTGCAGGGGTCTGGGCTAGATGACTCTCGTGGTCCCTTCCAACTCTACAATTCTATGAGTTAACTAAGGGGAGAGCGCCTCTGAGATGGTACAGAGTGCTTTCCCCTCCTCACAGAGGCTTCAATCAGATATCACCCTTCTGAGGTATATAATCCCTTTGGAATTCTTCCCACTGTATAATTTCCAAGCAGGGATTAGTATTCCAGGCCTGGGCAGCCAATGTTCCAGCCATCCAGGAAGTCCTGCAGCCCGACCTGGCTTTCCTCCCCTTAGTTTTAAGTTTGCTAACGTGTTTACACGGAGGCGTCCAAAGGAGTGGAGCAAAAAAATTGCCCCTCCCTGCAAAACATGTCTAATTATCCCTAGGCTCAGAAGATAGGTGCTCACTGCTCACGTTCAGCAACAGGTGCCTTTGAAATGGTGTGGAAAGCAAAGCCTCCGCAGGAGGAAGTGCCACACCCACAAATCGGGGCGTGGAGCAGGAACTTCTCGCCTCACTGCTCCAACCACTAAGCATCATTCCCTTCCGGACCCGGGAAGAGGTCCCAGGAGTTCTCTGCCTCTGAGAAGTCCCTGTTTCCCTTCAAGACCACTGTGGTCCATTTAGAAATATAGAAATATATGAAAGCATAGAAATATAGGAAGCAAAGGAAGATCGGGGGGGAAACCAGCGATTCTAGGGTAAGTACCTCGCTTTTGGACTGTTTGCACGGGAGGCGGCAGAAAGTGCAGCAGGGTCTGAAACTGATCGATTGATTTCTGTACCACTTGATAGATTAAAAACATCCCTAAGTGGTGTACTGTATAGGGAACTGAAGCGAGCGACAGACAGCTTAAACAAAATATTGCAAAAATACACTGTCACATATTAAAATGTAACGTTCATGCAAATATATATAAATCAATAGCCATTCATTTTCCTTCTGACCCAGCCTCCCTCTCAGCCTCCGGATTCTCTCACCATCATTATCATAGTCTCTAAACATTGTTTCTGCTGGCTATTGGGGCTGATGGGACCAAACCCATCCTCATAGAATCATAGAATTGTCGGAAGGGACCCCCAAGAGTCATCTAGCCCAACCCACTGAAGTGCAGGGCAAAAGAATCCCCAACAGATTGCCAGCCAACCTCTGTTTAAAAACCTCAACATGCCTTTGTGTGAATATTATTCATGAAGAATAGGAAGAGGGGTATTTTCCTATTTTTTTTAAAAAAAGTGTGCTTGTGCATTTTAGGCAACGCCATGTGGTCTAGTAACTTGAATTGCTGCTCCGGCCAAATGAATGTCGTTGGCAGCAGGTTTAAAAGCAGACAAATAAGAAATTGCCCAGACATGGAATGCTCAGCCTTAATGGTAGTCACTCTTTTAGATGCCTTTAAAAGAGGATTGGACAAAGTCAGAGAAATGTATCCACCGATGGCTAGTGAACAGATAGGGCAGAATGGAGCCTCCATGCTGAGAGGGAGTCTATCTGTGAATACCCATTCCTGGGGGCTGGAGATGAACGCTGCAACCCCATAGTCACCTTGGACTGGACTTAACCATCCATGGGTCCTTTACCTTTTACCTTTTGTCGTGT
The DNA here is from genome assembly GCF_965207765.1 of Zootoca vivipara. NCBI lineage: Eukaryota > Metazoa > Chordata > Lepidosauria > Squamata > Lacertidae > Zootoca > Zootoca vivipara. Next base: position 81,965,456 of record NC_142589.1, on the reverse strand, counting down.
AGCCACAGCTGGAAACAGAGTCCTGGGCTGTGATCCGAGCGAGCCCTTTGCACATTCTTCTGAATTGCAGCTGGTGGGAAATCCTGGGGAACCTGTCTGAGTCAGTGCCACCTAGACTGGCTTAGGCAATAGCGCTGTTGCAGTCTAATGGGTGAGGTGACTGTGCAAGCTGGGCAGAATCCAGGAGGAACCCACAGCTTTCAAATTTCATTAATGGCAAAAGAGCATGCTTCTAGCCCTCAAGGTTGCTTGCAACAATCAAACCACAAAACACAGCAATGTGCAGAGGCAAGTGAGCGGGGCTTCATACGCCACACCGTACGTAGCTCAGGCCTTCTCCAACTTGCTGCCTTTCCAGGTGTTCTAGACCAGTGTTTCTCAACCTTTTTTGGGCCACGGCACACTTGTTCCGTGAAAAAAATCACGCGGCACACCACCATTAAAAAAGTTAAAAAATTTAACTCTGTGCCGCCCTATATGAGCGCTCGGCGGCTTTCGATTGGGTGCGGAAGACCATAGACAACTAAGTCAAAGGGACGCTCGAGGAGGAACCATAGAGATAAAAGAGACAGCGGAGAGTGGTGGTGGTGCGGGCGGGGCAGGCAGGCGGGTTATGACAGGAATCGCCGCCATCTTGTGAAGGCTCAAACGCAGCCATGCTGAGAAGGTTCTCCGCTCCGTACGGTAGTTCTGCAAATCGCCCTTCTCGTCGCCACACGCCGCGGCACACCAGCCAGCGTCTCGCGGCACAGTAGTGTGCCGCGGAACAGCGGTTGAGAAACGCTGTTCTAGACTACAACTCCCATCAGCCCCGAGCCAGCAGGGGCTGATGGGAGTTGTAGTCCTCAAACCCCGCTTGCGGGTTTTCCAGCCAGGCATCTGGCAAGCCACTGTGCAAACGAGTTCAGCCTAATCCAGCAAATTGCTATGTCCTTATAGAACCTCCAGGTCCAGAGGCAGTCTATCTAGACTCCTAGGTTCTTTGGGGTATTCAGCTACTGTGAGAATGCGTTTCCAGGCTAGATGAGCCATTGGCTCCATGCAGCAGGACTGGCATTATGGTTTTAGATCTGTGCATTCTATTTGCTCATATATTGTAAATTTGCTTGTATATCCACCTGCCTGCTTTTTTTTACATACAGTGGTACTACTTTAGTTCTCAAACTTACCGTATTTTTCCATGTATATGACTAGGTTTCCCCCCTAACAAATCATGTCAAAAATTAGGGGGCATCTTATACACGGATACATCTCCCCCCCATTTTCTTAAATCTGAACCCCCCAAAATAGGGGGCGTCTTATACATGGGGGCGTCCTATAGACGGGAAATTATGGTAATCTGTTCCGCAATTCCGTTCCAAAACGAAAGTGTTCCAAAACCAAGGCACGCTTTCCCATAGAAAGTAATGCTAAACTTATTAATCCGTTCCAGACTTTTAAAAACAACTCCTAAAACAGCAATTTAACATGAATTATACTATCTTAGGAGACCGTTGATCCATAAAATGAAAGCAAGAATCAATGTACTGTATTATAAAATAAATAAGACAGTATTGTAGGTGATAAAAATTCAAATTAAATATTTTTCTTCTTCCCTTCACTGATGATAGTCATTGTTTGGATGGGGGGCTTTTATCCATTTCCGCAGTCACACAACCAATCAATCAGTAGCTGAACTGGGTTCCACACAGTCACAAAAACAAATTAACTTGAAAACCGGAACACTTACTTCTGGGTTTTCGCAGTTTGAGAACCAAGGCTTTTGAGAACCAAGGTACCACTGTATTGGACTGATGGCTATAACTTATTTCCTTAAATAATTTTTCTAAGCCCCCTGGCACCTTAGCAAACACTGGTGGAATGTCTGAGGGCTTAACTCTGGCTCAGACGGCCATCACTCAGAGATATTTAAAACTGCAGGGGACCTGCTAAGAAGCCAATTCCAACTAAATTTCAGGGGGAACTTCCTGATGGAAGCAATAGTTATTTGGCAGAGGAACAGACTCCATCGGAAGGTGGTGGACGGACCCTCCTGCATTGGAGGTTGTTGGGTGGCTATCTGTCTGCGGTCCGTCTGTGCTGATCCCCGTGTTGCAGGTGGGGGTTGAGCTAGATGGCCCCTGGAGGTCCCTCCCAACTCTTCATTTCCACAACCCCCTGCCTGATGAGCCCCATCTCTTCCTGCGCGCAGGTCGCGGTGAGCCATGGGGACGGCCCCCGAGCCCCTGAACCTGCTGTGCCGAACGTACCTCTACGCTTTCCATGGCTACCTCTTGGAAATCCTATTCACGGCCATCATCTTGGGTGAGGACTGGGCCTTCCAAGGGGCCACCACGTTGCTGTCTTTCTTCGTCTATGGGACCTGCGGCCTGGCTTTGGAGCGCCTCTACACCTGGCTGCGGAATGACTGCTGCCTCTTCACTCGTTGCCTCCTCTACAGCCTCTGCATCTACCTGTGGCAGTTTTCAACGGGCTACATTCTCAGCTGTTTCGGGGCCTGCCCCTGGGACTTCAGCGGCTTCTACTACAACTTCATGGGGATCGTAGCCCTAGAGCACAGCCTCATTTGGTTCGTGGGCTCCCTCCTGCTGGAGAAGTGGGTCATCTCCAATGTGCTGAGGCTCAGGCTGGACGAGCCCTGGAAAGCCAAGGCGCGCCCCATGCCCAAATTTGCACTGAAGGATGACTGACCTCTGGCTGGTTTTAAGGAGAAGGAGAAAAGAGTGAGGGTCTGGGTGGTGGGACTCCTTCCTCCTCCTCCTCCTCCTCTTGGACCTATAATTCTCTTTTAAAGCCATCTAGGTTGGAGGCCATCACTGTTTCCAGTGGCAGTGAGTTCCACAGGAACTATGCGCTGCAACTGGTTGGCTGCTGCAAGAATGCTGGACTAGATGGGCCAATCCAGGAGCCTCTTCTTAGAACCGTAGAGTTAGAAGGGACCACGAGGGTCATCTAGCCCAACCCCCTGCAAAGCAGGAGTGTTTCACCCAATGTAGGGCTCGAACCCACAGCCCCAGGACTAAGAGTGTCATGGGCAACTGACCGAGTTCTTATGCTCTTAACCAGGCATCCCCAGACTTCAGCCCTCCAGATGTTTTGGACTACAATTCCCATCATCCCTGACCACTGGTCCTGTTAGCTAGGGATCATGGTAGTTGTAGGCCAAAACATCTGGAGGGCCGCAGTTTGGGGATGCCTGCTCTTAACTCTCACTGAGGGAGCGATGAAAAGGGTTCACAGGGCGATCTGAACCACATCTACTCAGAAGTCAGCCCTGTCCATTTCAGCAGCCTCACTCGCAGGTGAGTAGGTTCAGGATTGCAGACGACGTGTGAAAGGAACATTTTTTAATGTGCCGGGAAACTTCGCTGAACTCCTTGCGGGTAAGGAGAAGGATCCGTGCCATGGGAAAGAACATTGCTGGAATATACCTGTATAGCAACGTATCAAATGTGGACACTCTGTTTGAATTCCATTTACAACTAACTAACTGCAGGGACGCGGGTGGCGCTGTGGTCTAAACCACAGAGCCTAGGGCTTGCCGATCAGAAGGTTGGCGGTTCAAATCCCCGCGACGGGGTGAGCTCCCGTTGCTCAGTCCCTGCTCCTGCCCACCTAAGCAGTTCAAAAGCACGTTAAAGTGCAAGTAGATAAATAGGTACCGCTCCGGCAGGAAGGTAAACGGTGTTTCCATGCGCTGCTCTGGTTTGCCAGAAGCGGCTTAGTCATGCTGGCCACATGACCCGGAAGCTGTACACCGGCTCCCTTGGCCAGTAAAGCGAGATGAGTGCCGTAACCCCAGAGTCATCCGCGACTGAGTCTGGACCTAACAGTCAGGGGTCCCTTTACCTTTACCTTTAACTGCAGGGAAGCCAGACTCTGGGGTCTGATATATGGAAGCGATCCTGGACTGAAATCGTGTTCCTGATTCTGGAATTTCACAGGCTGAGATTTGTGGTCCGGGCTTCCAGAACTGCTACAAGTGCAACGGGGAAATAGACTGACCAGCTGAAGGGCAGACCCTTCAGCTTGTCACTCATCCCTCATCTGGCCAGGCACAGAGGTTGAGATGCCAAGCCAGTCATCATCCATCAAACTTAAAACCATGGAGAGACCTGGTCTGAATAGAGACATTGGATTCTTATCTCATTATACATGATAAACCCATCTCATCCCTTGCTTTTTCCTGTAAGACCAATTGCAGTCGTTAACAGTCGTCCACAGGTTTACCACACCTATCAGCCAACCACCCATTCCCACCACCCTTCTGAGTAATACCCCTCCCCACCTTCCCACTATATATAAGGGTCTGGCGACTTCCCTTTCAGTGCATCTGAAGAAGTGTGCATGCACACGAAAGCTCATACCAATGACAAACTTGTTGTTGTTTTGTCGTTTAGTCTAGTCCGACTCTTCGTCAACCCATGGACCATAGCACGCCAGGCACTCCTGTCTTGCGCTGCCTCCCGCAGTTTGGTCAAACTCATGTTCGTAGCTTCGAGAACACTGTCCAACCATCTCGTCCTCTGTCGTCCCCTTCTCCTAGTGCCCTCCATCTTTCCCAACATCAGGGTCTTTTCCAAGGATTCTTCTCTTCTCATGAGGTGGCCAAAGTATTGGAGCCTCAGCTTCAGGATCTGTCCTTCCAGTGAGCACTCAGGGCTGATTTCCTTCAGAATGGATAGGTTTGATCTTCTTGCAGTCCATGGGACTCTCAAGAGTCTCCTCCAGCACCAGAATTCAAAAGCATCAATTATGACAAACTTAGTTGGTCTCTAAGGTGCTACTGGAAGGAATTTTTCTATTTTGTTTCGACTACGGCAGACCAACACGGCTACCTACCTGTTACTAAAACTCAGGTGTTTGAGTGCCAATCATTTTGCAGCTAAAATGGGGTCAGCCACAACTAGGGGTGGTGGTTTCTACATACCTGAGGGACGTCCTAGATGTGCAGAAGCATGCAATCTTGCAAATTAAAAGAGAGATAAAACTTGTGTACACACCGCCCTGCAATTGTATGCCAATGGCCAGGGTGAAGCTAGGATGTGCTATTAGGGATAAGAAAGTTATGGATGTACACCCCAAAGGTGCCACCCTTTGGAGGCAGCAGTGCTTGTGAAAACCAGCTGCTGGGGATCACAGCAAACCTTGCGTTCGAATCCCGCTTGCAGGATTCCCATTGGGGCACCTGGTTGGCAGCTGTGAGAACAGGATGCTGGACTAGACGGGCCGTGGGTCTGACCCAGCACTTTCTTCTTACAGTCTTACTACCAGGGCTGTCCTACCCCACCAGCCTCAGCAGTCCCCAGTTGCCCCTGATAGCGCTGCAAGACAAAGCTCCTCTTTCAGGATGGTTGAAGCCCTGCACAGAAGCACACCACTCTTAGCACTGCAACATTTTGTTGCAGCAAGAGCTACTTCTTTTTTTTACACTCTGGATTCGCCTCCGGTTCCTGAACACACAAAGAATTCTGGGCACTGTAGGGTGTTTCTTAAAAGGGTTCCTGGGAACTGTAGTTCTGTGAGGGCTGAACTACAGGGCCCATAGTTCTGTGGTGGGGAGAAGGCCCTCTGAATGTCTTTTAAAGGTTTAGGACGGCGTGTGTGTGTACCCAGCTCCAGTCAACTTTCCAGTGACCCAGTTAAGAAGGAAGATCAAGGAAAGGGTGTGGACCCTTTGGTTTTCCAAACAGGATCTGCAACAGCTTGGAAAGACGTGGGTGTTACATGCAATTATTGCAACCGGCCTGTTTTGGGAGAGGGAAAAGTCTCTATTAGGATGAGGAGTGGGCTATCGACAGAGCCGTCCTGCCTAGCAGCCAACTATAGCCTCTCCTCCAAAAATTTGTCTTTTCCTTTAATAAAGCCATCTAAGTTGGTTGCCATCACCAAAAGATTAGAGTTTTTGCAATAATAAATATAACAATAACAATAATAATAAATTTAATATATCCCACCCATCTGGCTGGGTTTCCCCAGCCGTTCTGGGCAGCTTCCCTTAAAATATTAAAAATACAAGGAGGGAAATGATGGGAAATGCCATTTTAACCTTCCCGCCAACAACTCAGAATGAAAGCTCGACGAGCAAGATATCTGGAAGTGCCTTCAACTTCAGGAGAACCGGAGACCCGTGCTACTTTAGGCTAACATTTTAGCAGCTAAGGTGCAAGTTTCCCATGACATTCAGGGTCAGATGGATGATCTTGAGGGGTCCCTACTGCTTGTTAACAGTCCCAGGGCCAGATTTAGGTTCGATAAGGCCCTAAGATACTGAAGGTAATGGGGCCCTTTATATGTCCAGCTGTCCTTTGTCAACAACAAATTGTCGCTGTTTTTTGTGTTGCACATATGCTATATCAGGGTTCCCCAAACTAAGGCCCGGGGGCCAGATACGACCCAATCACCTTCTAAATCCGGCCCGCGGATGGTCCGGGGACCAGCATGTTTTTACATGAGCAGAATGTGTCCTTTTATTTATTTGTGGGGCCTGCCTGGTGTTTTTACTTGAGTAGAATGTGTCCTTTTATTTAAAATGCATCTCTGGGTTATTTGTGGGGCATAGGAATTCATTCATACAGTATTTATTTATTTTTTCAAAATATAGTCTGGCCTCCCACAAGGTCTGAGGGACAGTGGACCGGCCCCCTGCTGAAAAGGTTTGCTGACCCCTGTGCTATATGGTAATTTTTGGACCTCATAGGTATCTCAAGCTATTTGCACATGCAGAATGTAGGCACCCTATATATAGAAAGGGATATTTTAGGGAACAGGTGAGCAGACGGGACCCATGACTTACATCATAGGAGCCTACACAACACAAAACACGATTGCTGTATGTAGGTATTATTATTTTTTATCTTATCTTTTGGAAATGTACATCCAGTTTTTTCCCCTTTAAATTTTTTGGGGGGCCCCTAAGCTAGAGCTTGTTTAGCTTATATGTAAATCCGGCACTGAACAGTCCTCACAAACAGATCTCTAAGTAGTGTGTTCTCTTTTCCATCTCTGGGGTAGCAGTGAGCCCAGGCGATTCAGCCCTGCTTACGGGATGGTTCGATCTGTTGAACCCCTCCTCTCCCAGACTGCCTGTGGGGCTTTTGTGATCTGGGGCCATTCCCGTAAGGCTGTGCACTGTTGTTGTGGGGGCAGAAAGGCGGGCTGGGTGTGTAGTGGGGGTGGGGGCCTTGAGAATTTCTGGGCAGCCGGACATCACGGGGGGCGGCGATTCTTTCTTTAAAAATAAAATAAAACAAGCATGCCTTTTGTTCTCGCAAAAAAGGGAGGGAGGGCAGGGGAGGAAGATGGATCGCTGGGAAAACCCGCTAGAAACCCCCGAACATCTGTTATGGATTCAAAGAAGCAGCCGGCCAGGCCTGGAGAAAACGCACAGAAAAAGAGGGGTTTGGGGGGGGGGCGTGTCGCACAGATTCTCCGCAGGTGAGATGCTCGCCTTGCACGAGACCTAACTCACAGGCTTGGATTTGATCAAAGAATGTTGATACTTCTTAATTCATTATCGTATACGTTACTATCCCGCCTTTAAGCTTAGCCCAGACTCAAGGCGGCTTTGCAAATAAGATGCAGCTAAATAAGAAGAAAAGCTAAAAACGTAGAAAATATTTTATCAATGTACGTGGAACTCAAAGTTCATCCACATTTACCTTCACTCTGGGTTTTCCAGTCTGCCTGAGCACCCTAGGAGGTTCTAGCAGGCTCAGAGTAGGGGTTTTATTTTAAAAAAAATCAAGATGAGAGAGTTTAAAATTAGACAGACTTTATTACGACAGGATGAAACCGGAAATGCAGATGCATCCATTTAAAAAGTCGTTCTGATTAACACAGAAACCCGTTAACGAAAGGGGAAAGAGAGACAACTCTATAAATAAAAAGACAAAAACAAGCAATAAGTTAATAATACTGAATATTCCCCCGACACACACCAAATTAAGGCAGACGTTGGCTTTTTCGATTTTCAAAGTTAGCAGATAAACTAAGAACCTTTTATGCACTTCTATAAAAAGGAGAAAAAAAATATTTGGTTCCAAATATCAGAAATAACGTTCATATATATATTTTTAAAGGATGCAATAAATAGCTTACAATATATTAAGGATTCAGGGTGGAGTTTTGCAGAGCTGCCTTGAGGTTCTCTATCCCGGACTTCCACTCCCTGGAGACAGTTTATCTCCCAATACGCTTTCTCCATACACAGAACTTGTGTAGGTAGGAATCGCCCACAATCTCAGGCAACACGGTGTGTTCCTGTGCTTCCCCACATCAAACATTCCTTGGAAGAATGAGCTGCAAAACCAGCACGAGATTTAAGGATTGTTCTCCGGTGAGCAAATGCACAAAAATATTAGCTTGGTTACGAGAGGTGCAATTCCCCCTCCATCTCCCCCCCAAATTATGAGACCCCTCACTCACGCACAAATAGATCTTAAAAGGGAATTTGAGAATGGAAACCCTTCCTTTCCTCCTGATAAATGCAACATAATCCTAAAATCTCCCCTTATATTTTAAAGGAAAAAAGAAGTCGTTGTCCCTGTGGGGGAAATATCACCACTTTCTTCAAAAAAACTGAAGAGAATATCTTTTTTAAAAACCACACACACACACACACACACACTTGGGGGCTAATCTTGTCCCCACTATAGAAGCATTATTGTGAAGAGCCTGTTTGGGGGCACAGGTGGTCTGGCTCTTTATGAAGACCGGCTGCGCAATAAGGGGATGAGCGCCAAATTAATGCAGGAGACAGACAAGCCCCCCCCCGTCTCTCCCCCCTCAACCTTGGAGACTTGAAGGCAGTTTCAAAAGACGGACCTCAACCCACTTTCCCAGGGAAAATTAGTTTTTAGCAGGGCTCTGCTGTTTGCATTGAGGGCGACGGCATAAAGGGGAACCCTCTCAACCCATTTTTGAGTCTCCACACAACTGTTTTCTATATCTTTTTATCAGCTGATGCTCGAGAGACCCAAAAACCAGCTTGAAGCAGGAGGGGGTTGGCATACTTGTGCGGCCGAGAGTTTCCAAACAAGCCACACGCTTGCCATAGAAAGAAGAATGTGAGGGGCAGCTATTTCCGTTGCAAAAACCGGACGGCCGTGTTCAGCCCAAGAGGCAATCTGGGGTCCCTCCAGATGTTTGGGACAACATCTTCCATCAGACCCTGCAAGGGCTGATGGGAAAACGCCATCTGACCTGTGGCATCCCAGTTGCAGTTGCCACCCTTGGACCCAACTCATCTTCCTCCCAACCTGCCCTGCAAAAATAAATAAATTAAGAAGCACTTGGGTGTTTGGCCTGAGAAAATGCGAAAACCCGCCGTTAACACAATCTCTTCTCCCCACCCACCCGGCCTTCTTCCTCACTCAGCCAGCCTCAGCCGGCCAAATGATCTCCCAGACATTCAGAAACATCCAACATTCTTTCCTCTGAGCGCCCAAATTTGTTGGGAGAGTTCCAATTCCAATGTGTCACCGCTCCCTTAAAAATTAAAAATGCTTTCAGCCTCTGGTCAGTTTTCGATGTTTTCTCCCCCATTTCTCCCACTCCCTCAGCAGAGAGAGAGAGAGATCTTAGCAGGCGAGTATTTGTCAGTTTTTCGTTCTGTCAGTTTCACCCTCGAGCTTTCCTGCCCGTAGACGGAAAGTTCTTGGCTTTTTCCTTTTTACATGCTGCCAGATCCTCAGCTGAAACCACACAATAAAGGAAAGTCCATGCTTAAGGCTTTTTTTTTGCGGGGGGGGGGAGCAACCGCCAAAATTAAGGTTTTCAATATTGCAACTTCAAAAAGCACGAGTCGCTACAGATTCCTCGGCCCCTTCTCCATGGAGACGGGAGCTAACATTCAGGGTCGTATCCAATGCTAGCGCTACACAGCGGAGACCCACTGGAGATAAGGAACATGGCCGACTTAGGTCCCTGAATGCCAGTCTACTCTGTGTAGGATTTGGTTGAATACATCCCAACGGTATCGAAATAAAGTTCTGCAAATCTTTTGAAGTCAGAGACAGAACCCAAGAATTCACGGGTCACAATAATCTATTTTTTTTGTTTTTGCCAAGGCCCTAACCAAATTCCCCCAACTTGGTGCCCACGCTAGAGGTTTTGGGCTACAACTCCCAGCCATGTGCAATGATGACTGCAGAGAATGGGAGCTGTAGTCCAAACCACGGGCACCAGGTTGGGGAAGGTGACCCTGAGAAAATGTGAGTAGCCCAGCGGAAAACAATGCCTCAAAAAAAACCTCTCCACATTCCATGGAGTCAGTATTGCTCCAAGACTTGCTCCACAGGTCCCTGGCCACTCTGTAAAACTATCGCAGCAAGCAGGACATCATCTGTTCTCGTGGCTCCACTTCCTTCTCACTCTGCATATAATTTCCTCGATCCCTCCCTCCAGCAGAGAAAGTCAGCAATAGCGCAGAGGTTGTTCATCTCAGTCCATCGCTTGAGAAACGTCCATTTTTTTAACAAAACAAAACAAAAATCAAATCATCGACAACATTATAAAAAAAAGAGTCTTCCCAAACAACTCCGGGATATCTAGATAAACCAGACCATTTTTAAGAGTGCTGGAAGTGGTCTGAGAAAGACACACACACACTCCGCCCCAAAGCATACAAACACACACACACTTGCCTCTGGATAAAGAGGTTGATGAGGTTTTTGAATCGGTGTGGAAACCTAGCAAACCTGTTTAAGCAGAGGCACAAAGTCAGGTGGGCATCCACACGCAAAGAGCAGTGGTTCCTAGTTGCCTCCTGCTCTCTCTGGGTGCAGGGGGAGGGGGGAACAAGGGAAATCTCGCATCTTTCTCTCCGTGCCTCAGTTCAGTCGTCGGAGACGGAGATCTGGCTGAAGATGGGCAGCCGGCGGCCCAGCAGGCCCAGCCCTGGGGATTCTGACCCGCTGCTGCCCCCCGAGCTCCCAGAGTCTTCCTGGTCGGAGAGGGAGTCAGCAGAAAGGCTCTTCTGCAGCGTCAGTAGGGCCGGGAAAGTGAAGGGGCAGGGCAAGGACCCCCGAGCGGCTCCACTGGCCCCGGTGGCGCGGAGGGGGCAGGCGAGAGTCGGCTGGCTCAGGGCGTCGCAAGGGAAGGAGGTCTCCGGAAGGCGGGGTCCGTGCAGGGTGAGCGGAGGCAGGGGGTCCGCGGCGGGGCAGTGGCGGGTCGGCAGGGGGTTGGGCGCCCGCGGGGGCGGCAGGCGGCGCTCCTCCGCGTTGTGGATGAAGTGGCAGCGGGCGCCATAAGGGCAGATGCCCGAGGTGTGAAATGTGCGGCAAGGCTCCGTTTTGTACTTGGGGTGGCGGCTGAGCCCCCGCAGCTCAGCTGCGCCATGGGCAAATTGGCACTTGGCCCCGTACTTGCAGGTGCCGCTCTCCTCAAAGGTGCGGCAGAGCTCCGTCTTGTAGCGGGAAGAGGCCGGTTTGGCGTCACCGTGGCAGCTCTCGATCAGGCTGGCTGAGCGGTCCGCCCGGAAGGGGATGCGCTGAAGGGAGGTGGCCGGCAGCTCCGAGTCCCGGCCCCACAGCTGCTGGAGGGGCCACGCCGGGTCGCTCAGGCCGGCTGTGGCGGCATGGGGAGTGACGGTGTCGCCCGGGTGCACCGCTGAGCCGGTTGCTTCGAAGCCGGAAGCCGAGAGGGCGATGGGGCAGGCCGAGAAGGTGCGCTGGAAGCGGAGGAAACGCCTGGCATCTGGGCTGCTGTCATCCTCATTCAGGTTCAGGCTCAGAAATGTCTATGAAAAAGGGGATTGGGGGAAGGGGGAATATTATGAGCATTTAATTTATCAGTCAATGTGGTTTTTTGTGTTGTTGTTTTTTGCCACAGGCAACTCAAAGCGATGTACAGAAAAATGGAAAACATATACATAACTTACACATTAAAGCCAGGGGAGACAGAGAGAGAGAGAGAGAGAGAGAGAGAGAGAGAGAGAGAGAGAGAGAGAGAGAGAGAGAGAGAGAGAGAGAGAGAGAATAATAGGATTGTAGAGTTGGAAGAGTCCTCAAGGGTCATCTAGGCCAACCCCCTGCAATGCAGGAATTAAGACATCCCACTCACTCTAAAAGGCCATAGATGGTAAAAGCCACAGGCCTGGTTAAAAAGGAAGGTTTTCACCTGTCAGCTGGAGGCAAGTAATGAAGGCACAAGGTTAGCCTCCCTGGGGAGAGCTAAGCCCGAATCAGCGGAGTAATAAAAGGTAAAGGGACCCCTGACCATTAGGTCCAGTTGTGACCAACCCTGGGGTTGCGGTGCTCATCTCGCTTTACTGGCCGAGGGAGCCGGCGTACAGCTTCCGGGTCATGTGCCCAGCACGACTAAGCCGCTTCTGGCGAATCAGAGCAGTGCACGGAAACGCCGTTTACCTTCCCGCCGGAGCGGTACCTATTTATCTACTTGCACTTTGACGTGCTTTCGAACTGCTAGGTTGGCAGGAGCTGGGACCGAGCAACGGGATTCGAACTGCCGACCTTCTGAATTACAGCAGCAAAAAAAGTGAATGCTATTCTTGGCTTCATCAACAGAAGTCCAGATCAAGGGAAGTAATAATTCCACTCTCTTCTGCCTTGGTCAGAACACACTTGGAGTCCTGTGTCCAGTTCTGGGCTCCGGAATTTAAGAAGGATGTTGACAAGCTGGAAGGTGTGCAGAGGAGGGCGACCAAGATGATCAGGGGGTCTGTAAACCAAGCCTTATGAGGAATGGTTGAAGGAGCTGTGTGTGTGTGTGTGTGTGTGTGTGTGTGTGTGTGTGTGTGTATGTAATTATTTATACTCCGCCCATCTGGTTTCCCCAGCCACTCTGGGCAGCTCTCAACTGAATATTAAAAACACAATACAACATTAAACATTAAAAACTTCCCTAAACAGGGCTGCCTTCAGATGTCTTCTAAAAGTAAAATACGGTAGTTGCTTATTGCCTTGACTTCTGAAGGGAGGGTGTTCCGCAGGGCGGGCACCACCACCCAGAAGGCCCTCTGTTTGGTTCCCTGTAACTTTGCTTCTCGCAGTGAGAGAACCACCAGAAGGCCCTTGGTGCTCCAGGCTGAACGATGGGGGTGGAGACGCTCCTTCAGGTATACTGGGCCAAGGCCTTTAGGGCTTTAAAGGTCAGCACCAACACTTTGAATTGTGCTCAGAGAAGATATGATCGCCATCTTCAAATATCTCAAGGGCTGTCACATAGAAGAGGGAACAAGCTTGTTTTCTCCTGCTCTGGAGGGTAGGACTCACCCATGGTTTCAAGTTACAAGAAAGGAGAATCCAACTAAGTATCAGGAAAAACTTTCTGGCAGTAAGAGCTGTTTGACAATGGAAAGGACTCCCTTGAGAGGTTGTGGACTCTCCTTCCTTGGAGATTTTTAAGCAGAGGTTGGATGGCCATCTGTCATGGATGCTTTAGTTGAGATTCCTGCATTGCAGGGGGCTGGACTAGATGACCCTCAGTATCCCTTCCAACCCTACCTTTCTATGATTCTATAATTCCATGCAAGTCCCCAACGCAACTACGACTTCCACACTTCTCTTCAGGCAAAGAGTTCTACTGTTTTCAACGCTTGACCTCCAGGGACCAGGGCTGCTCTCTCTCGCCAAGTGACGCCGAGGAGGAAGCGATTTGCAGGCCGACCCGCCCTCCCCGTGGGCTAATTGTTTTGAGCTGCGCAATCCGGCGGCGTCTAAGCCAAGGCCAGCCGCTCTGAGCCCTCTCCTTGTTTCCCTCTCGAGGGGCAAGCTTGTAGCCGCACTCTCCCTCTGCAAATCCCTTGGATGGAGGCAGCTCACCCCAGAGGAAGCTATTAACTAAATGGATCTCCATCTGGTTGCTGGGCGTCTGACACCTGGCTGGTCCACCTCCTCAGGAGGGCACCCAGAGAAGGAGCCTTGAAATCAAGGGTGAGCGACCCGAGACCCTCCAAATATTGATGGACATCAGCTCCCGTCATTCTTGTCAACCAGTGTGGCCAAGGGGCAGGAGAGGGATTTTAATGTTTCGCTCCCTGGCAGTGTTCGAAATACCCCAGGTCCAATTTGCAACTGCTGGTCTTCTGGCGGTTCCCTCCCTGCGAGAAGCGAAGGTACAGGGAACCAGGCAGAGGGCCTTCTCGGTAGTGGCGCCCTCCCTTCAGATGTCAAGGAGATAAAGAACTACACAACTTTTAGAAGACATCTGAAGGCGGTCCTGTATCGGGAGGTTTTTAACGCTTGATTTTTTAAAAAATGTTTTTAGAAATGATGTAAGCTGCCCAGAGTGGCTGGGTTAACCCAGCCTGATGGGCAGGGTATAAATAATCTTCTTATATTTCTGGGCACCAGGTTGGCGACCACAGTTTAAAAACTTCTGCCTTACTTCATTGTTAATTCCATTTCCATTTCTGCCATGTGTTTTTCTCCTTCTTGCATACTGAGACAAGTGAAAAGTGACAGTCAAGCAATGTAGTTGAGATCATAGAAATGTAGAATTGGAAGAGACTCTGAGGGTCATCTAGCCCAACCCCCTGGCGAACAGAGATTCCATTGTGGCGGCCGTAACCCAGGTTTGAGGTGCCATTTGGCACCTAGCTTATATACCTGAGCTTCTAACACTGCTCCCCAGAGTCCTACTTGCGTTTACTTCTCCCACTCTGCAATGCAATTGGACCTTAGCAGGTTTTGGCAGTCAAGCAAGGGAAGTGAGCATGAGGACTAGTGAGAGTGGAAGTACTGGGGGCTTGCTCCGCTCATCAACCCCTCTCCAATCCCTCCCAGATATCAGCTCCCTAGGGCTTCCTCTTCCTGCCCCATTTAACTGCTAAGCTTGCTTTTCTTGGCCTCCTGGGGATCTTCTTCATGCAGATTCACTACAAATCCTCTAATGGGGCCTGCATGATGACAGCCTTACGTTTATATCTATATAGGCAGATATGTATTTGTGTATCTCGTACCTACGGGACCGCCTCTCTTGGTGCAGTGGAACCTCGTGTTATAGACGGGATCCATTCCGGAGGCCCGTCCGTAAAACGGAATTGATGCAAGCTGAAGTGCCATGTCTGCGCACGGCGCGATTTAGTGCTTCTGCGCACGCGCGTGTGATGAAACCCGGAAGTAACCCGTTCCTGTACTTCCGGGTTGCCAAAGGACGCAACACAAAAACACATCACCTGAAGCAGACACAACATGAGGTATGACTGTATACTCTGCGGAGGACCTTTTGGTCAGCAAACAATAACATATTGGAGGTTAGACTGGCCTCGACCAGAGCCAGGGCCTTTTCGGCCTTGGCCCCAGTCTGCTGGGATGCTCTGTCGCTCTGTTGCAAGAGACCAGATCCCTGCAGGGCTTGACATCTTTCCGCAGGGCCTGCAAGACGAAGCGGTTCCACCAGGCCTTTGGTCACAGCTCAGTCTGACCCCTCTCCTTTTACAAGACCCTGCATATAAGTGGCCTCTCTAACCCTTCTCACCGGCTCATACAAATAGCTTGCGGTTAGCTATCTGATCTTATTTTGATTTTAATCCGATTTTAGGCTGTATTTCAGTCGATTGCTGAATGTTATGTCTTAATGTTTTATATATTTTGATGTTAGCTGCCCTGAGCCTGGTTCTGGCGGGATATAAATAAAATTTATAATTTATTTTTATTTTTGTTGTTATTGTTGTTAATAATAATAATAATAATAATATCTCTGCAAGGAGACTTCCAACTGCATGCAGATTAGCAATCAACAGCTAAAAGACCCTGGGCCAAAATCTAGAGCCCCCTTCCCTCCAGAAAAATTCTAATATAGAACAGCCTTCCTCAGCTCCAACTTCCAACCCCTCTGATTATTAGCCAAGCTGGCTGGGGCTGATGGGAGTTCTGATGATGATGGCTGAATTTATTACTCACCCTTCAACCCTTACTTAGGTTGTGGTCCAAAAGATCTGCAGGGGACCTGGCCTTCGGGAAGGGCGATCTAGAGCAGGCATCCCCAAACTGTGGCCCTCCAGATGTTTTGGCCTACAACTCCCACGATCCCTAGCTAACAGGACCAGTGGTCGGGGAAGATGGGAATTGTAGTCCAAAACATCTGGAGGGCCGAAGTTTGGGGAAATATGATCTAGAGCATGACGTGAGCGGAAGCAGAATTGCTGGGCGCACTGCGCAGGTTGTGTCTGGGATGGGGAGGGGTGTTGGTGTGCCATCCCACCCCTCACCCAAATAAACCCTCCAGATAAACAATTTGCTTGCTTACTGCATTGGGAGGTTTTGGTCACCCCCGAAATGGTATTCCACTGCCTCTCTCACAAGGCTAGAACGTTAGACGATTTGGGACAGATAAAAGGGAGCCCTTCTTGACTCAGAACATGGTTAAACTATGGAACTCCCTGCCACAGGAGGTCGGGATGGTCACCACATGATTGGATGGCTCTAGAAGAGGATTGGAGGAGGAGAGGGCTGTTGATGGCCGCTAGCTATGCGCTGCGTCTGCATTGAGAGGCAGTAACGCTCCTGGGTACCAGTTGCTGAAAGCCGCAGGAAGGGAGAGGCTGGACTAGATGGGCCATTGGCTTGATCTGGCAGCCCAGCTCTTCTGATCTTCTTATGGAACCTCCAGCTCCAGAGGCAGTCTATCCAGATTCCTAGTTCCCCTAGGAAACTGTGAGAACAGGTTGCTGGACTAGACAGGCTCTTGTTGTGATCCAGCCGAGTTCTTCTTTGGGATCTCTCTCTCTCTCTCTGCATGGACGGAACCCAGTTCCTTGCTCTTTTTGCACCTTATTGGGGGTGAGCGCCCATGCGGCGTGTGAAACGCTTTGGCCCATGACGCAGACATCGCCCTGCTCTGGCCAGCAGGTACAAACCACCACCGCAAGTACCTCCAGATGCCCCCAAGATGCAAATCCTGCTCTGAATAGTGGCTTTTATCCCACAACCCAGGACCATATGCTACAGGTCAATACTCGGGTTGCCAGGGAAACAGACAGGGCAGTGGGAACAAAAGGAGGCAGGAGTCTCACCCCCCCCTCCACCGCAATGCCTCCCTAGAGTCACCACCAATTGTGATGGAAATTTCCACACTCTTCTGAATACCAGCACATACAAACACCTCCAGCCCACCATGCACCCCAACAGGCTAGGCCAAACCACAAACCCTTCCTTCCTATGTTGCTAATATTTCCTGTACGTTAAGAACTCTCGATTAGGCACAAGATAAATGGTGTGTTTGGGGTGGTTGTTGTTTTTAACTTTGCGTTTCCCCCTCTCTCTCATTGCAACGCAGACGTTGTTTTGTATGCAACATTAGCAGCAGTGCCCTGAAGTCTGAACCAAACACTTCCAAACTTGCAGCCAGGTGTTCTAACCCGGCAGACCCCCAACATTTTACAGATGCAGTGCCCACCTTGAATGCGTATTTGGGGACCAATTTCTCAATCTTTTACCATATATTTGCATGGTTGTAGGGCTGCTGGAGAATTGCGCCTTGGATCAGGCCATGACCCAGGAAGGGGTCCCAACCCACCAGTTGCAGGCCATTGCCCAATACTTGCACGCACCCATAACTTCTTTATTTCTGCAAGCAGATCAAGGACTAAGCAGGGCAATGATGTCCCAAAGGGCCTCCAATTCTTTCAGGCTCAGAGGGGCTCTTACACCTTTGCTTAGAAGCTGCCCTTCAGGGAAACTGTTAACTAACTTGGGAGCATTAACCCAAAGCTGCTAGGTTCTCATTTTTCCTAAACACACAAAATTATACATGCAGCTGCATGCAATATTTGGTTCTAAGCAGGAAACAAGATTGATGTTGAACCCTGGGGGTTCCCCATCTCTACCTTACAAACAACCCTGTAAGGTAGGCCAGCACGTTTACCCGACGGGCAAGAACCAGGAGGGGTAATCTCTGTGTCCAAGGCCCTCACAGCAGACGGTAGATGCAAACAGGGAACCTCTCTCAATATCTAACTGTGCACCCTGACCTGGGACTAAGTACCACACAACACAGCAGAATGATGCCTAGGACGGTGCTGGCAACCGCTCTGCTGCCCCAGTTCACATGCGGTCAGGCACCATAGCCAATGTGGCGCCCTCCAGCAGCAAGGGCTTCTGGGATATGAAGTCCAGGCACAGTATGATGTGCAGAACACCCCATGTTGCCTCTCCATTTTGCAGGCAAAGTGCAGAATCTCTCCCTGCCTTTCGCGGGGCATAAAAACACACAATTCAGATTGAAACACGCATCGGCTTCCTGAACAGCTGGGCAGGCTCGTCCAAACAAAAAGGTTTTTTGCAGGTACCCCCCAAAAATAGAGGACAGCGAAGGGACCTGGCTGATATCAACAGGCAGGGAGTTCCAAAGGGAACCCTGCAAGTTGGGATGCCTAAAGCGGAGGGAGAGAATGCAAGGCAGGAGGGGAAGAGGGTTTGATGAAGAACAACAGGTGGATTAAAAAGAACTGCAGCAAAAAAATCCCCTCAGTATAAAGGCCCAAAGCGATGGGGTCAGTTTTTTCAGTGGTGCCTGCCTCCTGCAACAAGGAAGTCTCTACAGAGGAGAGCGGATTCCTTCGACATACATAACAGATCAAGATGGGATCCCAGGATCCCGAAAGGGATCCATGCACCAAGCCAGCAACTCAGGTAAACCAAAAGACTTTTGGGGTATCCTTGCATTCTTAGACAATGCTGAGTGACGTCTGGCCCAGTTGATCTGGCCCAGTATCTTTCTAATTTGAGATTTTTATTATTATTTTTGCAAGCAAAGTTACAGCTGGAGAGGGAAAAAGTTTCCTGCAGTTTCCTTAAATCACTTCGATAGCTTCCATAAAAATAGGGGCAGGGTCCCTCAGCAAACAAAACAAAACAAAACACTGTTTTAAATGAGTTTTCAGAGTACTCCCTGCCTTCTCCCCCTGGTATCTAAAAAAGGGCACTGAGTTTGCAGACCCTTAAGCAACATGGGGAAGTTGCAAGGCTAAAAATAAACGGGCAGAAAAGCACTTTTCCTGAACTTCTGGGAAAGTCCAGCAGTTAAGAACGATTCCAGCATCCTACAAACACACACCTTACCTTGCAGAGAGCATCATCCAGCTCTTGAAAAGGACTCAGGAAATAGGAGGGCATCTTCTCCTCGAGGAAGCGTCTGGCTCTTAAAAATCGACCGCCCTCCTCCCCGCGAGGGAGAACCGATTAAAACCCAGAAAGCCCTGAAGCGGCTCTTTTAAAAGCCTCCTGCCTCCCATCTCAGATTTGGGGGGAGCCACGCCTCCTGGTCCAGAGTGGGCGGGGCATAGGCGGGGAGGGCGGGGAGTCCTGGGCAAGGAGGGAGCTAACAATCTGGTGGGATGGAGGGACGGAAGGGGTGGAGAGAAAAGGAACAGGATGGAGAGTGAGGAATGAATACCTGTGGAAGGTTTTTTTTGCCCAAGAGCAGCAAAGCACCTGGGCTCCTTAATTGGAGCTGTGCTTTTTAGTGAAAGGAAGAGGTGCAGGCTTCTGAGCTATGCAGAACTCTTGGCGCTGCAGAAATGGTTCTTCTTCTTCTTCTTCTTCTTCTTCTTCTTCTTCTTCTTCTTCTTCTTCTTCTTCTTCTTCTTCTTCTTCTTCTTCTTCTTCTTCTTCTTCTTCTTCTTCTTCTTCTTCTTCTTCTTCTTCTTCTTCTTCTTCTTCTTCTTCTTCTTCTTCTTCTCTCTCTCTCGTAGCCAAGTAAGATTGTCTTCCATGAACACGGTCTTAACAGTGAGTCTGTAAGTGACTGTGGAGGCCAGTTCTGGATCCACACGCCCTTCCACAGTGGGGATATAGGTTTCCAGATGGGATTTGGTCATAGTGAGGGTTTGCCAAACATGCCTTCCTCTTAGCTCATTTCTCCCTTTTGTCCTGAGCATAGCTGTCAAGTTCTCCCTTTTTTAAAGGGAAATTCCCTTATGCTGAATAGGCTTCCTCGCGAGAAAAGGGAAAACTTGACAGCTATGGTCCTGAGTTCGAGTGTCTTCAAAGCCCATGACACCCTGATTGCAAGAAGTGAGGTTACAGGGAACCAGGCACAGGGCCTTCTCGGTGGTGGCGCCTGCCCTGTGGAACACCCTCCCATCAGATATCAAGGAAAGAAACAATTATCTGACTTTTAGAAGACATCTGAAGGCAGCCCTGTGTAGGGAAATTTTAAAGGTTTGATATTTTATCGTGTTTTTAATATTCTGTTGGGAGCCGCCCAGAGTGGCTGGCTGGGAAAACCCAGCCAGATGGGCAGGGTATAAATAATAATAATAATAATAATAATAATAATAATAATAATGGGATGTAAATGCAATCATTGCAATCAATCAGTAACCAATGAATAAATCTTGAGGACAAACAGATTGCTGAAATCACCTACAGTCGAAAGAACTGTGTTTTCTGGTTTTACCCTAGCTCAGTACTCTGGATTCATACTGGGCAATAATAATAATAATAATAATAATAAGTTTATTATTTATACCCCGCCCATCTGGGTGGCTTTCCCCATCCACTCTGGGCGGCTTCCAACAGAACATTAAAATAATCTATTAAATATTAAAAGCTAGATTCATACTGGGCTGTCCAAAGTTCGTTCTGCTTCATGAGTTGTTCTGCACGGCTTTCCCCCAAGGTTACTGCTTTATTGCTGTCAGAACATACTGGATCAGGCCGATGGCCCGCCTTTTCCAGCATCCTGTTTTTACAGTGGCCGACCAGATGCCCCAAAGGGAAATCTGCAAGCAGGACTCTCCCCATAAGAGCCCTCGTCCCTTTTTGCAGATTCCAGCAACTGGGATTCAGAAGCATTTCTGCTTCCGATTGCGGAGGCAGAGCAGCCTGGTAGCCATCCATAGCCCTCTCCTCCTCCATGAATCTGTCCAGCCCTCATTTGAAGCCATCTCAGTCGGCAGCCACCCCTGCCTCTTGTGGCAGTGAGTTCCACAGATTAACTATGTCCTGCATGCTGGATTTTCTGTTAGCCTTCCTGAACCTTCCCACTTTTGCCTTCATTGGATGTCTACGAGTTCTAGTGTTGCATGAAAGGGAGGCGAACTTTTCTCTGCCTGCTTTCTCGACATCATGCTAATTTTTCTGTACTTGGGTCACGTTGCCCCTGCCTCACTTTTCTCTAAACAAAAAACCTCTCCACATGGGAGACTCTCTCTGGAGGGGCATTCCTGTGCTATATATAAGGTAAAGGGACCCCTGACCATTAGGTCCAGTCGTGACCGACTCTGGGGTTGCGCGATCATCTCGCATTATTGGCCGAGGGAGCTGGCGTATAGCTTCCAGGTCATGTGGCCAGCATGACAAAGCCGCTTCTGGCAAACCAGAGCAGCACATGGAAACGCCATTTACCTTCCCGCTGTAGCGGTTCCTATTTATCTACTTGCATTTTGACGTGCTTTCAAACTGCTAGGTTGGCAGGAGCTGGGACCGAGCAACGGGAGCTCACCCCGTCACAGGGATTCGAACCGCCGACCTTCTGATCAGCAAGCCCTAGGCTCAGTGGTTTAACCACAGTGCCACCTGGGTCCCTGCGCTATATATAGCACTACAAAAATGGGGAATGTGGGGTATGGGAAGTTATTTATGTACAGTCGTACCTTGGTTTTTGAACAGCTTAGTTCTCAAACGTTTTGGCTCCCGAACGCTGCAAATCCGGAAGTGAGTGTTCCTGTTTGAATCATAGAATCATAGAGTTGGAAGAGACCACAAGGGCCATCCAGTCCAACCCCCTGCCAAGCAGGATACACCATCAAAGCATTCCTGACAGATGGCTGTCAAGCCTCTGCTTAAAGACCTCCAAAGAAGGAGACTCCACCACACTCCTTAGTAGCAAATTCCACTGCCGAACAGCTCTTACTGTCAGGAAGTTCTTCCTAATGTTTAGGTGGAATCTTCTTTCTTGAAGTTTGAATCCATTGCTCCGTGTCCGCTTCTCTGGAGCAGCAGAAAACAATCTTTCTCCTTCCTCCATATGACATCCTTTCATATATTTGAACATGGCTATCATGTTTGCAAATGTTCTTTGGAACCCGAACGTCCGATATGCATTCCACGGCTTCTGATTGGCTGCAGTAGCTTCCTGCAGCCAATCGGAAGACGTGCCTCGATTTCCAAACGTTTCGGAAGTCGAACGGACTTCCGGAACGGATTCCGCTCGACTTCCAAGGTACGACTGTAGTTACGCGTTGCATTTCTACCCCGCCCTCCACTTTCTCAATGGAGCACGGCGTCCTGCAGCGGATGAGAGTCGTGTGGGGACCGGGACCTTTGGGCAGGCAGGCAGCATTGAGAACACCTGCTGCCCCAGCTGCTATGAAGAAGAAGATGAGTTTGGATTTGATATCCCGCTTTATCACTACCCTAAGGAGTCTCAAAGCGGCTAACAATCTCCTTTCCCCTCCTCCCCGACAACAGACACCCTGTGAGGTGAGTGGGGCTGAGAGACTTCAGAGAAGTGTGACTAGCCCAAGGTCACCCAGCAGCTGCATGTGGAGGAGTGGAGACGCGAACCCGGTTCCCCAGATTACGAGTCTACCGCTCTTAACCACTACACCACACTATGAAGCCTGTCTGCCAACACGGAGAGGCGAAAAATGGGACTCGATCTTCTGGGGCTGCACTCTCACGGAAGTCCTGCGACTCGCACGGGATCACAACCCCCAAATACATTCTTTGGGGGGGTGCCACTCCAAAACATATTTTGGGGTGTCATGCAAGATTGCACCCAGGGCCAGGGGTTTTTTTCCTTTAATTTTTTGGGGGGCCCCCCAAGAGAGTGGCACCCAAAGCTAGAGCTTGTTTAGCTTATACGTAAATCCGACAATGATAACCCAGGATAGAAATGATAACCGTGTGCTTTTGCAGATGCAATGCGCAGGTCTATGCAGGACCCAGTGGGGGCGTCTGTGTGAAACGGAGACAGGCACGTTCCGGATGCCTGTGTTGCCTGGAGTGTGACTGTGTGAACACCCGGTGTGTGGCTGGCAGGCAGGAAGGGTTTCAACCGTTGCGGAGGAGGCAAAGCATTATATAAGCACACCTTGATGGGAGCTGATGTCATTGTGGGATGGAGAGGTCTCAGCCGCAAGGGGAAAATGTGAGAGCGATGAAAGAAATTGCAGAAGCATGTGGGGAGGGGGTAGCTTAAAGGTCTTGCAAGCAGAGCTCTGCGAGGCATCCGCCGCAGATCTAACCACTAGGCCTCCTGCTCATTTCATTCCACTTTTAATTTGTACACTGCCTTTCTATATCGCTGCACCCCAGGCGAGCCGAAGGAACAGCAAAATACACAGCGACGGCCACACGCCTTCTAACAATGCGACCCGATGCAAAAAATATGACTTAGAAACAAGCCGCTTATGTTGAATAAAGTGATATTCGACACCCCATTTGCATATAATAGCATGCAGTAAAATTAACTCGCACGATGCCAGCAAAGAATAAGTAAACAGATTTTTGCTTCCAGCAATAAATAGTTGCTAAATTAGAATCAATAAAAATAACAGCACTCTGGCTTTTCCTCGGATCATACAAATCTTCCGCCTTTTCCAAAAAACGACAACAAAGGTACAATGCATAAAAGACCACAATACATTTTTGTTAAAAAAAGTAAAAAAAGGAATTGAGCAACAAAGTAACATAACTTATGAATTTATTGTTTTAAAATTAATTTTAAACAATCACTTTGCCCTCTTGCTGATGAAATCCTCGGGGCTGCACAGAAACCTATTTTATTGTTCATTCGTGATGCTCAATTCTATAGCTTTAGGTGCCAGGAAAACCTTCCCTCTACAATCTGTAGCCTTTTGACCTCTAACAATCCATAGCCTTTTAGAAGTGGGTGGGATGTTTTCAATGTACCCTCTGTTCCTCTTGGTTTTAATGCATTTAAGAGGGGTTGTGTTTCCGTTTGCTTGTTTGGATGTAAGCGGGTTTGAGTTGCCATGGGCAAGATAAAGCAAATGTTGTTGTCTAGTCGTTTAGTCGTGTCTGACTCTTCATGACCCCATGGACCAGAGCCCGCCAGGCACTCCTGTCTTCCACTGCCTCCCGCAGTTTGGTCAGACTCACGTTGGTAGCTTCGAGAACACTGTCCAACCATCTCGTCCTCTGTCGTCCCCTTCTCCTAGTGCCCTCCATCTTTCCCAGCATCAGGGTCTTTTCCAGGGAGTCTTCTCTTCTCATGAGGTGGCCAAAGTCTTGGAGCCTCAGCTTCAGGATCTGTCTTTCCAGTGAGCACTCAGGGCTGATTTCCTTCAGAATGGAGAGGTTTAATCTTCTTGCAGTCCATGGGACTCTCAAGAGTCTCCTCCAGCATCACAATTCAAAAGCAGTGTAAATTGTTTTGATGGATGCAATAATGGAATAATGAATTGTATGGTTTTTGTAAAATATGCAGGGATTTATGATATGTAAAAAATGAACCATGGAAAGAGAAGAAAGGAAGTCATTGATATCTTGAGGTAAAAATTACAGGTAGGTAACCGTGTTGGTCCTCATTGATATCTTGAGGTAAAAATTACAGGTAGGTAGCACATCATCAGAGATCTACAACCTCTCCTAGACAATGACAGTTCTCTTTCTCAAGCCCTGGGAGGAAGACCTTTCATTGCCTACAGACAGCCACCCGATCTTAAACAACTCTCATGAGGTGGCCAAAGTATTGGAGCCTCAGCTTCAGGATCTGTCCTTCCAGTGAGCACTCAGGGCTGATTTCCTTCAGAATGGAGAGGTTTGATCTTCTTGCAGTCCATGGGACTCTCAAGAGTCTCCTCCAGCACCATAATTTAAAAGCATCAATTCTTTGGCGATCAGCCTTCTTTATGGTCCAGCTCACTTCCATACATCACTATTGGGAAAACCATTAGCTTTAACTATACGTATTGACCTTTGTCGGCAAGGTGATGTCTCTGCTTTTTAAGATGCTGTCTAGGTTTGTCATTGCTTTTCTCCCAAGAAGCAGGCGTCTTTTAATTTCATGACTGCTGTCACCATCTGCAGTGATCATGGAACCCAAGAAAGTAAAATCTCTCACTGCCTCCACTTCTTCCCCTTCTATTTGCCAGGAGGTGATGGGACCGGTGGCCATGATCTTGGTTTTTTTGATGTTGAGCTTCAGACCATATTTTGCGCTCTCCTCTTTTACCCTCATTAAAAGGTTCTTTAATTCCTCCTCACTTTCTGCCATCAAGGTTGTGTCATCAGCATATCTGAGGTTGTTGATATTTCTTCCGGCAATCTTAATTCCGGTTTGGGATTCATCTAGTCCAGCCTTTTGCATGATGAATTCTGCATATACTGTAAGTTAAATACTGCATATATGTATAAGCAAATAGGCAATTTAATAAATAACTACAGCATATTGATAATTTGTGCTCCTGGCGCTATCTGTTTTGCAGCGTGGCCACATCTTACAGATGCCCCTCAATTGTCATGAGACATGGGACAACCCGTGGTTTGGCACGAGAACATGATGGCCACTGTGGGTGCTGCAATCTAGCCGCCCCCAAAAAGGTTGTGGGAGCACAATCAGTGCTGGATTTACGCATAAGCTAAACAAGCTATAGCTTAGGGCCCCACTCTCTTGGGGACCCCGAAAAAATTTAAAGGAAAAAAAAAACTGGATGTACATTTCCAAAATATAAGATTTTAAAAAATGAAATAAAACCTACATACAGCAACAGTGTTTTGTGTTGTGTAGGCTGCTATGATGTAAGTCATGGGTCCTGCCTGCTAGCCTGCTCCCTAAAATATCTAGCATATATTCAACACAAAAAACAGTGGCATTTCGTTGTTGATAAAGGACAGCTGGACATAGAAAGGGCCCCATTACCTTCAGTAGCTTAGGGCCTCATCAAACCTAAATCCGGCCCTGCGGGTTATGTACCGGTATACGTGGAAGGGCGGCGATCTCATGGGTTCAAGGCTGACTTCCCCTCTGCCAGGATTTGTGGGTGCTCCAGGCGGAAAATCTACATTGAGTTTCAGAGATCACATTTTTTAAAAAAACAAAAACAAATGGAGAAGTGGTTTCAGAGGGTCACTGCATCTATCTGCATTGGTCACTCTCCTGAACTCAATTTATTGGCCTGATCATAGAATCAGAGAGTCAGAAGGGACCCTGTGGATCATCTAGTCCAACCCCCAGCAATGCAGGAATAGGTAGCTGTCCCATACCTTGGCCTTATCAGCGCCACACTTTTAAACTCCAGCAGGGCAGTACATTTACATATTCATTTCGCATCATGTCTGCACTGCTTGCTTGACTGTTTGTTTGTTTTTTTAAATAAAAAACACACAAAGGGGTTTACAAAAATCAATAAACTGATCCATAAGGAGAATTAATAAGGCTAATTACAGGTAGGTAGCCGTGTTGGTCTGCCATAGCCAAAACAAAAGAAAAAAATTCCTTCCAGTAGCACCTTAGAGACCAACTAAGTTTGCCATTGGTATGAGCTTTCGTGTGCATGCACACCGTTAACCTTCCTGCCGGAGCAGTACCTATTAATCTACTTGCACTTTGATGTGCTTTCAAACTGCTAGGTGGGCAGGAGCTGGGACCGAACAACAGGAGCTCACCCCGTCGCGGGGATTCGAACCGCCCACCTTCTGATCGGCAAGCCCTAGGCTCTGTGGTTTAACCCACAGCGCCACTTACTTGGTCTCTAAGGTGCTACTGGAAGGAATTTTTTATTTTGTTTTAACAAGGCTAATATCAGATTTTCAAGAAGTTAAGGTAACAGTAGGCTCAAAGCAGATCAACACTCACACCGACTGTCTTAAGTAAGGCTTGCCTAAGCAAAAATGTTGCTGAAAAAGAATGCAATGTAGACTCCCGCTTGTTGTCAATAGGCAGGGAGTTCCACACTTAAATATTGACAACTCTCAGATGTGGAACAGGGATGTAACAGTGCCAGTTCCATCTACTGAAGCAGTCAAGTGGGCACATATGGGGTGAGCCGATCTTGCAGGTAAACTGGCCCCCTGTTGTTCAGGGCTTTATATACTAATAGTAGCAGCTTGAACTTGGCCCAGTAGCAAATCGGCAACCAGGGCAGATTTCTGAGTACACGGGTTGTATGGGGACAAAGCCTCCCTCTTGTCAGCAATTGTGCTGCAACATTCTGCGCTCACTGCAGCATCCGGACCAAGCGCAAGGGAAGCCCCCTGCAGAGCACATTGCAGTCGTCCAGTCCTGTGTAACCATTTCTTACGTTTTTATGTTCTTTACCATTCCTGGAAAGGGATAGCCTGGCTGCTGTGACTCGCATCACGTACACCGATAACTTCCGTCGACTTTCTGCACACGATGTACTGTTTTATACACGTCCGTCCTGTCACCCAATACTCGTGTTTCCTCCAAACTGGAAAAACCCAGATGTTGCAACGTTCCCAAGTAAGAGAGTTTGTCAAGCCCTTGGGTCATCCTAATTCCGTTACCTACATCTCCACCCACAACATTCAGCCCGGACACTGAGATCCAGCACCGAGGGCCTTCTGGCGGTTCCCTCATTGCGAGAAGTGAGGTTACAGGGAACCAGGCAGAGGGCCTTCTCGGTAGTGGCACCCGCCCCGTGGAACACCCTCCCAGCAGATGTCAAGGCAATAAGTAACTATTTTACTTTTAGAAGACAACTGAAGGCGGCCCTGTTTAGGGAAGTTTTTAATGTTTAATGCTGTACTGTTTTAATATTCGGTTGGAAGCCACCCAGAGTGGCTGGGGAAACCCAGCCAGATGGGCGGGGTATAAATTATTATTATTATTATTATTATTATTATTATTATTATTATTATTACATTCAGGAAACACGGGAAGACTTACAGTATCTTATATATAAAAAAATGTAGAGGGTCTAAGTTTGTTAAAACGCGGCATTCTCCCAAACCGCTTGCCGGATCGCAGTCAAAATTGGCCGCAACGTCACATGGGTATAGGTGAGTGTTTCACCTGTGTGTCACACCTGTTTCACCTGAGTGTCACACCTGTGCAACGAAAACCAGGTAAAACCTACTGGTTTGGAACCCTGAACTCAGGTTTAGAGAAAAGGCAAGTAAGAGATGACATGATAGAGGTTTATACAATTATGCTTGGCACGGAGAAAATGGAGAGAGAAGTTTCTTGCCTTTTTTCACACAGTACATAGTGGAACTATGGAACTCCCTGGCATATACCCTGTTTCTCATATTTTAAGACATACCCATAAAATAAGCCATAGCAGGATTTTTAAGCATTCAAGAAATATAAGCCATACCCCGAAAATAAGACATAGTGATAGGCACAGCAGCAATGCTGGCCGTGGCAGGAGGATGAAGAAAAAAATAAGACATCCCTTGAAAATAAGCCATATTGTGTTTTTTTGAGGAAAAATAAATATAAGACATGTCTTATAATATGAGGAACACGGTAAGTAGTACAGGTGAAAAGGATCTAGGGGTCTTAGTGGAACACAAGCTTAACACGAGTCAATAGGGTGATGCAGCAGCAAAAAAGCAGATGTTATTCTGGGCTGCATCAACAGAAGTCTAGTGTCAGGATCAAGGGAAGTCATAGTCCCGCTCTCTTCTGTCCTGGTCAGAACACGCCTGGAATCCTGTGTCCAGTTCTGGGCATCACAATTTAAGAAGGATGGTGACAAGCTGGAAGGTGAGCAGAGGAGGGCGACCAAGATGGCCTGAGAGGCTCGTGTTTATAAGATGGGGTTGCTCCATGGCTGTGTGCCAAGAAGTGCTTCCGCCACTTCATTTGGTGAGGCATAGGAGCCTTGCCAGACAAAAAAGGTGGCGACTCTACGCAGGGACTAGATGTCATAGATGTCAGACACAAATATGTCACCCAATGTAATTTGGGAGGAGAATTTCTATATCGATTGTTTTGCTCGTGGAAAGTCAAATATCAAAATTCAGCTGTGGTCTGAAATTCACATTTGTATACATATCTATTAAACGCTGGGTGAATGTTAGGTTCCAGGCCTGATATTTGGCAAGTGTTTCATAACAACGCTTGGGTAACCTTGGAAACTCAGGGATTACGTTCCTCAGAAACATTTTGCAGAACCTCAGCTTGTGCAACACCTTTGATTATTTTTGCCTTGAAAGTTGCAGTACTATTTGGGGTTAGTCGGGGTAAGGGGATGAATGGGGCTGCCTTAAGGTTGCCAACTTTTATTTCCGGCAAGGCTCCTGTGACCTTAGCAACTACATGATGTAGCAAAATTTTCCCAGCATGCAAGATGAAATGGTGGGGGAAGCTTGCCCGGTTGGATTTCTGCCTGTTAGCATGGTTATTATTAAAGGCCCAGGAGCCCTGTCAAAAAAAGAGAGGGAAAGGTGGCAGATCTCACCTCCTTTTTGCTTTGGGAAGGAATGCTATTCTAGGCTGCATCAAGAGGAATTATGGTGTCCAGATCAAGGGAAGTCATAGTACCTCTTTATTTTGCCTTGATGAGACCAAAACTGAAATATTGTGCCCAATTCTGGGCACCACAGTTTAAGAAGGATGTTGACAAGCTGAAAGGTGTGCAGAGGAGGGCAATCAAGAGAATCGAGGGTCTGGAAACCAAGCCTTATGAGGTACGGTTGAGGGAGCTTGGTATGGTTTGTTTGAATTTTTCAGTTACATCCATCCATTTATTTCCCTATGTTTTTCCAGTTTATCTTATCAACTCTTCTAAACGCTTAATTCAACATCTAATACGATAATAAGCATCCAATACAACAATAAAACATCTCTATTTACATCCTATTATATGAAGGCTTCCCAGCCTATCTTTCCTTGGCATCCTAGATTTTCATTTAATTTTGCTACAATTCCTTAGTTTTTATTTCCTTTTTCTTCTGTGAATATCCTTTTACCCCCACTTTTTTTACTGGTGTTCCTAAATTTATCCCCGCTTGTATATTTATCATTATTCCGCTCTTTTAAAAATACCTTCCTAGTAATTCCCACTCATTTATCCTTGTTTTCTTGTCTATATTCCCTTATTGTAGCCGTCCTATTGACTAATTCTATAAATTCTATTACTTTCAAAAGCCACTGATCTTTTGTCAGAATTGCCCTTTCTTATGTTTTCTCCTTGCCACTGCTGTTACATAGAGCAGGGGTGGCCAACTCCCAAGAGACTGCGATCTACTCTCAGTGTTAAAAACTGGCAGTGATCTACCCCCTTTTGGGGGCTTCAGGTCAAATTTGTTGAGATTTCTTTAGGGAAGAGGAAGGCCCATATTTTAGGGGTTCAGGTCTAAATTGTGTAGCTTTTTTTAGGAAAGAGGAAAGCCAGTGATCTACCAGTGATCTACCACAGACGTCCAGTGATCTACCAGTAGATCACGATCTACCTGTGGGACGTGCCTGACATAGAGGAATACTCTTTTCTCCTTTTGCACTGCCACCACATGGGAATCAAAGTGCCTTCTGCATTCATGCTTTTCCAGCATCCGTTGGATCCTCTTTTATTTATCTTTACCAATTTGCTGGGCATCAGGTACCGCCTGAAAACCATCTTTAGCATATTCTCTAATTGTATAGCATGCTGAAAATTTAATCCTATTGTTACATAATTTCTCCCCATCTGCCAGCTCTATATTATATCCAAAGTCTGCAGCCCAGCAAATCACTGCCTGGGTATGTTTAGCCTGGAAGAGACTTGGGAGGGGATATGAGAGTCATATTCAAGGGCTGTCACACGGAAGAGGGATCAAGCTGGTTTTCTTCTGCACTGGAGGGTATGACTCGAACCCATGGCTTCAAGTTACAAGAAAGGAGATTCTAACTAAACAGCAGGAAAAAACTTTCTGACAGTAAGAGCTGTTCAGCAGTGGAACATATTCCCATGAGAGGTGGTGAACTCTCCTTCCTTGGAGGTTTTTAAGCAGAGGTTGGATGGCCATCTGTCATGGATGCTTTAGCTGAGATTCCTGCATTGCAGGGGGTAGACTAGATTACTCTTAGGGTGGGGTCCCTTCCAAATATACAATTCTATGATTCTATGACCCAGGAGACTAGGGTTCAAATCCCCACTCACAGACAGCGCTCACTGAGTGTGACCTTGGGCCCAATCCCTGCCTCTCAGCCTTCCCTGCCTCGCAGGGTTGTTGCAGGGACTAAATGTTGCCTTGAGCTCCCTGGGGGAGTAAAGGTGAGATAGCAATTAATAAATACAGTGGTACCTTGGTTCTCAAATGCCGAAAACCCGGAAGTGTTCCGGTTTTCGAATGTTTTTCAGAAGCTAAATGTCTGATGTGGCTGTAGGCTATTGTTTCTGGGGGGCCCCTGCACCAATCAGAACCTGCCCCTTGGTTTCCGAACATTTCGGAAGTCAAACGAATTAAGTTTGGCGCTTTTGTTTTTGCTATTTATTTTGCGTTTTTGTTTTTTGAGGCTTTTTGGGTTAATTTGTTTTTGTGACTGTGTGTAACCCAGTTCAGCTACTGATTGATTGATTGATTGATTGATTGTGTGACTGCGGAAATGGATAAAAGCCCCCCTTCCAAACAATGACTACCATCAGTGCAGGTAAGAAATAATAATAATAATTTTAATTATTTAATTATTTAATTCTCTCATCTACAATACTGTCTTATTTATTTTATAGTACAGTACATGGATTACTGCTTTCATTTTATGGCTCAATGGTCTCGTTAGATAGTAAAATTCATGTTAAAGGTAAAGGGCCCCCTGACCATCAGGTCCAGTCGTGTCTGGCTCTGGGGTTGCGGCGCTCATCTCGCTCTATAGGCCGAGGGAGCCGGCGTTTGTCCGCAGACAGCTTCCGGGTCATGTGGCCAGCATGACAAAGCTGCTTCTGGCAAACCAGAGCAGTGCACAGAAACGCCGTTTACCTTCCCGCCGGAGCGGTCCCTATTTATCTACTTGCACTTTGATGTGCTTTCGAACTGCTAGGTTGGCAGGAGCTGGGACCGAGCAAGGGGAGCTCACCCCGCCGACCTTCCGATCAGCAAGCCCTAGACTCTGTGGTTTAACCCACAGCGCCACCTGGGCCCCTTCAAAAAACTCATGTTACATGGCTGTTTTAGGGGTTGTTCTTAAAAGTCCGGAACGGATCGATCCGTTTTGCATTACCTCCTATGGGAAAGCGTACCTCGGTTTTGGAAGGCTTTGGTTTTGGAACGGACTTCCGGAACGGATTAAGTTTGAGAACCAAGGTACCGCTGTAAACCGTTTCATCCCGTGTCCTGGGGATTCATTCCGCAAGGGACTTTCTTCGAAAGAGCTCCGTGCAGATCGCTCCTGCTGCTTACGGCACGCATCCATGCCCAGAGCATTTCTCCACACACCACGGACCCCCCGTCTGGCGGAAATCTGTGCCTCCAACTCACACAGGACCCTCCTGCAAAAAAGGGGGGGCCCAGTGAGTGGGTAGGTTGGGAGGTCTCTGGAAAGAAAGCCCAGAGCTGGGAGGATGGAGGCATGTGCCGGCCTGCTGTTCCCATCGCCTCCCACCCATTGAAGGAGGCAGCAGCTGCCGCCGCTCTCCCCTGCCATCTCCTTTAGAAGAGCAGCAGCCACAATAAGTCCTTTAACTACAGACCCTGGGCTCAGCCGTTGCCCTGGGAACGGGGGCTATTGCAAGAGGTCTTGGCTTTCTTTTGTCCAGCATGGGGACATATGGGGCCAAACCCACTCTTAGCTCGTCTGCCCCTAATCTCTATGAAATGGAGGGAGGGGGGGGAGGCCTTTCACGCCAGGGTAATCCATCGCCCCCTCTGCTCCTTCTTCTCTTCTCCCCGAAGCAGATGGCGAATTCCATCAGCTCGCCGGGGGGGGGGGCTTTTTATTAAAACCATCCCATCGTCGGCTTCCTTCGGAGCCCCGCCGTTCCCGAGGTTTCCCATACCTTCCAACATTCCCCTGATGAAAACAGGGACATCCTAGCCCACAATAGTTTTATTTATTTATACCCTGCCTGTCTGTGGTGGGATATAGGCACAAGCACACAAACAAAACAATGTATTCAGTCTGTAACGTATAACCCATAGTTGTCCCAAGACAAGTGTCCCTATTTTCCAAGGAGAGTCCCGGATTTATGGAAGCCGTCCCGGTCTCTGATTTGATCCTGGAATGTCCCGCTTTTCCTTAGGAATTCCCTATTTCCATCGGAGAAATGCTGGAGGGTATGGAGTTATGTGACCCCCTGAGCCGAGGAGATAAGTAACTATACCACAGGGGTCCCCCAAACTAAGGCCCGGGGGCCAGATGCGGCCCAATCGCCTTCTAAATCTGGCCCGCGGACGGTCCAGGAATCAACATGTTTTATATGAGTAGAATGTGTCCTTTTATTTAAAATGCGTCTCTGAGTTATTTGTGGGGCATAGGAATTCGTTCATATTTTCCCCCAAAATATAGTCCGGCCCCACACAAGGTCTGAGGGACAGTGGACCGGCCCCCTGCTGAAAAAGTTTGCTGACCCCTACTATACAACCTTTAGAAGGCAGCTGAAGGCAGCTCTGTATAGGGAAGTTTTTAAATGTTTGATTATGTGTTTATATATGTCGGAAGCCGCCCAGAGTGGCAGGGGCAACCTAGTCAGATGGGCAGGAAATAAATAATAAAGTTGTTGTTGTTGTTGTTGTTGTTGTTGTTGTGAAATAGGACATCAATATTTGCATCGGAGAAATATTGCCTCTACATTAGACCCATTAGCAAGTAATGTGCCCCTCGGGCGACCAGCTTAAAGATCAGGGCGATCGCCTCCACTTCTAATGCAAACAGGCAAAATGGAGGGAGAGAAGAGAGGGAGACGGGCATGTCTTTGGCACAGAGGGTAAGCGGGGGAGGGCAAGGCACCCTGGAGAAGAGGAAGGGAAAGATTATGGGGTGGGCGGGTGTTCGCTGCCTTCTCCAGGTGCCTCCGGTGGGCATAGCCCACGAAAAAGCCGTTGGGCTGTGTGGGTTTTTGGGGAGAACCGCTTTGGGGCCGTTTGGCTCTGCCAGTAAGCCCTTCGTCCTCTGCTCAGGAAGCTCAGCCGCCTCCTGGACCGCACAGCAAGGCAGGCGTGGTGGAAGAAGAAGGGGCCTCCTCTTGAATGAAAACATCCTCCTGGGCTGCTCTGACTGGCCACAGGATGCTGCCCACCAGGCACTGCAAACGGCAATTCCCACCGGCATCAATTAGCACGGATATATCACCACCATCATCATCATTTGGGATTAGGGGCCTAGACATCTAGGTCTAGATGTGATGTTCAAAACTCGTGGCACCTCCTTCTTTTAAAGAAGAAGAACGACACAGAACATGCAGTGCATCGTAAAACAGTGGAACTCCCTCCCACAGGAGGCACCAACCTATAAGGGTTTAAAAGAGGATTAGACAAATTCACGGAGGAGGAGAAGGCCATTGAGGGCTTCCATCCAGGATGGTTCTGCTCTGCTTCCACAGTCGGAGGGAGCAAGGCTTCTAAATGCCAGTTGCTGGAAGCCACGGGAGAGGAGAGGGCCATTGGGGTCAGATCCTGCTCCTTGGTTTCACACAGGCATCTGGTTGGCCACTGTGAGAAAAGGAGGCAGGGCTAGGGAGGGCCCAATGGCCTGATCCAGCAGGCTCCTCTATGTTCCTAGTCATAGATATTGATCAACCTTTTATTGACACTTTGGAACTCCCTGCCTCTTAACGTCTTTGCTCTGCTCTTGTTGGCACCTGCTGAAAACATTTTGGTTAGGCAAGGCCTCTCCGCATATGTAGAAGGTCAACATGTGTTTTAATCTGTTTTTTCACCGCTTTTAAAAAATGGTTGAAACCATTTTTCCAATATATCTTTTTGTAAACCGTTTTGAGGTGTGTGCTGTTGCTGCTGCTTGGTATGACCGATTGACATATACCGCATTTTCCCGTCTATTTTGGGGGACTCCAATTTAAGAATATGGGGGAAGATGTATCCATGTATAAGACGCCCCCAAAATTTTGACATTATTTTTTAGGGGGGAAACCTAGTCTTATACACGGAAAAATACGGAAATTTTTATGAAATCAAGAAATAACATGTGAGATGTAGGATAGGATAGGATTTTTAGCATCCATCCGTCTCAGAAGACCTTTTGGGGTGAGGCTGCAGCTCTTGCTGGGCAGAATAATAATAATAATAATTATTATTATTATTATTATTATTTATACCCCGCCCATCTGGCTGGGCCTCCCCAGCCACTCTGGGCGGCTTCCAACAGAAGTATTAAAATACAATAAGTAGAGGCTGATAGGGGAGAGACATGTTTTGTTGCAGCAGGGGCAGATAATAATGAGACAATAATAATGAAATAAGAATACTGAAACGTCAAACATTAAGAACTTCCCAATACAAGGCTGCCTTCAGATGTCTTCTAAAAGCTGTGTAGTTCTTTATTTCCTTAACATGTGATGTGAGGGCGTTCCACAGGGCAGGCGCCACCACCGAGAAGGCCCTCTGCCTGGTTCCCTGTAACCTCACTTCTGGCAGGGAGGCAACCGCCAGAAGGCCCTCGGAGCTGGACCTCAGTGTCTGGGCTGAACGATGGGGGTGGAGATGTCATGGAATTCTACTCAATATTGATCCAGAGGAGATTCTAATGTATAGTTAACAAAATAAAAGCTTAAACACTTTGCAGGGTTCCCAAAAAATAAACCCAAGGCAATATTCCATCCAGCAGAGCTTTACTGCTACTGAAGAAGGAAAATGAGCATCATGGTCACAAATCCAATACATTCAGGATTGGCCCTGTCCATAAGAAATCCACTTGCAGCAGACTTAACTTAAACTTACAATAACGTATAATAAGTCTAAACCAGGGGTCAGCAAACTTTTCCAGCCGTGGGCCGGTCCACCGTCCCTCAGACCTTGTGGTGGGCCGGACTATTTTTTGGGGGTGGAGAGAGATGAATGAATTCCTATGCCCCACAAACAACCCAGAGATGCATTTTAAATAAAAGCACACATTCTACTCATGTAAATACACGCTGATTCTCGGACCGCCCGCGGGCCAGATTGAGAAGGCGATTGGGCCGCAACTGGCCCCCGGGCCTTAGGTTGCCTACCCCTGGTCTAAACCTTTACACTTAGCGTACTTTGCAACACCACACCAGAAGGAAGAGAGATAGAAAGAGAAAGATGAAACCCCAGGCTCCCTCTGGCCTCGGGGGCGTAGGAAGGGGGTGCGTGGGTGCGGTCCGCCCTGGGTGTCATCACTGAGGGGGATGACAAAATGACAAAAAGATGTGTGTTTAATATAAAATAAACTAAAATAGGGCTCAGGTTTTTTTTGGGGGGGGGGACTCCCGCACCCACTTCCTATGCCACTGGTAGCTAGGTGAGGTGGGGGGGGGCCCACTGGCTGTGCAGCTGCAAGCCTGCCTGCAAGCTCCATACTGTTTTTTTCGAGCAGCATGGGGTTTCGCCTGTCCACCACCTCAGCCGCCGTACGGCCGAGCAGGAGGCTGCAGAGAGGCTCCGCAGGAGGCACCCTGTCTTAGCTTGCCCCGCCCCCAGCTGCAGGACAAGAGCGTTGCGCCGGCCACCTAAGCGGCTAGCTAGGCCACTGTCTGACCTTATTATTATAGTCAGGATGACCTCGACAGAAGGAGATATCAGAACCAGTACAGTGGTCCCTTGGTTCTCAAACTTAATCCGTTCCGGAAGTCCGTTCCAAAACCAAAGCGTTCCAAAACCAAGGCACGCTTTCCCATAGGAAGTAATGCAAAACGGATCGATCCGTTCCAGACTTTTAAGAACAACCCCTAAAACAGCCATTTAACATGAATTTTACTATCTAACGAGACCATTGATCCATAAAATGAATCCAGTAATCCATGTACTGCACTATAAAATAAAGAAGACAGTATTGTAGAGCAGTGTTTCCCAACCTTGGGTTTCCAGCAGTTTTTGGACTACAACTCCCATCATCCCTAGCTAGCAAGACCAGAGGTCAGGGATGATGGGAACTGTAGTCCAAACGCAGCTGGGGACCCAAGGTTGGGAAACACTGTTGTAGAGGATAAAAATTAAAAGTAATTCTTTTTCTTACCTACACTAATGATAGTCATTGTTTGGATGGGGGGCTTTTATCCATTTCCACAGTCACAAAATCAATCAATCAATCAATCGGTAGCTGAACTGGGTTCCACTCAGTCACAAAAACAAATTAACCAAAAAAGCCTCAGAAACAAAAACGCAAAATAAATAGCAAAGGCAAAAGTGCCAAACTTAATCCGTTCCGGAAGTCCGTTTGACTTCCAAAATGTTCGGAAACCAAGGCGCAGGTTCTGATTGGTGAAGGCGCCCCGGAAACAATAGCCGACAGCCATCACCGGACGTTCAGCTTCCGAAAAATGTTCGAAAATTGGAACACTTTCTTCCTGGTTTCGGGGGTTTGAGAACCAAGGCGTTTGAGTACCAAGATACCCCGTACAGCTATGCCCCAAGAGCTGTGCATAGTGTCAAGGTGCCTGTTCTTAAAGTGCTGTGCTGCCTCCTTTCCTCCAGGAGGGGGCAGCCTTGACAAACCCAGCCGAACTTTTGGACGGCTGCTGTTTGGCATAGCTCTGGGCCGAGCACTCAGGTCTTGCTAGTGACTTCCTTTTCTTTTTTTGCTTCGTCGCTGTGATTTCATAACTTCTTTCTCTTTCAAAAAGAAAAATCCCCACAGGCCAGAACAGTTTGTTCCACCCTGTGGGGAGATGCAAACTCCGTGTGATGATGAATCACGACAGGCCGCAGAGAAAAGAGGCTTCTATTGATCGCTGCCTCTGATTTCGTGGAAAATGGAATCAAAGGTTAGCAAGTTTTGGCTTGCTGAAAGAAATCCGGGTCGGGCGGGGGAAACAAATGTTTGCTTGGAAGGTGGGTGGAGGGTCAGATAAACACAGGAGGGAGAGAGAGAGAGTCACCATGCTTTCAATAGCTGCACAACAACAGGCAGACATTCTACTGGTGGAGCTTGGCTGTGGTAGTGGGGTTAAAGGTCTACCTGTTGGTTCCTTTAAACTATGCAATACTGATTTTCTTGAAGCAAAAGTCAGCAGGACATGTCACCCATGCACGGGTTTGTAGTATTGTTTTCAGATTTGCTTATTTTTAATGACTTTGCAAACTGCCCTGGAAATATATTGCATCAAAGTGTACCACTGAAAAGGAAAACAAACAAAGCAAAACTAATGATGTTGGGTGTCGGGACCCACAAGCAGCAAGCAGGGTTGCCAACATCTGGAAAAAATACCTGCTGGGCCTGCTCTTGAGCCGTTTTAAAAGCAGCTGTGTCTGTAGAGATCAGCAGCTGAAACTTTTCACAGCGTGGAGGTTAGTATAGCACCCCCTGGTAACATCTGCAGAGCAAGTTGCTGTTAGAGGTTGTGGAGCAGGAATCCACAAAGATATTGGAATCCTTGTTGCAAATCACTTTCATACATTAACCTGAGCTGAAAGCTATGAGAGTCTCTGTTGATTAGGGGTAAAGGTATATGATCCAGTTTCATAGAATCAGAGACTCATGGAGTTGGAAGGGATCCCAATGGTCATCTAGTCCAACCCTCTGCAATGCAGGAATCTCAACTAGGACATCTATGACAGATGACCATCAAACCTCTGCTTAGAAAACCTCCGAGGAAGGAGAGGCCACCACCTCCCAAGGGAGACTGTTTGGCAGTTGAACTGTTCTTACTGTCAGAAGGTTCTTCCTGATGTTTAGCTGGAATGTCCTTTCGTGTAATTTGAAGCCATGGGTTCGAGTCCTACCTTCCAGAGCAGCAGGAAACAAGTTTGTTCCACCTTCCATGTGACAACCCTTGAGATATTTGAAGATGGCTATCATATCTCCACTCAGTCTCCTCTTTTTGAGGCTCAACATACCGAGCTCCCTCAACCGTACCTCATAAGGATTGGTTTCCAGACCCTCGATTCTCTTGATTGCCCTCCTCTGCACACGTTTCAGCTTGTCAACATCCTTCTTAAACTGTGGTGCCCAGAATTGGGCACAATATTCCAGTTTTGGTCTGATCAAGGCAAAATAAAGTGGTACTATGACTTCCCTTGATCTGGACACCATAATTCCTTTTGATGCAGCCTAGAATAGCATTCCTTCCCAAAGCAAAAAGGAGGTGAGATCTGCCACCTTTCCCTCTCTTTTTTGGACAGGGCTCCTGGGCCTTTAATAATAACCATGCTAACAGGCAGAAATCCAACCAGGCAAGCTTCCACCACCATTTCATCCTGCATGCTGGGAAAAGGCTTTGCGCCTGCTGGATTTTGCTACATCATGTAGTTGCTAAGGTCACAGGAGCCTTGCCGGAAATAAAAGTTGGCAACCTTAAGGCAGCCCCATTCATCCCCTCACCCCGTCTAACCCCAAATAGTTCTGCAACTTTCAAGGAAAAAAATAATCAAAGGTGTTGCACAAGCTGAGGTTCTGCAAAATGTTTCTGAGGAACATGATGCCTGAGTTTCCAAGGTTACCCAAGCGTTGTTATGAAACAGTTGCCAAATATCAGGCCTGGAACCTAACATTCACCCAGCATTTAATAGATATACTGTATATACAAATGTGAATTTCAGACCACAGCTGAATTTTGATATTTGACTATCCTCGAGCAAAACCATCAATATAGAAATTCTCCTCCCAAATTACATTGGGTGACATATTTGTGTCTGACATCTATGACATCTAGTCCCTGCATAGAGTTGCCACATTTTTTGTCTGGCAAGGCTCCTATGCCTCACCAAATGAAGTGGCAGAAGCACTTCTTGGCACGCAGCCATGGAGAAACCCCACCTTATAAACACAAGCCTCTCAGGCCATTGTGAAAGGCAGAGGAGCGGAGCCTGTGAATAAAGTTGGCAGCTTTTTGATGTATTCCACACTGTTGCAAAGCCCATTCGGCCTCTCCTTCCACAGAGAGCTGATTATCACTCAATGTGGCAAGAGAATTATAGAACTGTAGAGTTGGAAGGGACCCCTCAGGGTCCTCTAGTCCAACCCCCTGCAATGCAGGAATCACAACTCTTCCTCTTCTTTTGTGATCCCTCGTAGCTGAGTAAGATTGTCTTCCATTAACACAGTTTTAGCAGTGAGTCCAAGACTGTGGAGGCCAATTCTGGATCCACACGTCCTTCCACAGTGGGGACATAGGTTTCCAGGCAGGAGTTGATCACGGTGTGGATTTGCCAAGCGTGCCTTCCTCTTAGCACTTTTCTCCCTCGCGTCCTGAGTTCAAGTGTCTTCAAAGCCCATGACACCTTTGGTAAAGGCTGCTCTACAATTGGAGCACTCGCAGGCAAGTGTTTCCCAATTGTTGGTGTTTATACTACATTTTTTAAAATTTGCTTTGAGATAGTCTTTGAACCTCTTTTGTTGACCACCAGCATTACGCTTTCCATTCTTAAGTTGGGAATAGAGTAGTTGCTTTGGAAGACGAGAATCAGGAATCCGCACAACATGACCAGTGCAACGAAGTTGATGTTGAAGAATCATTGCTTCAACACTGGTGATCTTTGCTTCTTCCAGTACACTGGT
The DNA here is from genome assembly GCF_965207765.1 of Zootoca vivipara. Taxonomy (NCBI): domain Eukaryota; kingdom Metazoa; phylum Chordata; class Lepidosauria; order Squamata; family Lacertidae; genus Zootoca; species Zootoca vivipara. The sequence goes on along the minus strand of NC_142589.1, from coordinate 81,925,004 downwards.
ATTAGTTTGCCCATCTTCCCAAGTGATGTGTAACAACTAAAGCATCTCTGACAGATGCCCATTCAACCTCTGCTTATAAACCCCCAAGGAAGGAGAGTCCACCACCTTCTGAGGGAGTCCCGTTCCCCTGCCAAGGGATTCTTACTGCCAGAAATTTCTTCCTGCTGTTTAGTCAGGATCTCTTCCTTTGCCATTTGAATGCATTGGGTTTTGGGATCCCTATGTATTCCTGGATGCAAGGATTTCTTCCAGGCTGCCAGAATGCTGTGCAGGGAGTTGTAGTTCGGAAACATCTGGAGGCTTGATTCCTGCTCCCGTTGATATGGAGACCCTGGTGTTGCTGTGCAATTGAATCCTGTCGTCCAGCAACTTCGGTCCGTATCCAAGGAGATGAGATGATGTGCATCCATCTGGACTTCCTTTTCCAAGCTGGGAAAGACTGAAACCATAGGAGCCACGTGGAGCTCATTGGAGAGAAAGATGGGTCAGAAATACAACCATCAATAAATAAGAAGAGACGGCAGCAAAGTTGTCTAGAGCAGCCTTTCCCAGCCTGCCAGATATTCCTGCATTTTCATTTACTGCGTTTGTAGCCCACCCTTTTCTCTTTATTGCAGCGGGTTGGACTAGATGACCCTTGGGGGTCCCTTCCAGCTCTGCAGCTGTATGATCCCAAGGATCTGAAGGCGGCTCACGTGGTTCCTTCTCTCCTCATTTAATCCCCTCACAACCACTCTGCGTGGTAGGACAGGCTGAGAAGACGTGACTGGCCCCGAAGTTCACACAGTGAGCTTCACTGGGGGGTTTAAACCCTGGTCTCTCCCATGTCCTGGCCTGACACTCTAACCACTACACCACACTGCCTCTCATTCTTGAACTCCAGAAACCCCCAGTGGCCAGCATGACCAACGGTGAGGGGCAATGGAAGTCACAGCCCAGCAGCTATAGAGATCTTTATTATAGGGACGATTGCATTAAGATCTCTGTTTTGAATTTTTGTCCCTTAATAGCAGAATGGTTTTTAAGCAGAGGTTGGATGGCCATCTGCCATGGGTGCCTTATCTGTGATTCCTGCATGGCAGAGGGTTGGGCTAGAGGACCTTTGGGGGTCCCTTCCAACTCTAGAATTCTATGGTCCACTTTCTTCCGCTGCTCTGACGTGTGACTCAAAGGATTCTCAAAGGCAGCAGTTGAAAAGTTTTGCTATATAAAAAATAAATACATCTGTTTTGTTGGTCACTGCAGGTAATGTATGAATCAGGGCTCTACCGCACTGGAGTTACTATGCATTTACAGCCTCTGGCTAGTGGCGTAGTAATGGGGGGCAGGGGGGCGCCACCCTGGGCGGCAGACTGGGTGGGGGGCAGCAGGCTGGACGGGGCTGACCAACCGCCGCCATCAAGAAGCCCTGATGCAAGCGAGACTGCCTCACTCCACGGCTTGCTCGTGCCGTATGCCTCCTATGCGCGCATGCGTCATGCGTTGCGACGCATGCATCGTGACACGTGTGTCATGCGTCGTGACACGTGATGGACACCCCACCCCCCTGGGTTTCCACCCCGGGCAGCCAGGCGGCTAGCTACGCCACTGCCTCTGGCAACGCCATTCAATTTGGGTTATCTGCACAACATTGTCTTCAAACAACACCCCTGGTAAGGCTTCCCCCCTGTTACTGAACGCAGGGATATATACCTGTGCATATGTTACTTTTACAAATTGTCTCTCCTCCCGGGAGCTCAAGGGCCATTTCATTCTCGCAACAACCCTGAGAGGCAGAGGGACTGGCCCCCCGCCCACGAGCATCATGGCCAAGTGGGGATTTGAACCCTGGCCTCTCCCAGGTCCTAGCCCATTACTCTAACCGCTGCGCCACACTGCCCATGAGTTCCAGCGCTCACCCGGGGTTTGGTTTCCTTGGGACGAAGGTTGGCGGAGAGACTGTGGTTTCTGTAGGGCGTGTGGTGTTACTTATACACCTATACAACCAGAGCATAGGATATAGGGGCTCATGGCATCCGCACCCCGAGAGATGGTGCTTTTCCTTTCATTTCCCAGGGGAGCCCCAAAATCCAGCATAGAGCAATACATCTCTCTCTCTCTCTCTCTCTCTCTCTCTCTCTCTCTCTCTCTCTCTCTCTCTCTCTCTCTCTCTCTGTGTGTGTGTGTGTGTGTCTCCAGTTTCCAGCTTTCAGCTCTGCAGTGCCCCAGCCTGTGTTCCCCGTGCCTTTTAGAGGCCCCGTGACAACAGATCAAAATAATATTGACTTGATCTTGAAATTAGTTTATTAAAATTGTTGGTTGGTAAAATAAATAAATAAACTGCGGGAGGCAGTGCAAGACAGGAGTGCCTGGCGTGCTCTGGTCCATGGGGTCACGAAGAGTCGGGCACGACTAAACGACTAAACAACAACAAAATAAAAAAGCTGAGGCTCCAATACTTTGGCCACCTCATGAGAAGAGAAGACTCCCTGGAAAAGACCCTGGTGTTGGGAAAGATGGAGGGCACTAGGAGAAGGGGACGACAGAGGATGAGATGGTTGGACAGTGTTCTCGGAGCTACCAACATGAGTCTGACCAAACTGCGGGAGGCAGTGGAAGACAGGAGTGCCTGGCGTGCTCTGGTCCATGGGGTCACGAAGAGTCGGACACGACTAAACGACTAAATAACAACAAAATTAAAAAATGTACTTGGAGATCATTTGCGAGGCCGCCCCCCCCCCCCCCCGATTTCGACTGCCTAGGGGCCTCCGCACGGTTTAATCCAGCACTGCAGCTCTCTTTCACAACTCTGACTATGGCTCTCATATGTACCAGTCAGGTGAGGATGGAGGGAGAACAGGCCTTCCCGTTCGTCTCTATGGCAACAGAGCGACCTCTTTAGAGGTGCTCAGTGTGGTACTTAAGCAGCCAGCTGACCCCATTACCACCACAAAAGCTTGGCAAGCTGCCTCCTAAACGTTCTCTCCTCACAGATACAGGATCGTATTTTTGGAAGGGGACCCAGGATGTCATCCAGACTGACCCCCCCCAAAAAAACCCTCATAACATTCTTCTTCTTTGGATCCCCCAGGTTTACACAAAACCTGCAAAAGTGTGTGTGTGTGCGTGCGTGCGCATGCTGCTGAGGTCTTGCAGTTGCCTGGCTGTGTGCTTTTGCGCACTTCCTGGGCGGAGACTTTTGCGCACTTCCTGCCTCCATCGGGATTTAAATGGCACAATGGAATCAACAATTTAAACGGCGGTGACTAACAGCCAAGGAAATGCCTCCTGGAGTAGATGGGAAAGACCCAAGTAGCTCCTCCTCTAAGAATTCAAATCTGTGGGGGTGTTGACTACTCCCATCTAATTCGAATGGGGGGGAGGAGAAGCGGATGAACAGCTAAATTAGGTTTGGCAAGCCCTGGCACACCAGTGTTTCACTACCAGGGCCGGCCCAACCATGAGGCAAGGTAAGGCAAGGGCCACAGGCGTCAGAGTCCACAGGGCAGCAGATCCAGGTGCCAATCTTTCTTCTCTCCTCGTTCCTGCTGTTGTTGATCTTCACTCCCCGCTTTTTCCTCCCCTGTGGAGGAGCACCATTTTGTGGTTCGCCTCAGGCGACAAAATGTCTTGGGCCAGCCCTGCAAACTTCATCCTAACAGGATCCCGAACAACGTAGGAATGTAAGCAGAGTCTACTCCAGCTTCAATATATGCAACCTCAGATATGCATATATCTGACACAACTTTGATGGCAGAAAGCGAGGAGGAATTAAAAGACCCCTTAATGAGGGTGAAAGAGGAGAGCGCAAAATATGGTCTGAAGCTCAACAACAACAAAAACTAAGATCATGGCCACTTGTCCCATCGCCTCCTGGCGAATAGAAGGGGAAGAAATGGAGGCAGTGAGAGATTTTACTTTCTTGGGCTCCTTGATCACTGCAGATCACGAAATTAAAAGAAATTTTAATTGGGAAACAAAGCAATGACAAACCTAGACAGCATCTTAAAAAGCAGAGACATCACCTTGCCGACAAAGGTCCATACAGGGGTCCTCAAACGAAGGCCCGGGGGCTGGATGCGGCCCAATCGCCTTCTAAATCCGGCCCGCAGACGGTCCGGGAATCAGCATGTTTTTACATGAGTAGAATGTGTCCTTTTATTTAAAATGCATTTCTGGCTTATTTGTGGGGCATAGGAATTTGTTCATTTCGCCCCCCAAAAATATAGTCCGGCCCCCCACAAGGTCTGAGGGACAGTTCACCGGCCCCCTGCTGAAAAAGTTTGCTGACCCCTGATATTTAAAGCTATGGTTTTCCCAGTAGTGATGTATGGAAGTGAGAGCTGGACCATAAAGAAGGCTGATCACCGAAGAATGGATGCTTTTGAGTTATGGTGCTGGAGGAGACACTTGAGAGTCCCATGGACTGCAAGAAGATCAAACCTATCCATTCTGAAGGTCAGCCCTGAGTGCTCACTGGAAGGACAGATCGTGAAGCTGAGGCTCCAATACTTTGGCCACCTCATGAGAAGAGAAGACTCCCTGGAAAAGACCCTGATGTTGGGAAAGATGGAGGGCAGAAGGAGAAGGGGACGACAGAGGACGAGATGGTTAGACAATGTTCTCGAAGCTACGAACATGAGTTTGACCAAACTGCGGGAGGCAGTGGAAGACAGGAGTGCCTGTCGTGCTCTGGTTCATGGGGTCACGAAGAGTCGGACATGACTAAACAACAAACCAACACTTTGAATTGTGCTCAGAAACATACCGGGAGCCAATGTAGGTCTTTCAGAACCGGTGTTATATAGTCTCGGTGGCCACTCCCAGTCACCAGTCTAGCTGCCGCATTCTGGATTAATTGCAGTTTCTGGGTCACCTTCAAAGGGAGCCCCATGTAGAGCGCATGGCAGTAGTCCAAGCAGGAGATAACCAGAGCATGCACCACTCTGGCCACACAATCTGTGGGCAGGGAGTGTCTCAGCCTGCGTACCAGATGGAGCTGGTAGACAGCTGCCCTGGACACAGAATTGACCTGCGCCTCCATGGACAACTGTGAATCCAAAATTACTCCCAGGCTGTGCACCTGGTCCTTCAGGGGCACAGTTGCCCCATTCAGGACCAGGGAGTCCTCCATAGCCGCCCACCCCGTTTGCCAAAACAGTACTTCCGTCTTGTCCGGATTCAACCTCAACCCATTAGCCTTCTCCTCCATGAATTCATCTAATTCTCTTTTAAAGCCATCAAAGTTGGTGGCCATTGCTGCCTCCTGTGGCAGGGAGTTCCATAGCTTAACTACGCGCAGTGTGAAGAAGGACTTTCTTTTCTCTATCCTGAATCTTCCAACATCCATGATTTCTGCTGTTATGAGTGGGGGAGAAAAAAAGTTTTGCACACACCCATCGCTTCTGCCTAGTTAAACAAATAACCGCATGGGTCCAGAATGGACAAACTATGACGCATTCCTAGCCACCTCAAACTTGTGGCTTAGAGTTGGAAGAAAGAAGGAATCTTCCTAAAGATCATAGAAGCATAGAATTGTAGAGTCGGAAAGGACCCCAAGGGATATCTAGTCCAGTCCCCTGCAGTGTAGGAATCTTTTGTCTGGCATTAGACTCGAACCCATGATGCTCAGTTTAAGAATCTTATGTTCTGAGCTGCCTGAGTTCAACTTTTGAATATCTATCCTGCCCTTCCTTCAAGGAGCTTAAGGTGGGACGCAGGGAGCTTCATCCTCACAACGACCCTGTAAGGAAAGTTGAACTGAAAGATAGATAATTCTTTGCTTTTCAAAGTTAATTTGCAAAACCATTTGCAACACGAGAAAAAATGCTACGAAACAGCCTTATCATGTTACAGGCTATAAACAGAACCGGTTGAAGGAAGTGAAATCATCGCATCTTAAAGCACATACCAAAAATATATTCCCAAGAGGAGACCCGTCATCAGAAAAAACACAATTCCTCTGATTAGTTACAGCTGTTACAAAACGGGTGAAGAGCCAGCGTTTAAGACTCTTTATCCATGATTCTTATTCCGTGTGTGTGTGTGTGTGTGTGTGTGTGTGTGTGTGTGTGTGTTTTCCAAACACATGAAGTATCCACACACACACACACCCCACTTGCTTTGGCCATAGAATCCAGGAGGTCTTGCTTAGCGTTGTGAAATCTTGCAATTAAAATGTGCCGTTCTTGCAATCGTGGATATTTTTCTTTCTCTCGCCAGTACTTTGTGTAAAACATCCGCTGGAAGGCTCATTTCTCTTTATCCACTTCATTCATATAGGTCAATAATAAAAAGAATAATAATACATTGGGACCCAAACACAACCTATGTTCCAAGATCATTTGGACATTCTGTAAAAAAATATCTGGCCAGTAATTAAGGGCAGCCCAACAGCATATTTGTAACCATTAGAATTGTTGACATTATAAATCCAAAATAATCTGAGAGGGGCTAAGCCTCGTCTGCATTTTTCATACATTAAGGTTAGTGATGCAACATACTCATTAATATTTAGCCAAAGATATATATTCCATGGGACGTGGGTGGCACGTGGTCTAAACCGCAGAGCCTAGGGCTTGCTGATCAGAAGGTCGGCGGTTCGAATCCCCGTGACGGGGCGAGCTCCCGTTGCTCGGTCCCAGCTCAGGCCCACATAGCAGTTCTAAAGCACGTCAAAGTGCAAATAGATAAATAGGTACCACTCCGGCGGGAAGGTAAATGGTGTTTCCGTGCGCTGCTCTGGTTTCACCAGAAGTGGCTTTGTCATGCTGGCCACATGATCCGGAAAAGCTGTCTGCGGACAAACGTCAGATCCCTCGGCCATTAAAGCAAGATGAGTGCCGCAACCCCAGAGTCGTTCGCGACCGGACTTAACGGTCAGGGGTCCTTTACCTTTACCTTTATATATTCCATACGTCATCAGAGATTGATTCTCCAAATGTTACTTCCTTTTGGGGGTGGCTAATAATAATAATAACAACAACAACAACAACAACAACAACAACAACAACAACAACAACACCACTCTGGGCGGCTTCCAACAGAATGTTAAAATATAATAATCTATTAAACATTAAAAGCTTCCCTAAACAAGGCTGCCTTCAGATGTCTTCTAAAAGTCTGGTAGTTGTTTTTCTCTTTGACATCTGGTGGGAGGGTGTTCCACAGGGCGGGTGCCACTACCGAGAAGGCCCTCTGCCTGGTTCCCTGTAATAACTTGGCTTCTGTAACGAGAGCCAATGTGGTGTAGTGGTTAAGAGTGGTAGACTCGTAATCTGGGGAGCCAGGTTCACGTCTCCGCTCCTCCACATGCAGCTGCTGGGTGACCTTGGGCTAGTCACACTTCTCTGAAGTCTCTCAGCCCCACCTACCTCACAGGGTGTCTGTTGTGGGGGAGGAAGGGAAAGGAGAATGTTAGCCGCTTTGAGACTCCTTCGGGTAGTGATAAAGCGGGATATCAAATCCAAACTCTTCTTCTTCTTCTTGCAACGAAGGTACCGCCAGAAGGCCCTCAGAGCTGGACCTCAGTGTCCGGGCAATGGGGGTGGAGACGCTCCTTTAGGTATACTGGGCCTTTGAGGCCATTTAGGGCTTTAAAGGTCAGCACCAACACTTTGAATTGTGCTTGGAAACGTACTGGGCAGTGATAGCCATCTTCAAATATCTCAAGGGCTGTCCCATGGAAGGTGGAGCAGGAGCAAGCTTGTTTTCTCCCGCTCCGGAAGGTTGGACTCGAACCCATGGCTTCAAGTTAGAAGAAAGGAGATTCTGACTGAACCACAGGAAGAACTTTCTGACAGCAAGAGCTGGACCTCCGTGTCCGGGCAGAATGATGGGGGTGGAGACACTCCTTCAGGTATACTGGACCGGGGCCATTTAGGGCTTTAAAGGTTTAGGGAAGTTTTTAATCTGTGACATTTTATTGTATTTTAATCTTTGCTGGAAGCCGCCCAGAGTGGCTGGGGAGACCCAGCCGGATGGGCGGGGTACAAATAATAAATTATTATTATTATTATTATTATTATTATTATTATTATTATTAATCACGATGTCTGAAATAAGGATGGAACTATGTAGATGCGAACAGTAGGGCTGGGCAATATATGGTTTTCAATTTTGTGATATGTCACTGAGCCTCTTGGGCTTGCCGATCAGAAAGTCGGTGGTTCAAATCCCTGTGACGGAGTGAGCTCCCATTGCTCAGTCCCAGCTCCTGCCAACCTAGAAGATTGAAAGCATACCAGTGCAAGTAGATGAATAGGTAAACGGGAAGGTAAACGGTGTTTCCGTGCGCTCTGGCACCGTCAGTAGCAGTTTAGTCATGCTGGCCACATGACTCGGAAAGCTGTCTGTGGACTCCCTTGGCCCGACTGGTCCTTGGCCTGGCCTTGACTGGTCCTAACTTTCCAGGGGTCCTTTACCTTTTTTACCTAAAGCCATCTGCACATAACAAAATATGTATTTTTATCAAAGTAATTGTGGAACTGAAATACAATTAAGAAGAAGTGTATTAATAGTGAAATGCAATTAAGAAGAAGTATATTAATAACATTACTTACATCATAGGACCCTACACAACACAAAACACTTTTGCTGTATGTAGGTTTTATTTTATTTGTTTTTTTTTAATCTTATATTCTGTAAATGTACATCCAAGTTTTTTTCCCCTTTTATTTTTTGGTGGGGCCCCAAGAGAGTGGGACCTAAGCTATAGCTTGTTTAGCTTATACGTATATCCGGCACTGCCTGCCCGTAACCGTGGCCCGGTGGTCCGGAGGGCGCACAGAGGTCCAGACAAGAGTTCAGTGTGTCCTGGCGGAAGGCCGGGCGGGGCCAAGGCTGGCTGCGGACGAGAGTGTTGCAGAGGAGGGAGGCACAGGAGGTGGGTCTTGCGTCAAGGCTGCAGCCTCCCAGCCGTTTGTGGAATGCGGCTGTGTGTCAAGAGCTGCCTCCTTCAAAGGGAAACAGCTGGAGAGCTGACGCAGCAGCAGCCACGGCATTTTGGAGACGTCCAGGACCTGCGAGAAAAGGGCGCTGCGTGGCCCAGCCTTCTTGCTACATTATACGCCGCCTAAGGACAGCACACACCACGCTCTCTCTCTCTCTCTCTCTCTTACTCTCTCTCTCTCTCGGGATTCGGGGTGAAGGGCATTGGTGCATTTTGCGGAAAGGGCCACCCGGGGGGATGGAGCCACACACCACGCAAAGGAAGGCTGCAGTGCTTGGGACTTTAGAGAAAAGGCAGCAGGGTAGAAGTTTACGCAATGATGCAGGCAGCGAGAAAGTGGGTCCAGAGGGGCGTTTGTCTCCCTGTGTCTCCCAGTGCCGGATTTAAAGGTAAAGGTAAAGGGACCCCTGACCATTAGGTCCAGTCCCGAACGACTCTGGGGTTGCGGCGCTCATCTCGCTTTACTGGCCGAGGGAGCCGGCGTACAGCTTCCGGGTCATGTAGCCAGCATGACTAAGCCGCTTCTGGCGAATCAGAGCAGCGCACGGAAACGCTGTTTACCTTCCCGCCGGAGCAGTACCTATTTATCTACTTGCACTTTGACCTGCTTTCGAACTGCTAGGTTGGCAGGAGCAGGGACCGAACAACGGGAGCTCACCTTGTCACGGGGATTCAAACCGCCGACCTTCTGATTGGCAAGTCCTAGGCTCGGTTTAGACCACAGCACTACCCGCATCTCAGGGTCAGATTTACGTATAAGCTAAACAAGCTCTAGCTTAGGGCCCCACTCTCTTGGGGGGCCCAAAAAAAATTAAAGGGGAAAAAACCCCTGGGTGTTCATTTCCAAAATATAAGATAAAAAACAAATAAAACAAAACCTACATACAGCAACAGTATTTTGTGTTGTGTAGGCTCCTATGATGTAAGTCATGGGCCCCACCTGCTAGCCTGCTCCCTAAAATATCACTGGTTTGCTCCTTTCTATATATATGGTGCCGACATTGTGCATGGACTGATTGCATGGCAGCATGTGCAAATGGCTTGAGATTAGGTCCATCAATTACATATGTTCAACAACAAAAAACAGTTTGTGGTTGACAAAGGACAGCTGGACATATACAGGTCCCCGTTACCTTGAGGAGCTTAGGTAGGGCCTCATCAAACTTAAATCAGGCCATGCTCACAATGCTAGAATTTGGGGCTATCCAACGAAGCAGAGTGGGAGTCAGGGCACGGGGGAAAAAGTGATAGACACAGAGATAAACTAGGGAACTCCCTCCTGCAGGAAACAGCGATGGTGCCCAAGTTGGGTGGCTTTGAAAGAGGATGAGACAGATTCATGGAGGGGAGAATGCTACTAGGGATGGCTGCCAGTCGCGAGAGCTGCGCCCTGCCTCCACAGTTAGACGCAGCAGTGCATCTGAATGGCGGTTTGCTGGAAACCGCAGAAGGGGAGAGGGGGTCTTGGGTTCGAATCCTGCTTGTGTGTTTCCATTACGGGAATTGATTGACCCCTTGGAAAAGTATGCAGAGCCAGGAGCAGCTGGCAGGAAGGTGGGTGTCACAAACCTCACAGTTCATGGAATCATAGTGTTGTGGAATTGGAAGGTACCCTGAGGGTCATCCAGTCCAACCCCCTGCAATGCAGGGATGTCAACTAGAGCAGGTCAAGTCCATTAGTAAAGTCGATCCACACTGTCCCAGCATACATCAGGGATGGAGGTGTTATTGGAAGTCCCCTCTGAAGGAGGAAGGTTGCTTGCTTGCTTGTTGTTCGTTTCATAAAATGTATATACCGCTTGATTGTAAGCAGCAGCAACAACAACAACAACAACAACAACAATGTGGTTTTTAAAGAGGGAATAAAATCAAGAAAAGGTTACAAGTGTGCTTTAAAACATGCAAAAGTTATAATACTAAAGCAGATTACAATTTCTAAGTATCTAGGGTTGACAGAAATCCCCGCAAAGTTGTTGAGCTTTTTAGGAAGACTCCAAAATTTGGGGGAACAAACCCAAACTTCTCCCCCAAATAGTGATTTTAAGTTTTGGAGCTGTTACCGCTCCTTTTTCCATCACATTGCCATACATCCAGGGTTCCCCTCACATTTTGCAGATTTGGCAAAATCCCCCCCCCCTCCGGACGTCATTTCCACTCCCAAAAACCAGGACATGTCAGGGATTTTCCTGATGTACGGTACGGCAAGCCCATAAGTATCTGCGTAGGCTCGTCTAAACAGGAATGTTTTTAGCAGGTGCCGAGAAGAGTAAAACAAAGGCTGTTCCCTGAGCTCAATAGGCAGGGAGTTCCAAAGTAGGCGCTGTCACACTAAACGATTTGAGTTTTTACAAATGCAAAGTTGCAAGACTCTTTCCCACTTCCTCTTTCAGCTCTCTGCTCTTTTCTCAGTGCCCGGACACCACCTCCTCTGCGTATTTATCTCCTTATCAATACTGATAGTAACATCCACTTGCATCATGCTGTGGATTTTGAGGGAAGGTGTTTCCCGAGGTCTTTGGGTACATCCTTTGGCACCCAGTTCCATCGGCTAATTACACGGTGTGTGAAGCGCTTTGCTCAAAAGGATCTGCTAAGGGAAAGTTCTGAGCGTGGGGCCTGGCATGCCAAATTTGGACCATTTGTCTCTAGCCCAAAGGTGTCAGCTCTTGGCAATGAATCATAGAAGGCAGCCTTCGCCTGACTCAGATCCATCATGCCATCAGCACTATCTATACCTGGGAGCGCCAATGTGGTACCCAGCTATGTAGGGTTGAAAGTAGGACTGGGCGATATATCGTCCAAAACCACTTTGAAGTCCATCTTGTGATATCGGTTTCATCGTTTTTGACTTGGCAATGTATTGCAAATCATGATGTGTGCCAGGGCTGGGCGATATATCACCCAACATGGTTTCAAGTCCATATCGTGGAGAGAGGAGAGGAGAGTTTGGATTTTATATCCCGCTTTATCACTACCCTAAGGAGTCTCAAAGCGGCTTTGTTGTTTAGTCATTTAGTCGTGTCCGACTCTTCGTGACCCCATGGACCATAGCACACCAGGCACTCCTGTCTTGCACTGCCTCCCGCAGTTTGGTCAAACTCATGTTCGTAGCTTCGAGAACACTGTCCAACCATCTTGTCCTCTGCCGTCCCCTTCTCCTAGTGCCCTCCATCTTTCCCAACATCAGGGTCTTTTCCAAGGATTCTTCTCTTCTCATGAGGTGGCCAAAGTATTGGAGAGAAGGATTCTTCTCTTCTCATGAGGTGGCCAAAGTATTGGAGCCTCAGCTTCACGATCTGTCCTTCCAGGGAGCACTCAGGGCTGATTTCCTTAAGAATGGATAGGTTTGATCTTCTAGCAGTCCATGGGACTCTCAAGAGTCTCCTCCAGCACCATAATTCAAAAGCATCCATTCTTCGGCGATCTGCCTTCTTTATGGTCCAGCTCTCACTTCCATACATCACTACTGGGAAAACCATAGCTTTAACTATACCGGATCACTGCCTCAAAGCGGCTAACATTCTCCTTTTCCCTTCCTCCCCCACAGCAAACACTCTGTGAGGTGAGTGAGGCCGAGAGACTTCAGAGAAGTGTGAGTAGCCCAAGGTCACCCAGTAGCTGCATGTGGAGGAGCGGGGACGCGAACCCGGTTCCCCAGATTACGAGTCTACCGCTCTTAACCACTACACCACACTGGCTCTATCGTGGTTTCCTAACTTTTGATCATGAATCAAGGTGTGTGTGTGTATGTGTGCTATGAAAAAAATCACAATGTGGGGGAAACCATGAAGTCAGCCCATGCCTCTACAGAGCTCCATCCTTATTTCAGACATAGTGATATATCCGTATATTGTGATGTTTAGCTGGTAGGCAAAGGTAAAGGACCCCTGGACGGTTGAGCCCAGTCAAAGGCGACTATGGGGTGGCGGCGCTCTTCTCGCTTTCAGGCCGAGGGAGCTGGCGTTTGTCCACAGACAGCTTTCCAGGTCATGTGGCCAGCAGGACTAAACCGCTTCTGGTGCAATGGAACACCGTGACAGAAACCAGAGCACATGGGAATGCCGTTTACCTTCCCGCCACAGTGGCACCTCTTTATCTACTTGCACTGGCATGCTTTCGAACCGCCAGGTAGGCAGGAGCTGGGAGAGAGCAACGGGAGCTCACCCTGTTGCGGGAATTCGAACCGCCAACCTTCTGATCGGCAAGCCCAATAGGCTATTAGGTCCATCAATTACTATATAGCAGGGATGTCCAACACCTCGATCACGATCTACTGGTCGATCCCTACAAGGCTTCGGTAGATCGTGGTCGATCGGTGGTCCCCTTCCGGCCCTGGCCCCTCTCCCTGCACTGGCCTCTATTGTTGCAGAAGGGAAGCTGGAGTTTAGAAATGGTAGCTTTTATCTTGTAAGCGATCGTAAGGTTAGTGGCTGCTTATGTTCCTTCCCGAAACAGTGTGCAACAACTTTCAGCTGAACTCAAAAACAGGCCATTTCTCCTCCCTAAAAAAAGCTCAACAACTTTGAGCTGAACCCTCCTCTCGGGAGTTGGCCACCCCTGCCATATAGCATTTATTAAACAAAAAACAGCAACACTTTGTTGTTGACAAAGGACAGCTGGACATATAAAGGGCCCCATTACCTTCAGTAGTTTAGGGCCTCATCAAACCCAAATCCAGCCCTGCAGGCGGGGGCTGTATGTTCCAGGTGCCCAAATTTCTGCCCCTGGCCTTTGGCCAAACACACAGTCCTGTTTAGAATGCATCCAGCACATATCAGCCAACATTTCTCTGATGAAAATAGGGACATCCTAAGGAAAAGCGGGACATTCTGGGATCAAATCAGAAACTGGGACGGCTTCAGCTAAAAAAGCAGCAGCTAAAAAAGCCAATGCAATTCTGGGCTGCATCAATAGGAGTATAGCGTCTAGATGAAGGGAAGTAATAGTACCACTGTATTCTGCTCTGGTCAGACCTCACCTGGAGTACTGTGTCCAGTTCGGGGCACCACAGTTCAAGAAGGATACTGACAAGCTGGAACGTGTCCAGAGGAGGGCAACCAAAATGGTCAAAGGCCTGGAAACAATGCCTTATGAGGAACGGCTTAGGGAGCTGGGTATGTTTAGCCTGGAGAAGAGAATCATAGAATCATAGAGTTGGAAGAGACCACAAGGGCCATCCAGTCCAACCCCCTGCCGAGCAGGAAACACCATCAAAGCATTCTTGACATATGCCTGTCAAGGCTCTGCTTAAAGACCTCCAAAGAAGGAGACTCCACCACACTCCTTGGTAGCAAATTCCACTGCCGAACAGCTCTTACTGTCAGGAAGTTCTTCCTAATGTTTAGGTGGAATCTTCTTTCTTGTAGTTTGAATCCATTGCTCCGTGTCCACTTCTCTGGAGCAGCAGAAAACAACCTTTCTTCCTCCTCTATATGAAGGCAGAGGGCCTTCTCAGTAGTGGCACCCGCCCTGTGGAACACCCTCCCACCAGATGTCAAAGAGAAAAATAACTACCAGACTTTTAGAAGACATCTGAAGGCAGCCCTGTTTAGGGAAGCTTTTAATGTTTAATAGATTGTTGTATTTTAATTTTCTGTTGGAAGTGGCCCAGAGTGGCTGTGGAAACCCAGCCAGATGGGCGGGGTATAAATAATAAATTGTGGTGGTGGTGGTGGTGGTGGTGAAGGGGCTTGAATAACTCAGAGATGCTATGAGCTATGCCGTGCAGGGCCACCCAAGATGGAAAGGTTATAGTGGAGGGTTTTGACTAAACGTGATCCACCTGGAGCAGGAACTGGCAAGCCACTCCAGTATCCCCGCCAAGAAAACTCCATGGACAAAGACAACAGGCATATAAAAGTTATGACGCTGGAAGATGAGCTCCTCAGGTTGGAAGGTGTCCAACATGCTACTGAGGAAAAGCAGAGGAGAAGTACAAGTAGATTTAGAGCTGATGAAGCGGCTGGACAGAAAGGTCGCTCAGTTGCAGATATGCCTGGAAGCGAAAAGAAAGTCCAATGCTAGTGTAAAGAAAAAGAGTGCATACCAACATGAGTCTGACCAAACTGTGGGAGGCAGTGGAAGACAGGAGTGCCTGGCGTGCTGTGGTCCATGGGGTCGCGAAGAGTCGGACACGACTAAACGACTAAACAACAACATCTTCTCACTTAGAAGCAAAGAATCCTAGAGCTGGAAGGGACCACAAGGGTCTTCTCTTCTCCAAGCTAAACAAACCAAACTCCCCTCAGCTATCTTTCACAAGGCTTGATTTCCAGACGCTCAGTCCTCATAGTGCTCTGCCCACCTTCCAGCTTGTCCATCTCCTTTTTAAAGTGTGGCGCCCAGAACTGGACTCAGGACTCTGGGGGTGGGGTTGCACCAAGGCAGAATTACTTTTTCTACAACTTCCCTTGATCTGGATCAGGGGTCATCAAACTTTTTCAAGGGCCGGTCCACTGTCCCTCAGACCTTGTGGCGGGCTGGACTATATTTTGAAGGGGGAAGGGAATAAATGAATTCCTATGACCACAAATAACCCAGAGATGCATTTTAAATAAAAGCACATATTCTACTCATGTAAAAACACCAGGCAGGCCCCACAAATAACCCAGAGATGCATTTTAAATAAAAGCACATATTCTACTCATGTAAAAAGCACGCTGATTCCTGGACCATCCGCGGATTTAGAAGGCGATTGGGCCAGATGCGGCCCCCGGGCCTTAGTTTGCCTACCCATGATCTGGATGCTGGACTTGATGGAAGCCAATAATAATAATAATAATAATAATAATAATAATAATAATAATAATAATTTATTTATACCCTGCCCATCTGGCTGGGTTTCTCCAGCCCCTCTGGGCGGCTCTCAACAGAATCTTTAAAACATGATAAAACATCAAACATTAAAAACCTCCCTGAACAGGGCTGCCTTCAGATGTCTTCTAAAAGTCAGTTAGTTGTTTATTTCCATGAATTGGATTAGCCGTTTTTGCTGCTGCATCACCCTGTTGACTCATGCTAATCCTGCGGTTGACCAGGGCTTGGGATCTTCCCTGAAGTCTGAAACCCTGGAGAGCATCTGCCGGTCAAAGTAGACATTATGAAGCTGGAGAGACCCATTTCTGACTCACTATAAGAGCAGCTTCTATGTTTGGGATGGTTTCCCCTACTGAGCAACCGCAGACAGTGCCCACAGCCATGATGTAACAGATGTCATAAATTCAGGAAGTTGCCTTCTCCTTGGAGCAAAGATGGGGAAGTTGTGGGCCTGGAGATGTTGCTGGATGACAGCTCCCATCATCATTGGCCAGGCTGTCTGGGGTTGATGGGAAGTCTGGGAAGGCCCCCACAGACTCCGCACCCATGACTTAGGCAACTGACCCCACTAGCCTGGAAGCTGCCCGCTCTGATTGGCAGCAGCTCTTGGGCAGAGAAGGGTCTTTCTCCCATCACCTGCTCTTTGCCTATTGCATCTTTTAAGCTGCTGATGTTAGATATAGGATCATGAAATTGCAGAGCTGAGAGGGTCCCCATGGGGTTATCTAGCCGAACCCCTACAATGTCTGTGAATTACAGTTCTACCTGAGATGAGCTGGCCATAACTTATGTTATGAAAACCTGTGTTTTGTCAGCCTTAAACTGAGTCAGACCCTCGGTGGATTTAGATCAGTACAATGGTACCTTGGTTCTCAAACTTAATCCGTTTCAGAAGTCCGTTCCAAAACCAAAGCGTTACAAAACCAAGGCGCGCTTTCCCATAGAAAGTAATGCAAAACAGATCAATCTGTTCCAGACTTTTAAAAACAACCCATAAAACAGCAATTAAACATGAATCTTACTTTCTAATGAGACCATTGATCCATAAAATGAAAGCAATAAACAATGTAATGCAGTCACACAATCGATCAATCAGTAGCTGAACTGGGTTCCACACAGTCACACACAAAAAGAGCCGCAAAAACACAAATGCAAAATGAATAGCAAAAACAGACAGACCTCAACGTAACACTCAAATTGGAGCACGTTCAGCTTCCGATAAAAGTTCGCAAACTGGAACACTTACTTCCGGGTTTGCAGTGTTTGGGCTCCAAGTTGTTTGAGTACTAAGGCGTTTGAGAACCAAGGGACCACTGTATTGTCTACACTGACGGGCAGCAGCTATCCAAGATTTCAGGCAAAGTGTCTCTCCTGGCCCTACCCGGAGATGCCATTTGGGATTCAACCTGGACCTTCTGCATGCCAAGCATATGCTCTAACACTGCCTTTATCGCACAAGCCTTTGCAGAGCAAACTAATTTTTTTACCAACCGGTATCTATTCATGTTAAAGAGTTAAATATACCCTGTACCTTTTTGCTACCAGCCATTTCCTGCCCTTTTACCATATCACTGATAGACTTCGTTTTTGCAGGGGGGAAAACAAAATTGTAAGTTACCAGCTTTTTAAAATTCATAATTCAGGATGGTTAACTTTTCAAAATGGTGAGTTGTATTAGGGTGCTTAAATTTCTTAATCAGCAAATAAACAGCGAAGGAGATGCATGTGTAATGCATAAAAGACTCCTTGGATGAATATTGCATCCATATTCAACCAAACTCTGAAATTTCCTGGAGAGTTGGGTAAAAGCAAATCTATTCAGGCCAAAAAAAGAAATATCTATTAAAGCCTTTCACTGTTTGAATCTGTTTAGGGAAGTTTTTAATGTCTGACGTTTTATCGTGTTTTTATTATTCCCCAGAGTGGCTGGGGAAACCCAGGCAGGTGGGCGGGGGTATAATATTAAATTATATTATTGTGATGTTTATATTCATGGAATCACAAACTTGCAGAGCTGGAAGGGGCTCAAAAGGGTCTTCTATCCTAACCCCATGCAATGCAGAAATCAAGATATAATAGAACCGGCTTGTCGTGATTCTGTATGTTGCCTACTGCTTTGCTACATTTTCATGAATATGCAGTCTGTAAATAGGGATACGAGTGGCACTGTGGTCTAAACCACTGAGCCTCTTGGGCTTGCTGATCAGAAGCTTGTTCGGAGCTACTGGTCATGGCTATATTTTCTAACAGTAGTAAACATGCTTAGCATTTTTAGAGTTCCGCAGGAAGAGGACTTGATTGTTAAATCACTGAGAACTGTCGCTCTGTGATGAGAATAGAGGCCTCCTAAGCAGGTGGCGCTGGGGGCTACACCACAGAGCCTAGGGCTTGCCGATCAGAAGGTCGGCGGTTCGAATCCCCACGATGGGGTGAGCTCCCGTTGCTCGGTCCCAGCTCCTGCCAACCTAGCAGTTCGAAAGCACGTTAAAGTGCAAGTAGATAAATAGGTACCGCTCTGGCGGGAAGGTAAATGGTGTTTCCTTGTGCTGCTCTGGTTTTGCCAGAAGCGGCTTAGTCATGCTGGCCACATGGCCTGGAAAAGCTGTCTGCGGACAAACATCAGATCCCTCGGCCAGTAAAGCGAGATGAGTGTCGCAACCCCAGAGTCGTCTGCGACTGGACTTAATGGTTGGGGGTCCTTTATATTTACCTTTAAATATTTCAATAAACATGATCTTGGCGCAGTCGAACCCAGGGTCTTTTGCTTGCAGAACTATAAACAGACCCAAAATTTCCCAACAGGAAAAGCAACCCAGGGGTAATTCCCACAAAAGACAAGCGTGGGCGTCTTCTTCTGCAAATGCATTGCAGTTTTGCAAGCGTCAGGAGCTAATTCCCTTTTGGGGGAGGGGGCAGCGTTAGAGAACAGGGTTACATTCCTGAACCCCAGCTCCACCAAATCCTCGAGGAGGGGGCACAGCTCCAGGCTCTTTCCTTGTGACTTCCTGAACTTGGCCGCTCTGCAACCGCAGCCCCCTTTCCTCCCCTCTCCCCGCCTGCCTGCTTGCCACCCACGTCATTTTATATTGTTTGGCCCATTTCCTTCCACCTCTCCTTATAAGGGCAGCGCTTTGTCAAGCCATCCTGCAGCTCCTCTTGAGACAACCCGGAGGAGGAGGAGGAGGAGGAGGAGGAGGAGGAGGAGGAGGAGGAGAAGAAGAAGAAGAAGAAGAAGAAGAAGAAGAAGAAGAAGAAGAAGAAGAAGAAGAAGAAGAAGAAGAAGAAGAAGAAGAAGAAGAAGAAGAGGCCAACAGGAGAGGCTCAGAAGAGCCAGCGTGGTGTAGTGGTTAAGAGTGGTAGACTCGTAATCATGCAGCTGCTGGGTGACCTTGGGCTAGTCACACTTCTCTGAAGTCTCTCAGCCCCACTCACTTCACAGAGTGTTTGTTGTGGGAGAGGAAGGGAAAGGAGATTGTTAGCCGTTTGGAGATTCCTTCGGGTAGTGATAAAACGGGATATCAAATCCAAACTCTTCTTCTCCTTCTCCTTGGTCATCATACAATTTCAGAGCAGGCAGGCAAATTTCACTTTCTATGCAGGAAATCAGCCGTGAGTTGTCACTGGAAGGACAGATCGTGAAGCTGAGGCTCCAATACTTTGGCCACCTCATGAGAAGAGAAGACTCCCTGGAAAAGACCCTGATGTTGGGAAAGATTGAGGGCACTAGGAGAAGGGGACGACAGAGGACGAGATGGTGGGACAGTGTTCTCGAAGCTACGAACATGAGTCTGACCAAACTGCGGGAGGCAGTGGAAGACAGGAGTGCCTGGCATGCTATGGTCCATGGGGTCACGAAGAGGCAGACACGACTAAACAACTAAACAACAACAACAATGCAGTGATCATGTTTTTCGCCCACCAATAACTCATGGAAACTTGTAGAAAAGCACTTTAGATGATGTCTTCCTCTCCTGCTGGATGTCCAGGGAAGACTTGACAGTTGTCTGTTGCTGGTGTCTAATAACCTATACAGTGGTACCTTGGTTCTCAAACTTAATCTGTTCCAGAAGTCCGTTCCAAAACCAAAGCGTTCCAAAAACAAGGCGTGCTTTCCCATAGAAAGTAATGCAAAACAGATTAATCCGTTCCAAGCTTTTTAAAACAACCCCTAAAACAGCAATTTAACATGAATTTTACTTTCTAACGAGACTATTGGCCCATAAAATGAAAGCAATAAACAATGTACTGCAGTCACACAATCAATCAATCAATCAATCAGTAGCTGAACTGGGTTCCACACAGTCACAAAAACAAAACAAAAAAGAGCTGCTAAAACAAAAACGCAAAATAAATAGCAAAAACAGACACCTCAGCGTAACACTCAAAATGGAGCACATTTGGCTTCCAAAAAAGTTCACAAATTGGGACACTTACTTCTGAGTTTGCAGTGTTTGGGTTCCAAGTTGTTTGAGAACCAAGGTACCACTGTAAAAGCAAAAGAAATATTTTTTAAAGCACTCCCAGTCTCCCTGTTATGTACTGAGCTGAATCCTAGAACAATAGGATTCAGAATCAGCGGGAGCTACCCAATCCAACTCCAGGTGGAAGTGAATCCGCAACCTGATTGGCCTGCTGGAGCAGCCAATCAGGCGGCTGGCAGAAGTGAATCTGCTACCTGATTGGCCTGTAGGAGCAGCCAATCAGGCTGCAGGCAGAAGTCAATCCACAATATAATTGGCCCACAGGTGTAGCCCTGAAGTAGCCAATCACGCAAGGCCCATTGTGTAAATAATGTATATAAGCAGATGGTTTGGGGAAAAGAGCCATTCGTCTTCTCTTCTCCTCCTTGATGACTATGAGCTGAATAAAGAGCATGAAATTCACTCTTGACTCCGAGTATATTTCACTGGCGACGAAGGTGGGATCCTGCTGAGCTGACCGCCACCACGCACTGCACCGCAGCACCGCCACCTGCTGCACCGCTGCATCGCACCGTGCATCCAGGCTTCAGCTCCAGGACCCAAGGAACCCAGAATGGCAACCGACAGCAGCTTCTCGCCATTCAAACCAGCATCAGGAGACTGGGAAGGGTACGCCGCCCGTTTCAACTTCCTCCTGCAAGCGAAGGAAGTCACCAACGATGCCATGAAGAGGGCAACATTCTTCAGCGTCTGTGGAGAGGAGACGTTTGAAATCGCCCGGGCTCTCCTTGCACCTAGAGATGTCGCTACCGTCTCTCACAAAACAATAATGGAACGGCTGAAGGAGCACTTCTCACCACAGCCCTCGGTGGTAGCTTGCCGAAATGCCTTCTACGCAAAGCGGCAAGCCCCGGGGGAAACCATAACTGGGTTTGTGACCTCCCTCCGCCAAGCCGCCCGGTTATGCAACTTCTCAGAATTGGAGAACATGCTTCGTGACCGCCTCGTCGGTGGCCTGAGGGACGAGATGTTGCAACGACGCCTCTACGCCAAAAAAGACCTCACGTTCCAGATTGCTCTGGAGGAAGCCCTGGCAACCGAAGCCGCCGAGAGGTCAACGCAAGAGGCACGACCGGCCCCGCCACCCCAACCGAGGGTCTACCACGAAGACCTCACCGACGAATCCGAATCTGACAGGGAGGAAGTACACCGAGTACAGCGGCGCACTCAAGCAGCACACACACCACAGCAGCCTCGACGAGAAGGAGGGAACTGTGCAAGCTGCGGGGAGAACCACGAGAGGAGGACCTGTCGTTTCCGCAACGCAGAGTGCAGGCAGTGCAGAAAATTGGGACACATCGCCCGGGTGTGTCGGGCTCGACTCACCCGTCGACAAGCATCAGATGACCGATCCAGGAGCCCCAGGTCACACGGCACCATGCACCAAGGCAACTCGACGGAGATCACGGACTACCAGGTATTCCAGTTGCCCCATCCCAGCACAGAGAAAATTTATATAGAGGTACAGATAGAGGGAGCCCCATGCCGCATGGAGCTGGACACGGGTTCAACTCTATCCATAATCTCGGCCCGAACATTAAGGGAACTGTGCCCTAATGGGGGTCCCAAACTAAGGCCGGCCCCATTCACCCTCCGGGACTTCCAGAAACGTAAGGTCCCTACTATGGGGGTGGGGACCTTCAGGGTGCAATATCGAGGGCGAAAGCAACAATTGGACTTGCTGGTAGTTAAGGGCCCCTACGTTAGCTTACTGGGACTGGCATGGTTTGGACCTCTGGGGCTAGCCGTTACCGGGGTGAACCGCACTAGCTTACAAGTGGACGTGGACGCCATATGCAAAGAGTTTCCAGGGGTTTTCGATGGGGCATTGGGACGATATACAGGACCCCCCATTGCTCTACAGCTAGACCCCGCTGTACGACCCATCAGGCACAAGGCCCGCCGGGTCCCGTTCGCCCTGAAACCCCGCATAGACGAGGAATTGGACCGGCTCGTGGAGCAAGGAGTGCTGGAGCCGGTGCCCAACGCCCCCTGGGAAACTCCAATTGTCACACCCGTCAAGCCTAACGGTTCGGTCCGCATCTGTGCAGACTACAAATGCACCATAAACAAGGCTCTCACGGCCCATGCATACCCAGTGCCAGTGGTCAGCCATGTCCTCGCCACCCTGGCTGGGTCAAAAATCTTTGGCAAACTGGACTTGGCCCAAGCGTATCAACAGTTGCCTGTGGACGAAGCCACAGCAGAGGCTCAGACGATTGTGACGCACAGAGGGGCATTCAGAGTTAAGCGGCTGCAATTTGGCGTTAGCGTGGCACCAGGCATATTCCAGAATCTAATGGACTCTCTCCTTAAAGGGATTCCTGGCGTCACCCCCTTCTTCGATGATGTACTGATCGCCGGGCCCACACCAGAGGAATTTGAGGACCGCCTCCGCTCCGTCCTGCACCGTTTCCAGACGGCGGGCCTCAAGGTGAAGCGGGAAAAGTGTTTACTGGGAGTGCCGCAGGTGGACTTTCTGGGATTTAAGGTGGACGCAGAAGGGGTCCATCCAACCGGTGACAAGGTACGGGCCATTTGTGAGGCCCCAGCGCCCAAGAGCAAGCCCGAACTTCAGTCATTCTTGGGACTATTGAACTTTTACCATGCCTTCCTTCCCCATAAGGCAGCGGTAGCGGAGCCCCTACACAGACTCCTAGATAAAAGGGCCCCTTGGGTGTGGGGCCAGCGACAAAGGGCCGCATTCCAGGCAGTCAAGGACTTGCTCGTCTCGAACTCGGTCTTAGCACACTTCGACGAGAGGCTGCCAGTGGTGCTGGCATGCGACGCCTCTCCCTATGGCATCGGCGCTGTCCTGGGACACCAACTCCCGGATGGAAGAGAGGTGCCGGTGGCATACTTCTCCCAGACGCTTGCTGCAGCCGAACGAAACTACTCACAGATTGACAAGGAGGGTCTGGCAATCGTGAAGGGCGTAAAAAAATTCCATGATTTCTTGTACGGGCGGCCCTTTACCATAGTGACTGACCACAAGCCGTTGCTTGGCCTGTTTGCCCCTGAGAAGCAGACCCCCCAAATGTTGTCTCCACGTGTCCTCAGGTGGTCAATTTTCCTTGCCGGCTACCAGTATGCACTAATCCACCGCCCTGGGAAGGCGATGGGCCACGCAGACGCCCTCAGCAGGCTACCACTACCAGAAACAGGCCCCGACCCAGCGCCTGCGCAAGAGGTTATGACCCTGGAGCTGCTTCCCGACCGACCCATTCAGGCACAAGAAGTTGCGCACCATTCCACAAAAGATAGGGTCATCTCCCGGGTCCTGGACTGGGTGTGGCGAGGATGGCCCAGCAGCAGCCCCGGGCCAGAATTCGCTGGCTACACAAACCGCAAACATGAACTGTCGGCCCACAAGGGGTGCCTGTTATGGGGAAGCAGGGTTGTTGTTCCCCAGCCCCTCCGCAAAAGGGTCCTCACAGCCCTACACGAGACACACCCAGGGGTAGTGAGGATGAAGGCCCTTGCCAGGAGTTATGTGTGGTGGCCGGGGATTGACAGAGAGATAGAGGCCTGGGTCCAACACTGCCAGACCTGCCAAGAATCCCGCCCGGATCCCCCAAGGGCCCCAGTCCAGCCCTGGGAGTCCGCCCGACATCCATGGTCACGCTTGCACGTGGACTTCGCTGGCCCCTTCCAGGGAAAAACATTCTTCATAGTGGTGGATTCCTACACCAAATGGCTGGAGGTCGCACTGGTACCATCCACTTCTACGGCGGCAGCCATCCGGGTACTCCGTAAGCTGTTTGCGACCCACGGGCTCCCTGACACCTTCGTCTCGGACAATGGAACCGCATTCACGTCAGAGGAGTTCCAGACCTTCACAGCGCAGAACGCCATCCGCCACATCCGCTCAGCACCATTCCACCCTGCCACCAATGGCCAAGCGGAGCGCATGGTGCGGACCACCAAGGACAGCCTCCGCCGCATGACACAAGGGGACTGGGAATACCGCCTTGCCGCATTTCTTCTAGCACAGCACAGCACCCCAAGCACAACGACGGGCCGGAGCCCAGCTGAATTACTAATGGGCCGGCGCCTTGCAACTAGACTGGACCGACTTCACCCCGACAGAGCTCAGGATGAGGTAGTGGTGGGGAAAGGCAGGAACCCCCGGACATTTGTGGCCCAGGACCCAGTGTATGCAAAGAATTTTGGGGCAGGCCCAGCATGGGTACCCGCCACAGTCACCAAGGTGACCGGTCCCGTGTCGTACGAGATACTAACGGAAGGGGGGCAATGTTGGCGCCGCCACTGTGACCAGCTACGGCGACGATTCCCAGGAGGAACCCGGGAGGAGAGCGGGACAGAGGGGTCCCAAGGGGACAGCAGGGCAGTGAGGCCTGTAGAGCGAGAGGGGTGGGCAGGGGAAGCAGAAGCAGTAGGCACAGAGGGGCGCCCCGAGGCTGGAAGGACACCGGAACCAGAGCTACAACCTAGTGGTTCAGTGGCGCCAGACCAGACAGCCCTGGCACAGCCAGCAGCCTCGGAACACGAGCCAGAACCAGAACCCCTGACCAAGGAACACCCCAGGCCACAACGCACACGGAGGCGGCCAGCAGACCTTGGGGACTACGAATGCAACTTCCCGGGCAGGACTGGAACTTAGAGGGGAGGGGTGTTATGTACTGAGCTGAATCCTAGAACAATAGGATTCAGAATCAGCGGGAGCTACCCAATCCAACTCCAGGTGGAAGTGAATCCGCAACCTGATTGGCCTGCTGGAGCAGCCAATCAGGCGGCTGGCAGAAGTGAATCTGCTACCTGATTGGCCTGTAGGAGCAGCCAATCAGGCTGCAGGCAGAAGTCAATCCACAATATAATTGGCCCACAGGTGTAGCCCTGAAGTAGCCAATCACGCAAGGCCCATTGTGTAAATAATGTATATAAGCAGATGGTTTGGGGAAAAGAGCCATTCGTCTTCTCTTCTCCTCCTTGATGACTATGAGCTGAATAAAGAGCATGAAATTCACTCTTGACTCCGAGTATATTTCACTCCCCTTCTCTCTACCTTTCTGCAGCTTGGAGCCCTGGGAATTTTTAGGGCTGGGAGTTGAAAGTGAGGTTACAGAGGCTCTCAAAGCTCAGAGGGGAGGGGTCTAAAAAGTGTTGCCTGGGGCAGTGTCAGGCAGGAAATCACACTGTTCAGAGCAAGAACATGGTCTGCACAGATTTGGCTGAGGGTCATGCCTAATGGGCGCAGCAACTCATCCCTGGTAGGTCTCCCCCCTTGAATCAGTTGCTGAGACTGAAAGTCCCTGCGTCCCAAGAGCCGTCTAAGTCCCCTCCTTTCCGGGGCTTTCACCAAGCAAGTGGAGACTATGCCTGCGTGAAGCCAACCTCTCCTCTGCTCTCTTTATGCCTCTCCTGACTCTGGGAGAGAAGTGGGTGTTAGCAATTTCACTCCTCCGATGCTGCAGATGAGATTGTTGTAAATCACAAGCCTGTCTGGGAAACGGAAGACAGTCTTATTTCTTCCGCTGTAATGTACTTTCATTTGTACTTGTTCTGTTCGTTCTCCCAGAGCTGGAGAGAACGGACGCCATTATGCTTTTGTCTGTACATAGTGTGTAAATAAATACCGGTAGTAGATTAGCTCTACAATGTCTCACTCTTCTTCTCCCTCTTCTCCCTCTAGCTGCTCATCATCCCACCATTTTTCTGTGTACAACCAGACCATGACAGGCAGCTGGAGAATGACAGGTCTGTCCGTTCTGGTTTCTCTCGGTCTCTCATTTTTCCAGTCTTAAATTCAGTGCTCCACATCGGCTTGCAATTATTCCTTTAAAAAAAGAAGAAGTAAAGCTGCCATGAAAATCCATCAGCATTTTCCTACCAGCAGTTTACCCTCCCTTCCGTTTGCTCCTTGGCCAAATACGCACATTTTTGTGGCAAGGCAAGCTTCCCTAAAACAAATAGCAAAGTCGCCAACTTCCTGGGGGCGGGAGGACTGGCCTGCTCACCTGCCCTTTGGCAGCCCGCTCGGTGCGCAGAACTAGAAAACTAGCTCCTGTGTGCAAAGGTGTTGTCATCGAGGAAGAGAACGCCGTGGCTTGCTGCTGCTGATCCCCGCACCACCAAGCTGTTGTTAGAAGCATAGCTACAGCAGCTGGGCAGGACGTTGGCAACCCTCCTCAGAGTGAGAGGGGTTTCCGTGTCCTCGCTTTAGCAGGGAGGGCCCCTGAGGGCCCCCCTGTCTCTTGACACCACTGTGTCTCTCTGTCAGAAGGCCTCAGAGTGCCTGGGTCAACCTGGCGCTACCAGAGCATGCTGGGACCCCCACCCTTTCCATGCAGGGCACCCGTTTCCTGCCCACAATGTCCCATGATGCAGCTGGGCTCTGCGGTTTGAAGGGCGTGAGAACTGTCACCTGCTCATCTCTTGAGCCTGCAAATCACGTGCTGAAGAAGGCAGATAAGCATTGGCGGCACTTTGTCGTGGGGTCCTGCAAAGTGGGGGGGGGACCCCTACCCCCCCACTTCCCCAGTTTCCTTAAAGGGGATCATGGGAAGTGCCCACTTTCCCCAAAACATAAGGAGAACACAGTTGGATCAGACCATGGGGAAGCAAACTACAGCCCGGGGGCAAGATCCAGCCCAATCGCCTTCTCAATCCAGCCCGTGTGCTTTTATTTAAAATGCATCTCTGGCTTATTTGTGGGGCATAGGAATTCAAAATATAGTATAGTATAGTCTACTCTATTCCGAACTTAAAAATGGAAAGTGTAATGTTGGTGATTGACAAAAGAGGTTTAAAGACTCTCTCAAAGCAAAATTTAAAAAATGTAGTATAAACACCGACAACTGGGAAGCACTGGCCTGCGAGCGCTCCAGTTGGAGAACAGCCTTTACCAAAGGTGTCATGGGCTTTGAAGACACTTGAACTCAGGACGCGAGGGAGAAACGTGCTAAGAGGAAGGCACGCTTGGCAAATCCACAACGTGCTCAACTCCTGCCCGGAAACCTATGTCCCCACTGTGGAAGGTCGTGTGGATCCAGAATTGGCCTCCACAGTCTTGGATTCACTGCTAAAACTGTGTTAATGGAAGACAATCTTACTTAGCTAGGAGTTATCGAAGAAGAAGAAGAAGGGATTCTTTCGCTGTGATATTCACATTCCAGGGGGTTGAGCTAGATGACCCTTGCCTTGGGGGGGACCCCTTCCAACTCTTCGGTTCTGCTTCTGTGAAACAGAGAGGTCGCTGAAGACGCTCTTCTTGACCTCAGGCTCCCTTTGGCCTATGACTGGCAACCTGAGCAGGCAGAGCAAAGCAATCTTACATTTGGTCAGACCATCTACCTCAATGTTGTCTACACTGACTGGCAGCAGCTCTCCAGAATTTCAGGGAAGGGATATTCCCAGCCCTGCCCAGAGATGCTGCTGCTGGGACATTCCTCAGGACAGATATGCTCTACCACTAAAGCAGAAGAAGAAAAGGAGTTTGGATTTGATATCCCGCTTTATCACTACCTGAAGGAGTCTCAAAGCGGCTAACATTCTCCTTTCCCTTCCTCCCCCACAACAAACACCCTGTGAGGTGGGTGGGGCTGAGAGACTTCAGAGAAGTGTGACTAGCCCAAGGTCACCCAGCAGCTGCATGTGGAGGAGTGGAGACGCGAACCCAGTTCACCAGATTACAAGTCTACTGCTCTTAACCACTACACCACACTGGCTCTCACCATCAACCCTTCCCGACTCCAAAACAGGAATCCGCTTTATACTGTAATGGATCGCCTCGCTCAATATTGACTACTCTGACTGGCAGCAGTTTCAGGCAGCAGGAGGGCGACCAAGATGATCAAGGGTCTGGAAACCAAGACTTATGAGGAATGGTTGAGGAACCTCTTTGAACCTGGAAAAGAGGAGACCAAGAGGAGAGATGATAGCCATCTTCAAATATCCCAAGGGCTGTTGCATGGAAGATGAAGCAAGCTTGTTTTCTGGAAGGTAGGACTTGAACCCATGGCTTCAAGTTACAAGAAAGGACATTTCAGCCAAACATCAGGAAGAACTTTCTGACAGTTAGAGCCATCTCTCATGGATGCCTTAGCTGAGATTCCTGCATTGCAGGGGGTTGGACTGGATGACCCTTGGAGATCCCTTCCAGCTCCCCTTTTTATATGAAGTCTCTCCCAGCCCTACCTGGAAATTGAGCCTGGGACTTTCTAGACGCAGAGCCGCTGCTCTGCCCTTTCCCCTCATCCTAGATCTTATTCCCAGAGAAGAAGCGTTGCCATGAAATGTGGAGGAAGGACAAGGGAGCAAAAGTTTGGTGCCGCCGAGGCAGGCGCGTCAGAGGAGCTTCGGGGAACGGCGTCCTTGGTCCCTCGCCAACCTTCCTCGAACTTTGGCCTTGCACCAAAGTCACGCGCGCACGCAAGGACTCGCCTGGCCGCTGGGTGGGTCCCGGGCACTGCCTCCTTGCTGGGAACTGGCAGCCAAAAGGAACAGTTTGCAAAGCAGAGCTGGTGGAACTTAGGAGCCAGGAGCAGCGGCCTGTGGCTGGATCAGGCCATAGGGGCCCCATCTAGTCCAGCATCCTGTCCTCAGAGCATTCCTACTGGCTGGGATTCAGAGATAGATTTCTCCTAAGCGTGGAGGCTCTGCTATAGCAATAAAGCTCTGTAAAAAAAAGAATCCTATGTCAAGATCGGGCCAAAAAATCCAGCATCCTGCCCTCAGAGTGCCCAGCCAGATGCCTCTGGGAAGACTGCAAACAGAACCCGAGTGCAAAATCACTCTCTGATCACCATTCCTACTGTCTGGGATTCAAAAGACAGACTTCGCCTGAGTGTGGAGGCTCTGCTATCGCAATAGAGCTCCGTAAAAATAACTCTGCGTTTGGATCAGGCCCAAGAGATCTCATTTCAGTGGTTGGGTGGCCGAATGTCATGGATGCTTTAGTTGCGATTTCTGCATTGCACAGGGTTGGACTAGATGACCCTTGGGGTGCCCTTCCAACTCTACAATTCTGCGAATAGATCTAGTCTCGCATCTTGTTCATCAAAGACCCCTAAGAGCCCAGGCTCCATCAGCTTCCCACACCTTTTCCTTCCAGAACACGGAGGGGGGAAAGCGTCACAATGAGAGTCTGAACCCCCTGACTCTGGTTCCCTCGCTTCGCTTTTCGTTTTGCAGCCTGTCGGCCGCTCTGCCTACGAGGAGGCGACGGTTTTGCTCCCCGGCTCGGGATTTTTCGTCAAGCGGAGCCAGCCAGCAGGTTCTTCCGGTCTGGGTAGGGTTCGGAGGATAACAATGTGGGTGTTCTCACCCGGTGAGACCTGCTGGCACACCCCAGGGTGCTGGAATGCGCTGGGGCCGCACCCTGAGTCCAGGTGACGCAGGTCTCATGCTCTCCGCAGCCGAACATGTTTCCAGTTCAAGGAAGTAAAGCGTAGCTAGGCCAGACTCTCCCAGTCCCACAGACTGGGAAGTTCACGTAAATTCCAGTTTCACTGGAACCAAGAGGCTTTATCTCCCTAGGGAAACTTCCTTTCTCTTTCGTATTTAGTTTATAATAAAATGTATACAGTGGTACCTCGGTTTATGAACTTAGTCCGTTCTGGAAGTCCGTTCTTAAACCAAATCCATTCTTAAACCGAAGCACGCTTTCCCTAATGAGGTCTTCTGCTGCCGGTGCCCTTCCACCATTCAGATTCCATTCTTAGGCTGAGGTAAAGCTCGCAATCCGGGACACTACTTCCAGTTTTGCGGAGTTCATAGACCGAATCGTTCATAAACAGGACTGTTCTTAAACCAGGCTTCCTCAACCTCGGCCCTCCAGATGTTTTTGGTTTGGCCTACAACTCCCATGATGCCTAACTAGCAAGACCAGTGGTCAGGGATGATGGTAATTGTAGTCTCAAAACATCTGGAGGGCCGAGGTTGAGGGAGCCTGTCTTAAACCGAGGCACCACTGTACGCCGCTTAATAGCCGATCAAAGCAGTTTTCAAAACGAAAGAAAGAAAAGAAAATGTGATTTTTAAAAATGCCGCTAAGAAAAACGAACAGCAATCATTGAAACGCTTTCAAGAAGTTAAAAGAACAGTAAACAGATTAAAACCCACACCAGCTTTCTAAACATCTGGGGAGGATCATCTGAACGATGATGTTTTAAGGAAGTTCCCAAAAGAGTGCAATGAAGGCACTGGCCTGATGTCAATCAGCAGGGAGTTCCACAGTTTAGGCCTGACTGAAAGATCGATTTCTTACAAATTAGGAACGGGTCGGAACAAAGCGGTCGAGCGGAAGCATATGGGACAAGGCAATCTCAGCTAAAGAGGGTGCTGAAACGGGTTCAAAGTGAAGTGTAGCTGTGGCTTCAAGCTGTGACTGCAATAGATCCTCCAGGTTCAGGAGCAGTGCACCTGACGACGACTGCTTTGGGGGCAAAGAACTGGGGTTACTGGTGTCATGTTCTGGGGCTTCCTAGAGGAATTCCACTGTTGAAAGCAAGATTTTTGGGACGCTTCCTTTTGACGGACAACTAAAAGTTGCGGAGAATCGGAAGCTGCTGCCCCAAGTTCAGATTCACCGCTCTGAACTGGTGGTTCATAGAGAGAGTCCTAACCTGGGCCTTTCAGACAGATCGTTAAAATACTTTTGAGTATTGAGCATTTTAATGAGTGGGATTGTGCTACTGTACTAGGTGGTGTTTTCAGTGGGGATTTTAAAACAAGGCTCAAAGGTTGTGTTCATCTTATACAGTAGGTGCTCACGCTGTGCTGGAGGTGGGTGCTGATGGGAGAGGTAGTCCAAAATCCATGCCACCTGACTTCCCCCAAAGCACATGACTTCTCTCAAAGGAATCCTGGGAACTGTAGTATGCTAAGGGTGCTAGGAGCTGCCGCTCTGTGAGGGGGAACTACAGTCCCCACGATTCTTTGCAGGGAGTCAAATGCACGTTAGATGTGCTTTCAATGTCCGATGTGGACGCCCCCAGATTTTAGAAATTGCTTGCATCTGCAGGAGGTTTCCAGCTGGTTTTTTTGAGACTACACGTCTCTTTTTGCATGACAGGAAGTTTCTGTTACAGGAAAGGAGATTCCGCCAATAATAAATAAATTAATTAATAAATAATAATAATAATTTATTTATACCCTGCCCATCTGGCTGGGTTTCCCCAGCCACTCTGGGTGGCTTCCAGCAAAATATTAAAATACAATAATTCATCAAATATGAAAAGCTTCCCTAAACAGGGCTGCCTTCAGGTGTTTTAAGTCAGATAGTTGTTTATTCCCTTGAAATCTGGTGGGAGGGCGTTCCACAGGGTGGGCGCCACTACCGAGAAGGCCCTCTGCCTGGTTCCCTGTAACCTCACTTCTCGCAGGGAGGGAACCGCCAGAAGGCCCTTGGCGCTGGATCTCAGTGCCCGGGCAGAATGATGGGGGTGGAGACGCTCCTTCAGGTCTACTGGGCTGAGGGCGTTTGGCGCTTTAAAGGTCAGCACCAACACTTTGAATTGTGCTTGGAAATGTACTGGGAGCCAATGTAGGTCTTTTCAGGACCGGCGTTATATGGTCTGCCACATTATGGATTAGCTGTAGTTTCCGGGTCACCTCCAAAGCTAGCCCCATGTGGAGCACATTGCAGTAGTCCAAGCAGGAGATAACCAGAGCATGCACCAATCTGGCGAGACAGTCCGCGGGCAAGGAGGGTCTCATCCTGCATACCAGATGGAGCTGATAAACAGCTGCCCTGGACACAGAATGGACCTGCACCTCCATGGACAGCTGGGAGTCCAAAATGACTCCCAGGCTGCGCACCTGGTCCTTCAAGGGCACAGTTGCTCCATACCCACCCGCCCGCCCGCCCCAAAAAACAGTACTTCTGTCTTGTCAGGATTCAACCTCAATCCGTTAGCCGCCATCCATCCTCCAACTGCCTCCAGACAGCCTAGACATCAGGAAGACTTTTCTGACAGAAAGACCTGTGGAACGGACTCCCTCGGGAGGTTTTTGGGCTCCCCTTGGCATCCCCTTGGAATGGCCATCTGTTCAGGATGATCTAGTCGAGATTCCTGCATTGCAGGGGGTTGGACTAGATGCCCCTTGGGATCCCATCTTCAACAATTCTATGAATAACAGCCTGCAGGATGCAGGGAGATCCCAGAAGAGGAAGTTGGGGCAAAAGGAATTACTGGTGGATTTTGAAATCCATCCACGGATTATTGGGAGAAAGGGGAATTTGAATTTGATTCTCCCATCCTGACTCTTTGTCAACAAGGAAAAACCAAACCTGTTCAGATCTAATGACAGGTAGGTAGCCGTGTTGGTCTGCCGTAGTCGAAACAAAATAAAAAAAGTTCCTTCCAGTAGCACCTTAGAAACCAACTAAGTTTGTCATTGGTATGAGCTTTCGTGTGCATGCACACTTCTTCAGATACACTGTTTAGATCTAAATGCATGTTCCGCTTCCAATAGCAGATGTTTTGTGCTCAGCAAATAATCACCCTTAGCTTTTCCAGAAACGCAGTTGCTAGCTTGGCCCTCGATCCCAGAGCTGTGGAGCATCATGTTTCCTGCAGAAGAGCGGAGTGTTGTTGCTGGGCACAGAACTTCAGCATCCTGGGATTTCATAGAATCGTAGAGTTGGAAGAGACCACAAGGGTCATCCAGTCCAACCCCCTGCCAAGCAGGAAACACCATCAAAGTATTCTTGACATATGCCTGTCAAGCCTCTGCTTAAAGACCTCCAAAGAAGGAGACTCCACCACACTCCTTGGTAGCAAATTCCACTGCCGAACAGCTCTTACTGTCAGGAAGTTCTTCCTAATGTTTAGGTGGAATCTTCTTTCTTGTCGTTTGAATCCATTGCTCCGTGTCCGCTTCTCTGGAGCAGCAGAAAACAACCTTTCTCCCTCCTCTATATGACATCCTTTCATATATTTGAACATGGCTATCATATCACCCCTTAACCTTCTCTTCTCCAGGCTAAACATACCCAGCTCCCTAAGCCGTTCCTCATAAGGCATCGTTTCCAGGCCTTTGACCATTTTCGTTGCCCTCTTCTGGACACGTTTTGGACACGATTTGTTTTGTTTTTCCAAGTTTCCAGACCTCATGGACGCAAACACGCGTTTACATGCAACAAGATGGAACTGCAGCGATTGTGAGGCAGAGCTTCGGGGCCCTGTGTTAACTCCTGGCATCCCCAGGACCAGCAGAATAAATCTTGCAATCAAGCTAATGTATGCAATGTACTTGATTTGCATAATTCTTCCCTCCTCCCAACCGGAGAATCTAGGTGCCACCACCCCACCCCCAGCTTCTTATATATTCTGGGTTCAAAATCCTAATCAGGCCTAAACTGCCTTGGGTTAGCCTGCCTGGTATTTCTGCACATTTCCAAAAATGAATCCTTTTACAATTACACGAGGAAATTGTGCTGGCATGTGTGGGAATGACTGAGATCTGGTGCTGGCAAGCCACACCGATCTGCGAGAGTGTGGGCATTAGCGCGGCAAGCCGGCTAATGTCAGAATGGGAAACACGTGAAGAAGGACAGGCCAGAGGCTCAGGTCAGCAGGGCAACAGGTCACAACAGAGCTAGAAGGATCTAGGAGGATCTGGACGGAACTGGATGAATCAGGACAAACCAGATGGGTCAAGCCAAGGAGGGCAACACAATGGGAATAAGGAGGGGGTGTTTACAGAGTGACATGTGCTTGGAGCATGGACAGAGGGCATGGCAAAACAACAGGTGGGCTATGGAGGATGTCTTAGGGAGTGACCGGTTGTGACGTTACAGGAAACATCACCTTGTATGGGACTGCACTGCTGTAATTGGCTAGAAGTTACACTGTCGTCGTAATGATTAACTGTTATCCTGAGCTTTCAATAAAAGGAAGCGCTCGAGCTCTGCTCTTGGTCGCCTTCCCATTGAGTTCAACCTGCCTCGAATCGTGTCGTCTTTGCCCCTGTCCTTAAAACTTTAATGTGCTGCAGAAATATAAGAAATGCAGCTTCTTCTCAAGGCGACTCATCACTTATGTACTGCAAATAAATAGCCACAAACATCACAGGTCATTTCGATCTTTGAATTTATTATTATCAATAATAATAATTAACGGCACCATTATTAGTTGCTTTTTTTTATCTGAAATTCTCATATTGAGAAAAGAAATAGCAAACTTTTTTTCCTAGCGAAGAAAATTAGCAAACTTATTTTTTTTTCCACAAACAATTTAAATTTTAGCACAATGTTCTCTTTTTTTCCATATTTCAAACACGAAAATATATATATATATATATTATTTTGGAATATTACAAAAAAGATAAATAGAATATAAAATTGTTTGAATAAATAAAGAGTCTATAAATAGTTTACATTTTGGTTTTTTCGCTTATCGCAGTATTACAAGGTAAACATTGAGGGCTCATTTTAAATGAAATAAAAATACACACAGACACATACGTTCCCCACAATAATTAGACGCAGGTAATTAGCATCAACATTATATATATATATATATATTATATTTATTATATATATATAATGAGATTAAGAATTCCACCCCAACCCCTCATGGCTGCTCAGTCCCTCCTTAAGCCTCTGGTCTCCATCCTTCCACGCTCATAGTGATCAGTGTAAATAAGTGTGAAATAGCAAGACACACCTAGGTGCGATCATGGGCTGAGGGTGGCTTTTCCCCACCTTCCCACCAAAAGACAGAAAACCACAGGCGGAGGGTCTCTTCTTTTGCAATCTCAGAAAAATTCAAGGTTCCTCCAGCTTCCATGCTAACGGCCAATGCTATTTTGATTTTCGATTTTCGTTTAAACCCAACTCTCAGCCCCTTGTTGTTTGTGTGCGAGGGGATGGGGGTTGCCCATTAAGGCACCGAGGTGCAGGCATTCACAGTATGTTAGAAGCAACCAGGTATTTTTTTATTTTATTTTTAAAAATAAATAAACGGGAAACCAGCAGAGGAAACACCATCATGATGGCCTCTCTCCTCAGCCAAATTTCCAACCGCCGTGTCATCTGTTCCCCCTTCCCAAAGAGGAAGAGTTAATTTGCTACATACAAAGTGGGGTGGGGGCGACGAGACGGGCGAAACTGCTCCATTTCCCCACTGCGGAGATATTTGGGACGGCTTGGGGCTTGGAGGAGTGATGCTCGACAGGTAGAGGAATGCCAGGGACAAGATGACCCATGGAATCCCTCTCAATGTGTCTGTGATCTCCACCTCCCCCCCAAGCCAAAGCAAAGGAGTTTAGCAGACTGGGGAGGGATGAAGGAATGTTACGGGGGGGGGAGAGATCTCCTAGCTGCCACCCCGTAACAGCAAAATTTCACAGGATGGACAAAAGAGACACGAGAGAGGTGGGCAGTTGGGATAAGCCTCACACTTTCGGCTTTTATCTGCCCCATCCAACATGGCACTTTCAGGGACAAGGCACTGTTTTCCCTCTTTTTGCGTAGTTTTAAGAGAGCGGAAGTGGAGGCGGAGCTCTGTAAGGGGTCAGCAACCAGAGGCCAGGGAGCCAAACCCGGCCATCGCCAATCTCTCTCTCTTTAGTCTCTCGCCAGAGGAATCATCCTGTTTCGTCCGATTTGCGATTTCCACTGCAGTGGTGGGTTAAATGAATGGGAAGGGGGAGGGTTTGTCATGTTAAAAAGGGTGTGCTGGGGGGGGGAGATGTCACTAGGATGGGGAAGAGCAAAACCCAGGTGAGGAAGCAGAGGGTGGGGGGGGACACTGCCCCACTGTCAAAGGCTTGCTCCGGTCACCTGCCAATCACATTGCTAACTACCTGCTGTTGGACGCAAGCGAGACTCTCGGCCCCTGACGTATTGGATTGGGGGGCTGTGCCCTCTTCGAGCCAGCGCAAGGCACTTGTGGGGTAAACACAACAAGCCAGAACCAATTTGGGTTGTTGTTATTTTCTCTCTCTCTCTTTTAAAAGGCGTTTTCCAGGCACACTTCGACGGAGGGGAGACAGGAAGGAGGGTTCCAGCCTCCTCTTTCACGCTTTTCTCTCCCTCTTCCGTCGGTGAAAAGGACGCGGCAAAACACCAGGAAGTCCTGCGTGCGGCTTCTTGACCCGGGCCAGCGACCGCTCTGAGGGATCGAGTCCAAAGGGTGGTTCGAACAGGCCCCCACAAACCGGGAAGGTCATATGAAACACCTGCGCAGCGACAAATCACTCCCCGTATAAATCCGCAAACTGGCAAAGGCGCCCGTTGCCGGGAGGGCTCACTCCGAGACGGAGATTCGGTTGAAGATGGGCAGCCGGTTGCTGCTCCCCACGGGCCCGCTGGGGGCGTGGAAGTCGAAGACGGGCGAGTCGGAGCCGCTCAGGCTGCTGGAGCTGCTGTAGCAGTCGGGGTCGGAGAGAGAGTTGGAGGAAGGCGTCCGGGGCAGGTTGCCAGAAGCGGCCGCAGAGGTCGGCGTCCCCGGGGCAGCGGAGAAGAGGTCCCGGTGTTGGGTCTGGAGAGGGCCGGACAAGCTGGCTGACTTGCCGCAGCGGCACGAGCAGCACCCCCCGGAGGCCGGGATGGCCAGGGCCTCCCCCAGCGTGTGGAAACGAGAGATGGGATCTGAGTTCAGGTGCCCAAAGGTCGGGGAGAGAAGGTCGGCAGGGGCCGGAGGCGGCGAGACAGACGGCGCCCGGGCAAAGGAGGCTGGGTCGGTGATGCCGTGCAGAGGGGAAGAGCGGCGCCCGGCCGGCACTCCGGAGTAGCTGACGCTCTGGCGCAGGAGCTGCGGCGACGACGAGGACGGCGAGCAGGCCTGCGCCTCCTCGAGGGAGTGGATGAAGTGGCAGCGGGAGCCGTAGGGGCACTCACCGTGGATGTAGAACTTGTGGCACAGCTCCGTCTTGTACTTGGGGTGGCGGCTGACCGTGCGCAGCTCGGCCGCGCCGTGGGCAAACTGGCACTTGGCCCCGTACTTGCACTTGCCCGTCTCGCTGAAGGTGCGGCACAGCTCTGTTTTGTAGCGGGAAGAGAGCGGAGGTGCGGCCAGCGAGGGCAGCTTGAGGGGAGGGAAGCCCGGAGGGGGGGGCGGCAGCGCCTTGCTGCCCTCGATGAGGCTGATGGAGCGGTCGGGCCTCAAAGGCGGGCGGCGGGCAGGCTCGCTGAGGGGGCGCAGCTGCTGCTCGGAGCTGGGGCTCCAGTGGCTACGAAGGGGCCACAGCTGGGAGGAGGAGTCCCCGCTGCTGTAGGGCGTGTCCAGAGAACAGGCGGAGTCGCGGCGCGAGGAGGGCATGTCATGGTCCTCGTTCAGCGACAGGTTACGCAGGTTCTGCAGGGAGAGAGAAAAAAGAGACACGTGAGCTTTCGGTGTTGCCGGCCCAGCTGCCTTGTGCTTTATTTTTAAGCAGAGGTTGGACGGCCCTCTGTCATGGATGACTCAGTTGAGATTCCTGCATTGCAGGGGGCTGGACTGGATGAAGCCCCAGGGGCAGTGGCATGCGGTCAGTGGGAACTAGGCTAGTCCCCTAAATGTCCCCCTAGAGCAGGGGCGCGGGCTGCTGCCAGGCTGCATCAGTCTGTCCCGCCACCAGGCGAGCAGGACGAGTTAGGGCGGTCTTTAAATTTTCGTGGCCGTTTCCTGCTCCCTGGCCGGGAGAGCGGAATGCATGAGGGTGGGACGAACAAAACTAGGAAGCAGACCAAATTCCAACGAAGAGGGACTGGCAAGTGAAGTTCATGGAATACGCAGAGTTAAGAGACCAAGAGTACCCAAAATTCAACAACAATTGGAGTACAGTAAATTAAAAAAATATCTGAAAGATTACTGCAGCGATTTAAATCTTTTGACTGGGCTAGAATGACTCTTGTAAAGATAACTAGTGGAAACAGTGGGAAAGATGGTAAATAGAATATTAGATACAATTGGAAAGGGATGTAAGATAGAATCCTGTGGACCCAAGTAAGAGGTGGAAGGAAGTCTGGTGCAAACCGAGGGTTTGAGGAATGCCTGGTTGTCATTTTGGGGCAAGTCTTATTTCCCAAAAGATGGAATGACTCTGGTGGATTAACCAATGACGACCTTGAGCTAGGTTAAGAACTTTGAGAGCTGGACGGAGGAAAGTCACTTGGCTCCAGGGACAGTCCACAATTATATTGGACTATTCTGACTGCTTTTTCTTAACGGCAACTGCAACAGAAAAAGCATTTTGGTGCCAGTAATTTGTTCTGACTGTGCAGATAAAATGTAACTAATTTTGCGGGATGGGGTATGGAGTGTGTGAAAACAGTCTTGATCCAATGATTCTCAGATGGTAGAGATGTCAAGCAGCAAACTCCAACACTGTGCTTCTTCTGTACAAGCTCTGTCCCCAAAGGCAGCCTATAAATAAGTTTACAAACACAGGTAGATGCCGGAAGTGTGTTGGAGACCAAAAATCTGGGAGGTCGTTATCTCCCTGAGATCCTGCCCTAGAAATGGCTGCTATGGGATAAAAGACCAAGATTTCAAAGGAGGCTCCTCTTCGCCCAACCTCAATCCTTTGCCCCTCTCTCCAAGGACGTCAAAAATTATATCCTAGTAATTGCATTCCTATCCCACCTTCCCTCCCCTGCAAAAAAAAAGAGAGCTCTCGTTTAATCCCCACAACAGCCTTGCGAGGCAGGTTAGGCGGGAGGGAGAGTGACTGGCCCATAATCTTCATGGCCAAGGGCAGGGATTTGAACTCGGGTCTCCCAGGTCCTAGTTCTACATCACACAGGCTGCCGCGACAAGGCAGCTGGTGGAAGAGGAGGTGGAGGCAGCACTGAGGAAGGGCTAACAGGTTTCTGAAAGCAGAGCAGGCCTCGGTGCGAAGCAGGAAAGGGTGACGTCAGGCAGTTTCATATAGCCGCGGTGGGTTGGGTCGCAGTTATTTTTAACTCTGGGCCTGCGCCAGAGCTGGAGGGGGAACAGCTGCTCCTCTGACTGCGGAGAGCCAGAAACCTGGAGATCGGGAGGGAGGGAGGGTTGTGGGAGCCCAGAAAGCCTTTCACCTACTAGAGGCACATTATCACTTTGCTATCGTCTGGTCTAATTAAGGAGGTAGGAAGCATCTGGCTGCTGGATCAGGCCCAAAGGGGCCCGCTGAGTCCAGCAGCTCGTTCTCGCCGTGGAAAATACCCCAGCAAACCTAGAAATCAGGATAGACTGCCACTGGAGCTGGAGGTTCCACAAGTACCTCAGAAGAGCCTGCGCACCTATAGTCCAATATCATGTTCTTATACCAGATGCCAATAGGGGGAAACCCCTCGATCGAGTGGGGTGCAAGCTCCTGAGCCTAGGGGACAAGAGAACTTCCCAGAGGCTGCCTCATTTCATAGAAACACAGAATCACAGGGTTTGACGGTACTCCAGAGTCATCTAGACCACCCCCCTGCAATGCAGGGATGTCAACTAGAGCAGAGTGTGCAATCTCAGCTTAGATGGATGAGGCGAGACAAGCGAGACAGGATGGACAGGGCGCAGCTGAGGCGGGTGGCAGCGTGGGGGCGGCCCAGGTAAGAAAAGGCGGCCCTGTTTAGAAAAGATTTGCTAAACAGGAATTGCTCGGCAGATGAGTGGCAGGAGCCTGACAAACAGGAAGAGGAAGTCCTGCCCCCAGGAAGTGGCAAGCATCTTTTATTAAAAAAAAAAAGTTAGATGGGGGAGAGATTGCAATGGAAACACACATGCATAGGGAAGGAAGGTTGTTAATGGAAGATCTCTAGCCAGGAAGCAGGCTTCGTTGAACCATGAGATCTAGAAACTTGAAATGAATGCCGAGGTGCAGAAAGGATGAAGACTCAAGTTTTCTTCTGCGTGTCCACATGATTTCACTGTTCCCCACGCCTACACTCGAGGTCCCTTCAACTTCTGACAAATATCCAGAGTTGCACATTTGTGTGTTATTAGGAATAGTGTGGTGCAATGGTGAGAGTACCTAGGATCAGGAGCTGGGTTCAAATGCCTAATCAGTCGCATGAAGCTCACTGCTGCCTTTCTCACTCTAACCTACCTCACAGGGTTGTTGTGGGGATTTAAAAGAAGAGAACCATGTACACAACGCCTTGAGATCCTTAGAGGAAAAGGTGGGGTATATAACTGCAATAAATAAATAAGGTAAAAAAGAGGGGGACCTTCCTCATCTTGCACCAACAACTACACTTCCTGAGTGGCACTTACAAAAACCCAAGCCGCCCCAGGCTTATCTGTGACTGAGATGCCAGAAAATGTCTTTGCATCAGAAATCAGATGTCCAACTAAACTTGCATGTACTGTCAAAAATAAAAATGGACCTTCTTCAGGAGGCTAACCGCTGTTTATTTGTTTTTGTTTTTAATCAAGACTTTCCAAAGCTGCAGGATTTATTAAAAGCAATCAAAACAAGAGCACAGTCTCCCTGATGGGAGTCTTTTGCTTTAAAACATTTTTTTCTATATAAATGAGAAAAAATTTTACACCCTATTGCCCAAAACCTGTAATATGGAAAACTGGGCAAAATATACACCATGCCTAGACAGCGCTTTTAAAATTAAATGCTGGGGCTAAATTCTCAAAGTGTGTGAGATCACAAGGGAAGAGAGCACGATTGAGCATGTGCCGTGTTCTTCCCCAGAACTCCACAACCAAATATAAACCAGGCTCCACCTACAGGTATATCTACAATCTGGAGGACTAGAAACTTGGGAGGGGGAAATAACTTCCTCATTTTGTCACCTGGCCTCTTAATCTTCATGAATTGGCTCCTTAATCATCCAAGCCATAAGACCCCTTATCAAGATGTGGTAAGAGTCACCACCTATTTCTCAATCTTTCACTGGCATGATCTGATCTGTGGCGTTTGGTGAACTGGGGTGACGCATGCAAAAATGATGGGCGGTCGCTGCAGATTCTCTCAAATGCATTTGGAGATATTCTGCAAAGTGGCCCTCCAACATAGCCCAGCAGCCAACGCAGCTTCTGAGTTTGACAGCTCACGCCAGGATGGGGGAACCTGCTATCATTCCTTCCTGCCTGTCGAGAAGGGTGTGGTCTATTTAAATTAGCAGGGCTGTCTGGGGCTGGTGGGAATTGTAGTCCAAGACACCTGGCGGGCGCCAGCTTGGCAAATGCTCTCTAGGCCAGGGAGGCCTATAATAATAAGGCCTCTTGCTCCAGAAGGTGCTCATGGCATCCACATTTTAAGTACGGTAGGAATATTCTCTGCTCCAGAGAAGCGGACACGGAGCAATGGATTCAAACTACTAGAAAGAAGATTCCACCTAAACATTAGGAAGAACTTCCTGACAGTAAGAGCTGTTCGGCAGTGGAATTTGCTCCCAAGGAGTGTGGTGGAGTCTCCTTCTTTGGAGGTCTTTTAAGCAGAGGCTTGACAGGCATATGTCAAGAATGCTTTGATGGTGCTTCCTGCTCGGCAGGGGGTTGGACTGGATGGCCCTTGTGGTCTCTTTCAACTGTAAGATTCTATGATTCTATTTTGGGGTTCTGTTTTAAAGAAAATATCTGTAGAAAATGCAAGCTACTTCCTTGCTCACACAGAGACAGAGAAGCCTTTTGCGCATTTGATGAGGCTGACATTCGTATGAGGACCAGCAGGTTTTGTGGACGTGGTCGCAAGGCTGCTTCCATTGATGTGGGCCTCGCTTCAGAGGGGTGGGCTGTTGCTTAATGCATTTTCTGCTGTGGGACTGAAAACACGCCACCTCCAACTATTTGCGGAGATTTACTTGCACTCGCCCTCTGCCCGAAGTATTCCACATAACCCAAAAACTTTAATTCCTCATTTCTCAATCTAGTCAAAGCCTTCTTGGGCTCCCAAGTGACCGAACCCTTTATGGGCGGGTTGTAAACTAACTTCATTTATTTACGATTTGCACAGCCTGCCGGGAAACAAAATCAAACGTATAGAGGCTTGCATGTTTATTTGAATAAATTCCTATGTAACTCTCACCATAAGTCCCAGGACATGTTACAACAGCAAAATATACATTCAACAAACAAACGATTCAGGCCCATTCAGTCT
Source organism: Zootoca vivipara (assembly GCF_965207765.1). Classification (NCBI taxonomy): domain Eukaryota; kingdom Metazoa; phylum Chordata; class Lepidosauria; order Squamata; family Lacertidae; genus Zootoca; species Zootoca vivipara. The sequence goes on along the minus strand of NC_142589.1, from coordinate 81,882,800 downwards.
TTTCTGTAGAGGAAACTATGACACACCCTCTCAACAAAGGTAAATGTTTTGCTTGATTCAATTGTGGGTTTTTTCTTGTCCCTCTTCCCGAGGAGATCAGGATGGTGAACGAGGTTCTTTCTCCACCCCTATTTTATACTCACAACAGCCCTGTAAAGTAGGGCAAGTCATTGGTCCGAAGTGACCCGGGGGATTTGAACCCCATATCCTAATGGTTGGGACCTAATCCAGCACCACATTGTATTGGCTCCATTATATACCAAATATTATATTTTAGAACTCTTAACAGATTCTGCAGAGAAAATTCAAATGTGTCACAGCGATTCTGTGCAGGGCAATGACAGAATTTCATTTCCTGGGTCTTTTGCGGGATTGAAACTCATGCACCCATCCTGGACTGCTGCAGTTTAAGGAAAGGGCGTTGGGGGGGTGGGGGGAATAGGGGCTTGTGAAATCTGAAGTCGGGGTGCTTCATAGCATTAGCACACAAAAGCCTGCTTGATTTCACAGCCCCAGCCAAGGAGAAAGAAAAGAAGAAACAGGACTATTGACCTAGAAAAAATGCGGTTCCTCACTCCAGGAAGTAAGCCAGCAAAAAATAACAATGTGCCTGTCCCCTCCCATTCCCTTCTGAGCCACCCACCACCCAATTTGGAGAGAACCGGGTGGGGCAGAATCTAGGAAGGGGGCACAAACAACCCCCCCTCCAAAACAAAGTAGCCAAATAGGCAACCATCTTCCTCTATACAGTTCCTTCCATTTCTCAAAAGAAAGGTTGGCTTGAGCCACATTTCTCATATTTCTATTTTTCCTCAACAGAAGCCAGATAATCAGAGAGGGGAATCCTGCAAAACAACTGGAGCCCCTCACCAAGATTTTCCATGTAAGGATGACAGCTAGGGAGAAAGATATTCAGGGTTCCAAATGGGTGTGCTTTGCAGAGTAGAGCCACACTGGAGAGCAGGGGGAAGGGGGCTGCTTCAGCCCTTAGAAAACTAATTCCCAACACTCGCCTGGATTTTAACTCTTGCCTGAAAGGTGACACAGAGCTCTGTGTCACTCCAAAAGCTTGCGTTGACATACAAGGAAATCTAGACACCCAAAAAGAACCATCTTACTTTAAAAAAACAAAAAAAAAATCTCTCTCTCTTTGACATAAACACACCACCAATTGTATGGAAAATGAGTCCCAAGCTGTCTTGGCAGAAGGAGGTCAGGCAGTGGGTGCTGTCAAGAAACCGCAGCGCCCCAAAGAAATTTTCCTACCCGAAAGTCAAAAAAGGACACCTCCTTCCTCCTAGCTCTGAAGTGCCGTCCACTTTAAAAAATAAAAATGACACCCAGTGGGTGGAGGCAGGAAAAATGGCCGGTCCAGCCCGGGATGTAGTTCAGTTTAGCAGTAAAAAAATACATCATTAAGTTTTACTATCCGGTGACCAGCAATCTCAAGAGGAAAAGGTTCCTGTCTGATCCAGGGATCTCTCTCACACACATAAACACAAACACACAAAAATATATTTCTAACTTCCAAGATTACACCAGCCCACAGAGCTGCCAGGAAAATCCCTTCCAACAATCAATCCCTAGGAGCCAAAATATCCCAGCCAAATCCAGGACTCTTTCCAGCCTCCCGTTCCCGGATCTTGGGTCTTTCTGGAAAGTCCAAAACCAATTTGGCGACTCGCTATCCGCGGAACAGAACGCGGAAGGGAGGGGGGAAAGGGAAGGGCTGGTAGCGGGGAACATCCGACCTTCCTTTTCGACCTCGGCTGGGAAGGAAAGCGGGCGAAAAGTAGTTGCCAGAAGCGCGGCGCGAAGCCGCGTAAAAAGCCCGGAACCAAAACGCAATGAAAACCGCGCGCTGAAAGGTTTTCTCTTTCATGGAGGGCATTCCCTTCCTTCGTCTGGGAGAGCGAGGGGAACAGTCCCCAGCCCCTCCGCGGTTTTTCCGCGTACCTGGAAGATGGTGTTGACGTCCAAGATGGAGCTCATCGCGGAGTCGCGCTACGTGGGGCTCTCGGCTGTGGCTCCGGCTGCGCCGTCGCGTAAAGGCTACTTGTTGGGCTGCGCGCGTCGCGTCTCACGCGGGGAAGCTGAGAGCGCAGCGCCTCGGCAGCCGCCTTTTATTAAGGGCTTGCCGATGAGCTCATGGGGCGGAGACGCGGCAGCCGGAGCTGGAGGGGCAGGGAAGGCGGGTGCCCAGAAAGGGGGAGAGGGAGAGGGAAAGAAAGAAGGAAGGAAGGAAGAGGACCGAGGGGGGGGGCGCACAGGACATGGAGAGGAAATTTATTCGCCGCTTGTTCTTGCCAGGGCAGCGCAAAGCGACCTACAGAAACAAACGGGCCCAAGCCACATTTTTATGGTTTCCCAAACTTGGGTCTCTGCAGTTGTTTTTGGAAAGCAGTGCTAACCATCAGCCCTAACCACTGGTCCTGCTAGCTAGGGATGGTGGGAGTTGTAGTCCAACAACGGATGCAAATTTAGGAAACACTGTTCTAGGTCATAGAAGTTTAGAGTTGGAAGGAAGGACCATCGAATCACCACTAAAGCGTCCTCCTTGACATATGGCCACTTTCAAATTGTTTCCCAATGTTGTTTTCAATGCGGTAACCCGGCCTGGTGCCTTAGGGCGAAGGTCAGGGGATAACATGATTTTATTTATCTATCTTATCTACTGCAGTTCTTTAGCGCCCTTTATCCGAGGGTCACAGGGCAGCTTGCAATACTGTATAAAGAAACAAAAATGCATCAGGTAGTAACAATGAAAACAATACCCCCCTCCCCATCCCTCACACAGCTTAAAAGGCCATAGATTTAATTAGCCAAAGGCTATTGATAATAATAATTAATAAATAAAGATTAATACATCATTAATCCCGCATGTCTACATTAAAAGCGAGGAGAAACTATGCATTGGAACAGGGGTAGGCAAACTAAGGCCCGGGGGCCGGATGCGGCCCAATCGCCTTCTCAATCCAGCCTGTGGATGGTCCAGGAATCAGCATGTTTTTACATGAATAGAATGTGTGCTTTTATTTAAAATGCATCTCTGGGTTATTTGTGGGGCCTGCCTGGTGTTTTTACATGAGTAGAATGTGTGCTTTTATTTAAAATGCATCTCTGGGTTATTTGTGGGGCCTGCCTGGTGTTTTTACATGAGTAGAATGTGTCCTTTTATTTAAAATGCATCTCTGGGTTATTTGCGGGGCATAGGAATTCGTTCTCCCCCCCCCTTTCAAAATATAGTCTGCCCCCCCACAAGGTCTGAGGGACAGTAGACCGGGTGCTCCCTGCTGAAAAAGTTTGCTGACCCCTGCATTAGAAACATCACCCCAAAAGTCCACAGGTGGTCAAAAGCCAAAAGGCCTGGTTCAAGAGGGGTGTTTTTGCCTGCCCCCCCTCCCACTGCCTCACCACCTCTTTTCTTGGGAAAGTTCAGCCTGAGTCTGGCAGTGCTGGGCCATCTAGGGTTTTTTGCCAGCACAGACTGGAAGCAGCTGGGCAGGGCTTTAGGTGAGGGTGGGGGGTGCTCCAGAGAGACGTAAGAAGAGGGTGCTTGATCGGATAAAAAGGGGGCCCAGCATTCTATTCCTATAAACCTAGGAATCAAGGTAGACTGCCTCTGGACCAGCAGGTTTCATAAGGGTGTAAGTAAGAAGAGCCTGGCAGCTAGATCACCTTTTGTAGGTGTGCAGTGTGGCACACATGGCCTCCTACATTTTATCCTCACAACAGGCCTGAGAAACATTGACTGGCTCAAGGGCACCCAGTGAGCTTCATGGCTGGAGGGGGGCGGGGGGGTTGGATACTGAATCTCTTCCTAATTCATCGCTTTAATCGCTCCACACCCTCACCCCACGGTCACCTCCAGACAACCAGTCTGTTGAGCATTTATCACCCTACGCTCCCCAGCGGATTTCCCCATCACTTTCCTTACCGCAAACAGTCCAGTTTTGTGGGAGAAGCAGGTTCGTTGCGCAAGAGCTCCAGATCCGCTTTGACTGTGCAACCTGACTTTGCTGGAGGGCGACAGAATCCCACAAACAAACAAAAAAAGCACAGTCTGGGAACCGTCGCCCCTCTCTTATGTGTGGCTGAAGCAGCTTGGTTGTGAAAAACCTCCAGGTGGTTCGCATTGAGAATGAAGCAAGAAAATTAGTTTTCAAAACAGTTAAAAGCAACTGTATTTAAAACGTTTCCCCCAGTTTAAAACCAGCAACAAACTTAAAAGGCAGTTTAAGACACAAACTAGCGTTATACATATCAAGGCTTGCCATTCGTCAGGAAAATTCCTGACATGTCCTGGTTTTAAGGTGTGGAAATAGAGTCGGGGGGGGGGGATTTTGCCGAATCTGCAAAATGTCATGGAAAACCCGGGTGCCTGGCAACGCGATGGAAAAAGGAGCGGAAACAGCTCCAAAGACTTAAAATCACCATTTTGGGCGGAGGTTTATCCAATAATCTTGTTTTTATTTGAAAGATGATTTCGTTTTTTGGACGTTGTAAAGTGGTGCTGTTGCCCATCATTTTATTGTTTTGTTCTCTTTGCGAACCTCTTTTGACCATACTGTACATATTTTTGGGTAATGCATCCCCCTCAACATTCCTCCGAGGAAAATAAGGATGTCCTATTCTGTAATAATGTTAATAATAATTTTATTATTTATAGCCCACCCCAGGTGGCCATCTGACTGGGTTGCCCCAGCCACTCTGGGCGGCTTCCGACATATATAAAAACATAATAAAACACCCACTATTTAAAAACTTCCCTATACTGTACAGTGGTACCTCGACTTACGAAGGCGATCCGTTCCGCGGCGCTCTTCGGAAGTCTAATCCTTCATAAGACGAAGCGTCCATTTTGCGCATGCGCAAAGCGCGATTTTACACTTTGCGCATGCGCAGAACGCCCGTGCAGCGAGAATACTTCCGGGTTTGTGGACTTCGGAAGTCGAAACCTTCGGAAGTCAAGGCATTCGTAAGTCGAGGTACCACTGTACAGTACAAGGTTGCCTTCAGATGTCTTCAAAAGGTTGTATGGTGACTAATCTTCTTGGCTCTGGGGTCCCATAACTCCATACCCGCCAACATTTCTCTGATGAAAATAGGGACGTCCTAAGGAAAAGCCAGACAGGATCAAATCACAAACCGGGATGGCTTTTATAAATCTGGGACCGTCCCTGGAAAACAGGGACATTTGGAGGGTCTGGTAATGTAGTGGAGCTGTGTATAGATATTATGGAATAATAAACAAACAACATAATGAATTAAAAATAATGAAATGAATGAGCACGGGGCAGGGGTAAGCATCGTCCGCCGTCCAGAGAAGTTCTCCTGATCAAACGAATCAGAGCTGCCCCGTGGCTTGTCTAGGGAAGCTTCCTCATGGACTGTGCCTTGTGGGCAGGTCAAATCTGGGCCAGAACCAGTACCAGAATTATTTATTTTTTGGCAGTGGGTGAAGCCTTGGCGCAGTGCCAGCTACCGGCCTCCCAGTCCACCCACAAGGGGCACCGTGTCCCCTCTCTGCCCCCCCCCCCACTGAAAAGCATCGGGGTGAGCCCCCGTGAAGAAGTTGGTGAATGGCAGGGTTGGCGAGGGGAACTGCCAAGTTGGGTTGACCACTGGTCCCAGGGCTGCAGCCTCCTGCCGTGGGGCAGTGGGCCGCCTGCTGTGGTGTGGGCTGTAACACGTACTTGAGGGCGCTGAGCCCTGATCGCATCTTGGGACTCACCCTTGCGACCAGCACGCGGCTGTCTCGTTGCTTATTTCCATTTATCCCTTGCATTTCTAGCTCACCTACATCCCAAGGAGCTCAAGGTAGCGAACCTAGTTCTCCTCTTCCTCATTTAACCCCCCCCCACAACGACCCTGCGTGGTAGGGTAGGCAGAGAGATGCAGTGACAGCTCTCCAAGGGCGCTCTTGACAAAATTGCACTCTGCCAGTCCCCAGAGAGCCGGAGGCCAATTGTTCCAGGATGAGTGACTAACCGCGAACGGGTTCTTGAATAGCAAAGGGCTGCACTCTGGATATTGGCCCCGACCCCTCCTCCAGTTACGGTGCCGACTGAGCTGGGTCCCCCCCCCCCTCACACAGAAGAGGGGCTTTATTATTTTGTGATGAGATCTGTCATTCCCGTCTGGGCAAATCCCAGGACCTTCCTATAGAGGGAGCAGCTTCTTCCTGGCCTGTGCAGAAATCCCAGAAGGAATTCTGCCCTGGTTCAGCATCTCTGGGTGCCTCCAGACCGACAGGTATTTTGTGGGATAGATTCAAGTACATCCCAAAACTTTAGGTTTGCACAACTGACATGGATGAGAGGGCTCTGTGCTTCATTTATAACATAAAACATAACTACTGATCACAGGACATCCGGAAAGTATAATAAAACAATGCAGCTGCATAAGAACAGGAATCCTTCCCAAAATATAATATTGTTTGTCCTCGAATCTTCCTGCCATGCTTCCCATCCCCTCATGCCACATCAGTGGGGCACACCACAACTTTTGAGAACCACTGCCCTAATGCAACAACTCTTGGGCGGACCTACTGTTTAGGGGAGTTTGTTGGGGGGGATAGTTATTATTATTAATCTTTTTGTACTTTCTGACAGTAAAGGTAAAGGACCCCTGGACGGTTAAGTCCAGTCAAAGGCGACTGTGGGGTTGTGGTGCTCATTTCGCTTTCAGGCCGAAGGAGCCGGCGTTTGTCCACAGACAGCTTTCCAGGTCACGTGGCCAGCAGGACTAAACGGTTTCTGGTGCAAATGAATACCATGACGGAAACCAGAGCACACGGAAACGCCATTTACCTTCCCACCGCAGCGGTACCTATTTATCTACTTGCACTGGCGTGCTTTCGGACTGCTAAGTTGGCAGGAGCTGGGGCAGAGCAACGGGAGCTCACCCCGTCCCGGGGATTTGAACCTCCGACCTTCAGATAGGCAAGCCCAAGAGGCTCAATGGTTTAGACCACAGCGCCATCCCCTTTACCTTTTTCTGGCAGTAAGAGCAGTTAGGCAGTGGAATGGACTCCCTTGGGCAGTTGTGGACTCTCCTTCCTTGGGGGTTTCTAAGCAGAGGTTGGATGGCCATCTGTCCTGGATGCTACAGCTGAGATCCCTCCATTGCAGGGGGTTGGACTAGATGACCCTCAGTACCCCTTCCAACCCTACATTTCTATGATTCTATAATTCCATGCAAGTCCCCGACGCAACTACTACTTCCACACTTCTCTGCAGGCAAAGAGTTCTACTGTTTTCAACGCTTGACCTCCAGGGACCAGGGCTACTCTCTCTCGCCAAGTGACGCCGAGGAGGAAGCGATTTGCCGGCTGACCCACCCTCCCCGTGGGCTAATTGTTTTGAGCTGCACAATCCAGCAGTGTCTAAGCCAAGGCCAGCCGCTCTCAGTCTTTCCTGGGTTTCCCCCGCAAGGGGCAAGCTTGTAGCCGCACATTTCTGTGAAATGGGCATATTGGATCCCCCCCAGAAAGGATAAATCTGTGAAACATTTTCCTGCATGGGGAGCACCCAGGCCATAATAAATGCCTTCCCAGAAGCACCCAGAATGTCTGGAAAAGTGCTTAAAGAGGTGCAGAAGGGAGCAGTGTGTGTCTCTCTGTGTGTTTAACCTGCACTGCAACGCACAGAAGGGCCCTGATTGGCTGAGCTGCTGCCATGTCACAGAAGATCAGGTGAAAGGGTTTATGCTGCTGGTGGTTTTACTGCTGCCTTCGTTTCCCAATCACGAGAGGAGGCCTAGCGGGAAGGAGGAGGTGGAGAAAGCTGAGCAAAGCTGTTTTGGAGTCTCAGCAGCCGAGAAGTCACTGAGGCCAAAGAACAGCCTCCTAGCCAGCTAGCCAAGAAGCCTCATTTTCTTGGTTGTAAAGTCCGAACTGCAGGAAACGGCAATGCCCTTTTGCAAAAGTAAAGGTCCTGGGTCGCAGAAATTAAACAAGGAGCACCTTGAAGCTTCTTCTTCTTTGAGCCTCTGGCAAAGGGGTGGGGAGGACTTTCGGTTTTGAAATTGCTCAAGCTGTCTTGTTTTGATTTCTTTTTCTCAGGTGACTCGTGTGCCGTGACTCACCGCCCCAGAGATGTTCCTGTAAGGCCTGCAATGGCAAAACAGAACCCCATTTCTTGCACCTTCCCCCCGCCCCCCGCCGCCTCACGTTTGCATAACGTCTAACTGTAAACACGGAGCGGAACCAAAAGGGGTTCCTGTAAGAAAAGGGTTGTTTATGTATACATTTCCTGGATATTAAAATATCAGTCTCTGTTTACTCATTGCTTTCTATGGAACTGATGACGGCAGGGTTCCTACAGGTCTCCGCTGCTTTGTTTTGTCACATGCGAAAGTCTGCAGAGGTTGAGAAAACAGAAAATATGACATGATTTTTTTCACATCGCCATAAACTGTAAACCGAGAGCTATCATGGGTGAGTGAATTGGGGCCACTTTGCTCAGGGGAGAATCAAACTACAACCCCTGCCTTCTGATTGGCAGGTGCCAATCTCATGTCCTCCAACATTCCTCCGATGAAAATACAGACATCCCCTCCAACATTTCTTTGATGAAAATAGGGATGTCCGAGAAAAGCAATGACAAACCTAGACAGCATCTCAAAAAGCAGAGACATCACCTTGCTGACAAAGGTCCGTATAGTTCAAGCTATGGTTTCCCCAGTAGTGATGTATGGAAGTGAGAGCTAGACCATAAAGAAGGCTGATCGCCGAAGAATGGATGCTTTTGAATTCTGGTGCTAGAGGAGACTCTTGAGAGTCCCATGGACTGCAAGAAGATCAAACCTCTCCATTCTGAAGGAAATCAGCCCTGAGTGCTCTCTGGAAGGACAGATCCTGAAGCTGAGGCTCCAATACTTTGGCCACCTCATGAGAAGAGAAGACTCCCTGGAAAAGACCCTGATGTTGGGAAAGATGGAGGGCACAAGGAGAAGGGGACGACAGAGGACGAGATGGTTGGACAGTGTTCTCGAAGCTACGAACATGAGTTTGACCAAACTGCGGGAGGCAGTGGAAGACAGGAGTGCCTGACATGCTCTGGTCCATGGGGTCATGAAGAGTCGGACACGACTAAACAACAAAGGGAAAAAAGGACATTCCGGGATCAAATCAGAAACCGGGACAGCTTCTGTAAATTGGGGACTGTCCCGGGACACTTGGAGGTTCTGCAATCTACCTGTCAACCGGAAGACAAACTCAAACCTTATCACCGTCAAACTACGAATGTTGCTGGTTTCGGATATAATGCTAACCCAGGGACGGGGGTTTGTTTCTCCCCAGAACAGGCGGAGAAGAGAGAGGCAAGCGTGATCCGTTCATGGTTTGAAGGTTACTGTGATGGGCAGCCGCCGTTTCCCTCTTCTCAAATCCCGGGTCATAATCATAATAATGGCAGAATGATGTTCGGACCGTCCGGTGCAAATCCACCAGTCGTGCCCTGTTATGGTGTCGATTACATGTTGCAGGATACAGACCCCAAACATGCCAGTCTGGAGCAGCCCTGGCTTAGGAAAGGGATGACTGCGGGAGAAGGGGGAAATAAATGTACCTGATCCAAGGCTCTTCCCGGGTTTGTCTCCACCGCTTTCTAAATGGCGACTCAAGCCTTGGCAGGCAAAATAGCTTTTTCAACGAGCAGAGAAATTGTGTGTGTGTGTGTGTGTGTGTGTGTGTGTGTGGTGCTTACCCCGCCCCCCTTTTGCCCTTTTCTTTCCGAAGCGCTTGGAATGTGGCCCCATCCTCTGGAAGCGATCCCTTTGCTTCTTCTTGCATCATCTAAATTCCTGACCCAGAGCAGCCATAAATGGGTTTGTGTAACGTTTCCCCGGAGGAAAGGAATTTCAAGAACCTCACAGGCCCCAGGACTTCAACACATCTGGACAGGATGCAGCAGGTTGAGATCCTCGAAGGATAAGCCAGAAAATTATAGGCCAGGGGGGAAAGAAAGGTTGGAGAGGGGCAAACCCTGACACTGGAACACATACACTGGCATTCTCAAAGGGGAACGAGAAAAGCTTGGCGGCTGGATCAGGCCTGCGACCCATCTAGTCCAGCATCCTGTTCTCACAGGGGCCAAGCATTTGCCTGTGGGAACCCAGCAAGCAGGATTCGACCGCAAGAGCCCTCTCCCTTCCTGCAGTTTCCAGCAACTGGGATTCAGAAGCATTTATACTGCCTTTATCTGTGGAGGCAAAGCATAGTCCATACCCTCCAACATTTCACCAATGAAAATAGGGTCGTCCACAGGAAAAGTGGGGCATTCCGGGATCAAATCTGAAGCTTCTGTAAATCTGGGATTGTCCCTCGAATATAGGGACACTTGGAGGGCCTGATAGTCATCATGGCTAGTAGCCCTCGATAGCCCTTTCCTCCATGAATTTGGCTGATCCTCTTTCAAAGCCATCTAAGTTGGTTGCTACCTGTGCCACTTGTGGCAGTGAGTTCCATAGTTTAACTCTCTACTGTGTGAAGGACTTCTTTTCTCTGTCCTGAATCCTCCAAAATCCAGCTTCATGAGATGGTCCATGAGTTCTAGTCAGGGCCGGATTTAGGTTTAATGAGGCCCTCAGCTCCTGAAGGAAATGGGGCATAGCTGCCAAGTTATCCCTTTTTTTTCAGGGATTTTCCCTTATGCTGAATAGGCTTCCTCGCGAGAAAAGGGAAAACTTGGCAGCTATGGAATGGGGCCCTTTCTATGTCTAGCTGTCCTTTGTCAACAACAAATGGTCGCTGTTTTTGTGTGTTGAATATACTGTATGCTAGATGGTCATTTATGGACCTCCTAGGTATCTCAAGTCAATTTGCACATCACAAAATGTGTATTTTCTCAAAGTAATTGTTGAACTGAAATACAATTAAGAAGAAGTATATTAATAGTGAAACCAGTGATATTTTAGGGAGCAGGCTAGCAGGCGGGGCCCATGACTTACATCATAGGAGCCTACACAAGACAAAACACTGTTGCTGTAGGTAGGTTTTATTTTATTTGTTTTTTATCTTATATTTTGGAAATGTACATCCAGTTTTTTTTCTTTTAAATTTTTTTTGGGGGGGGGGCACAGAGTTTGGCCCTAAGCTAGAGCTTGTGTAGTTTATATGTAAATCCGGCACTGGTTCTAGTGTTATGAGAGAGAGAGAGAGAGAGAGAGAGAGAGAGAGAGAGAGAGAGAGAGGACTACAAAATTTTAATATCTTATGTTCCCACTGGTGAGAATAGATGGAGAAGTATCGCAGGGGATTTAAACAGGCGTGGTGGCATTTTCCCTACTCCAGATGTGTTGCCGGGCAGCAGTTGCATCTCTTCCTATCTGAGCAGGATCCAGCCTCTCTGAGTCAGGGCCTTGGGCTCCTAGGGTGAGTCATTGGGGCAGCCCTATGGAATTGATCCTCTCTCTAGGCTGGAAAAAATCCCTTCTGAATCACAGCAGCTTAGATGTTATTAAACCAGAGCTGGGAAAACAAAAGCCGTCTTCTTCGCCCCTGGAGACCCGCAGGGGGTTGGCACATAGCTTAAGCCTCATGACGGCACAAAGGGGACTTGTTTATTCATCGCAACCTCCGACCTAGCGCATCCCCGAAACTTGTTGCGATGAGCAAGCTGGATCTTGAAAAGTCAGCGCGTTGAAATCACGACGAAATCCTATATGTAAATACTGTATATATATAGATATCCATGCTAAATATTAATTGAAATGATCTTGAAGCCTGTCTCAGCAAGGCTTTTCAATGCCAGTCCTCAACAAAAAAAAAGTTTCCCAAGCTTGGAGGCAGAAAATCTAAGCGATGTCTCCAGTTTCCCTAAAAGGAGCCTGCTGGATCAGGCCAATAATGGCCCATCTAATCCAGCCTCCAGTTCTTGCTGTGGCCAACCAGATGCCTTTCAAAGAGTGTGGTACATTACGGGATTGTGGAATCATTGAAATGCAGAGTTGGAAGGGATCCCCAAGGGTCATCTAGTCCAACCCCTTGAGATGCAGGGATAATGACTCAAGAATCCCCCAACATAATCCCTGCTATTCTAGGCTGCATCAACAGAAGTCTACTGTCCAGATTAAGGGAAGCTATAGTACCATTCTATTCCGCCTTGGTCAACCCACACCTGGAATACTGTGTCCAGTTCTGGGCACCACAATTTAAGAAGGATGTTGACAAGCTAGAAGGTATGCAGAGGAGGGCGACCAAGACGATCAAGGGTCTGGAAACGAAGCCTTATGAGGAACAGTTGAAGGAGCTGGGTATGTCTAGCCTGGAAAAGAGGAGACTAAGAGGTGATACGATGGCCATCTTCAAATATCTCAAGGGCTGTCACAAGCTTGTTTTCTCCTGCTCTGGAGGGTACAACCCGAACCACTGATTCTGACTAAACCCCAGGAAGAGGTAAAGGTAAAGGTAAAGGCCCCCTGGACGGTTAAGTCCAGTCAAAGGCGACTATGGGGTTGCGGCCCTCATCTCGATTTCAGGCCAAGGGAGCCGCCGTTTGTCCACAGACAGCTTTCCAGGTCATGTGGCCAGCAGGACTAAACCGCTACTGGTGCACAGAGGACCGTGACAAATGCACACGGAAACGCCGTTTACCTTCCTGCCGCAGTGGTCCCTATTTATCTACCGGTACTTGCACTGGCAGAGACATCACCTTGCCGACAAAGGTCCGTATAGTTAAAGCTATGGTTTTCCCAGTAGTGATGTATGGAAGTGAGAGCTGGACCATGAAGAAGGCTGATCGCCAAAGAATTGATGCTTTTGAATTATGGTGCTGGAGGAGACTCTTGAGAGTCCCATGGACTGCAAGAAGATCAAACCTATCCATTCTTAAGGAAATCAGCCCTGAGTGCTCCCTGGAAGGGCTAAACTACTAAACAACAACAACTTGCACTGGCGTGCTTTCGAACTGCTAGGTTGGCAGGAGCTGGGACAGAGCAACAGGAGCTCACTCCGTTGCGGGGATTTGAACCGTCGACCTTCTGATTGGCAAGCTCAAGAGGCTCAGTGGTTTAGACCACGGCGCCACCAGCGTCCCACCCCAGGAAGAACTTTCTGTTGAATGGGCTCCCTTGGAAGGTAGTGCACTCGTTTCCTTGAGGTTTTTAAGCAGGGGTTGGATGGCCAGGGAATCTTTAGCTGAGATTCCTGCATTGCAGGGAATTGGACTAGATGACCCTTGGGATCCCTTCCAACTGTACGATTCTGTGATTCTACGTCAGGTGGCCCTCCGGCCTCTGTTTAAAAACCTCCAGTGAATCATGGCATTGCAGAGTTGGAAAGGACTGCCAAGGGCCATCTAGTTCAGCTCCCTGCAACACAGGAATCTCGACGGAAGCATCCAGGACAGATGGCCGTCCGGAGTCTGTTTAATGTGAAGCAAATAATTGCCAGCGACACTTCTTAGCGCCCACGGAGAAGCGAGAATTGGGCTTTCAGGGAAGAGGGCTTGAGTTCCTGGCCAGCTCCTTGAGCAGCCGCACGTCTCCTTCAATGGTCATAAGAGCTGCCTTCCTCCTTGCCACCCACCCACCCGCCACAGGCCAAAGACCGCAGGCGCCCATTCAGCTCCCAAGAGCAAACAGGCAAGCAGCAAACTCACACCCATCCAGGCTTTTTCCTCTGGGATTGTAAACAAACAAGGAATAACATCGCCAGAGAGGATGTGAGGCTTGGTTCCTTGGAAGGGGGCCAGAAGGATGCGTTCCAGGTGACCCAGTGAGCTTTGTGGCTGGGTGGGGGATTCGAACCCTGGTCTCTCCCATGTGCTAGTTCTCATCTACTCCCCCCCCCCATAACCCTGTGAGGTAGGCTAGGCTGAGAGGCTGGGATTGGTTCAACATCATCCAGTGAGCTTCCTGGCCAAGTGGAGACTTGAACCCTTGCCTGACATAGAATCGTAGAATTGTAGGGTTGGAAGGGATCCCCAAGGGTCATCTAGACCAACCCCCTGCGATGCAGGGATTTAACCACTCTAACCACCACACCACACCACACTGGGCCAGTGAAATAGCACTGGATATCCATGACTGGGGGAAACAGAAATGTGCAGGAGGTCATGTGTGGCCAGAATTGTATGGCTCATCTCAGGCCCCCAGCTGGAAGCCAGAGTAGTGCCAGGGGTGGGTCTCTTGTTCAGCTTGTTATAGAGAAAAACTGCTCCTTTTCCCTTATGGGCTACCCAAGAGCCCACACAGAGTCCTTAAGGGGGTTCCCTATCGATAGGAGAAAATAACAGAGGCCAACCAGAAAATTTTGAGAAGCAAAGCATCTAGTAAGCCTGATCTTTATTAAACTGTTGCAACAGGGTCCCCACTCACCACACGCAGGAGGGAGGAGGAACCCAGAACAATGGTGTGCAAGCCCTTCTTATATAGACTTTTGAAATTGCCCACCCTGTAGCTCAAGAGTCCCAAAACATCATACATACATCACAGAAGGAGGCGGTCTACAGCAGAAATCCTGTCTGCCAGGGTACCTGATAATGGTCACTGGTTGCATTACCAGGGCAGCCTGGCCATTTTTTTTTTGTGATGTTAAATACTTTAGTTCCTGAATCCAGGTCACAGGCTCACCCTATTCATACACAAAGATGCCCTAAAGACAGGTAAGCAAAAGACAATGGAGAGGCTTTCCCATTTCCTTCCTCCTTGCAGAGAAGCATTTGAGGTCAATTTGGGAGAGTCAAAATGCTTTCAGGATTGCTCTCCTGTACGATTTCAGACAGGTGGTTTATATACTTACGCATGTGTTTGCCTTGTACTGTACATTTATGAACATTTGTTTTATATTTGGGACCTTAGAATTCTTATAACAAGCTCAAAGAGGCTCATAGGATTGCATTGCTGGGTGGACCAGCTCTGTGGCAGAGCAGCTGCTTTGCATCTAGAAGGCCCCTGGCTGCATCCTGGGCGCCCGCCTCCCCCCCCCCCAGTTGGGCAGGGAGAGAGACTCCTTGTCGGAAATCCCAGAGACAGGTTGCTGCCAGCAAGTGCAGTCCAGGACTGAGCTGGAAGAGCCAACGGCCTGAGTCGGCGCCAGGCCCCATGCTATGCACCCGATGGCAGAGGCGGGTTTAGGGGAGAGCAAGTGGATTTCCCACACTGGGCGCTGAGCCGAGCGGGTGCAGCTGCGGGGGACGCTGCAACAATGGCGAACAGCAGAAGGCGTGCAGAAGAGGTGGGGGTGAGCTGAATTTGGGCGTTGAAATTTTAAAGCCCAAAGTCTGCTACTGCTGATGGACTCTCCTTTAAAAAAAAAAAACACATTTTTTTTTAGTTTTCAAACAATTTAACAAGTTCAATTCAATTTCCATACCATATTGCCTTTAGATTTTGATGACTTCCCATCTTTAACTTCCATGATGTTTCTATTAAAATCACTCGTCAGCTGCCAGAAATGTAATATTTATTTAAAACTTATACCTCTGCATTACATGACTTTCTCATTCCTTTGCTTATATTTAATTTCATTTGACTATAGTATTTTTCTCAGGCAATCCGAAAAGGGGTCTCCGTTATTCTACTAGAGTTTCTTCATTTCGGTCTCCCAACTTTTGCCCCCATCTCCACATCGTCCAATCATTTCGAAGTCCCGTTTCATTGGAACAACTTCTTTTTTCCCATTTCTGCACATACAGAGTTCCGCAGTGGGTTGGACTGGATGACCTTTGGGTGTCCCCTTCCAACCTGGCAACGGCGTGGTTGCACGGGTGCCGGGATGCGATGCTCCCATGCACACTCATGCGTCGGCAACCCATGTTCTCTTGCACGAACATGACCTCTCACCCCCCCCACTTTTCTATCTGCACACACCAGTCCCCTTTGCACCCTGTGGCTCGCCGGAGTTCGGCAGAAGCGAGGAAAGCTATAATTAGCTGCCTCTCGCTGTCACCCCCTCATTCCGCTTGCCAGACCGGATGTGCTATACTTAGTTCCCCTGCCTCCCTCCTATGGACTCTGCACCTTCCTCAGGCCCAGCTGCCTGGGGGAGAGTCACCTGACGCCCCTTTCATCATGCTGCCAGCAAGAAGCCGCAGACCACAGGGTGTCTCAGGGCCCCTGAGAACACCAGGCTAGGCCTTCTGCAGTGCCCAGCCTCTCCACCTGGTGCCATCGACTTCCTCCCCGCTTGAAAGGGCCCCTTGGCCCAGAACTCAATGGTCCCATGATGACAACGGGGGGCCCTCGTTGTTCCCCTCCAAGAGGTCTCCACTCTGCAAAAATAAGGCTCTGCATTTAAATATAAGGCTTTGCCTTAAATGCATACCGTGGTACCTTGGTTCTCAAACGCAGGCATAGGCAAACTCCGGCCCTCCCTGACCACTGGTCCTGTTAGCTAGGGATGGTGGGAATTGAAGTTCCGAAACATCTGGAGGGCCGGAGTTTGGCTATGCCTGCTCAAAGACCTTGGTACTCAAACAACTTGGAACCCAAACACTGCAAACCCGGAAGTAAGTGTTCCGGTTTGCGAACCTTTTACGGAAGCCGAACGTGCTTCTGATTTGAGTTATGCTTCCGTTTTGAGTGTTACGCTTCTGTTTTGAGTGTTACGCTGAGGTCTGTCTGTTTTTGCTATTTGTTTTACATTTTTGCGGCTCTTTTTATTTCGTTTTTGTGACTGTATGGAACCCAGTTCAGCTACTGATTGATTGATTGATTGTATGACTGCATTGATTGATTGTATGATGTTGATTATTGCTTTTATTTTATGGATCAATGGTCTTGTTAGATAGTAAAATTCATGTTAAATTGATGTTTTAGGGGTTGTTTTTAAAAGTCTGGAAGAGATTAATCCATTTTGCATTACTGTCTATAGGAAAGCGCGCTTTGATTTTGGAACGCTTTGGTTTTGGAACAGACGGAATGGATTAAGTAGCAAACACTGTCTAACCTCCCTGCCAGCCAATCAGGGTGAAGGCTCAGGAAGTAGCAAACACCGTCTAACCTCCCTGCCAGCCAATCAGGGTGAAGGCTCAGTAAGTAGCTAACATTGTCTAACCTCCCTGCCAGCCAATCAGGGCGAAGGCTCAGTATAATAATAATAATATAATAATAATAATAATAATAATAATAATAATAATTTTTTATTTATACCCCGCCCTCCCCAGTCAAAAACCGGGCTCAGGGCGGCTGACACCAACAGAATTACAATAAAACATAAAAACAATTAATTAAAATACAGATTAAAATACAGTATTAAAATTTAAAATGCAGCCTCATTTCAAGTAGGCCATAAATCCAAGCCATGAGGGAGGAAAACACAGGGGTCAGGCTGAGTCTAACCCAAAGGCCAGGCGGAACAGCTCTGTCTTGCAGGCCCTGTGGAAAGATGACAAATCCCGCAGGGCCCTGGTCTCCTGGGAAAGAGCGTTCCACCAGGTTGGGGCCAGTACTGAAAAGGCCCTGGCTCTAGTAGAGGCCAATCTAGCCATCTTATGACTCGGGATCTCCAGAATATTATTGTTTGTGGACCTTAAGGTCCTCCGTGGGGCATACCAGGAGAGGCGGTCCCGTAGGTATGAGGGTCCCAAGTCGCATAGGGCTTTAAAGGTCAAAACCAGCACCTTAAACCTGATCCTGTACTCCACCGGGAGCCAGTGCAGCTGGTAAAGCACTGGATGAATGTGATCCCGCGGCCGGGACCCTGTAAGGAGCCTCGCCGCAGCATTCTGCACCCGCTGGAGTTTCTGGGTCAGCTTTAAGGGCAACCCTGCGTAGAGCGAGTTACAATAATAAAGCCTGGAGGTGATCGTCGCATGGATCACTGTGGCCAGATCGGGGCGAGAGAGGTAAGGGACCAACTGCTTGATGCGGCGGAGATGGAAAAATGCCACCTTTGCTGTGGATGCAACCTGCGCCTCCATGGAAAGGGAGGCGTCAAAGGTTACACCCAAACTCTTGACAGAAGGCGCTGGTACCAATTGAGCCCCTGCAAAAGATGGGAGTTGGCCCCCCAACCCCATGTCGCCCCGACCTAGCCAGAGGACCTCTGTCTTCGAAGGATTTAGCTTCAGTCGGCTCCCACGTAGCCATCCAGCCACAGCTTCCAAGCACCTGGTGAGTGTGTCCGGGGCCGAGGCAGGGCAGCCGTCCATCAACAGATAGATCTGGGTGTCATCAGCATATTGATGACAACCCAGCCCCAAACTCCGGACAATCTGGGCAAGGGGGCGCATAAAGATATTAAAAAGCATTGGGGAAAGGATTGCGCCTTGCGGGACTCCACACACCAAGGGGTGCCGCGGCGATAACTCCCTCCCTAGCGCCACCCTCTGTCCCCGACCTGAGATGAAGGAACGCAGCCATTGTCGGACTGTGCCCTGAATCCCCACGTCGGCAAGGCGGTGGTCTAAAAGTTCATGATCGACCATATCGAAGGCTGCTGACAGATCTAAAAGAATCAGCAGTCCCGACCCACCTCGATCCAGCTGTCTACGGAGATCATCTGTTAAGGCGACCAGAGCTGTCTCGGTCCCATGACCAGGGCGAAAGCCGGACTGAAATGGATCTAGAGCCGATGTTTCATCCAGAAACCTACCAAGCTGTTCGGCAACCACTCTCTCAATTATCTTACCCAGTAGCTAGTGTCGTCTAACCTCCCTGCCAACCAATCAGGGTGAAGGCTCAATAAACCGGTCATCTTTCTGGAAGCAACCTGAAAAATAGCAGCCAACGTCGGAACCACCCTGAGATCAAAGCGAGAGAGAAATATTGTTGCCTTTGGAGCAACGCTTGGACCATTTCATTTGCGGGTTTGGAAAGAGGACCAGCGCTAGGCTTGCTCTGGCTTAGAGCAAGTCTGCCAATATTCTCCCCTCCTCGCTCTTGCATAACTGGGGATTATCGGACGGAGGAACCGGGGTCACGCTGGGGTCCTCCTGCCAGAAGATCTTATTGCGGGAGAGGGCTTAGCAAACGGCCAGGACGGATCTGGGCCGTCTCTGCCTTGCACTTCCGAAAAGGAACGTGGTTTGGGATGGAAAAAATCCAGTGAGTCAAGGCCCGTCCTCTGAAACGGGACCCAGGAGAGGAGGCGGGGCATGGGAAGCCCCACTGAGAGGGTTCCTGGATCACGGCCGCAGGCAGGTGCCAAGAGAGGGTGAAGCAGGTGGAGGGGAGGGAGAGAAGGGCGCCAATCTGTCACCTCGCTTTGGCCAACTGAGACTTGCGCGGGTGTCAAATGCTCAGCTGCTGAGCAAAGGAAGCGGCTGGGCTGTGAGGCACGCAGGCCGACCCCAATGGGGAGAAGCAACAGGGGGGGTCTGGGGCGCCTCCCCCCCACCGAAATGGTATCACCAAGTGTAGTGTGCCAGGACTTTGCCCCAAAGGAGTCTGGGAGTCTGGTCAATTTTGGGTGCGTTGCGGACAAGGATGAGGAGCCAACCTGTCGATTCCACTTTCTCTCAGTTCCTCGGTTGGAGTGCTGGACTAGGATTTGGGAGAGCTGGGTTCGAATCCTTCCTCTTGGCCACAAAGCTCACTGGGGGCAACTTTGGGGGGCAGTTGCCTAACCTGCATTGCAGGGGGTTGGACTGGATGACCTTCGGGTCCCTTTCAACTCTACGCTTCTACGAGACCACCTCAGAGGGTTGTTATGGCAAGGATAAAGAGAGGAGGGGAGGTGCGGGAGAAAAAAGCAGGATATAAATGCAATAAATAATTGCAATAAATGAATTTTGCCATTTGTGCTGCTTGTTCAGAATCCTCATCAAAAGCCGCTGGCATTTGAGCGCGTATTTCTCCTACTGCTTGCATGCAATTTGACGTTTCCTCGCAAAGAAATCCCCTCTCCTGTGTTCATGTATACAAGCGTCTTTTGCACACATCACTCGGCTGGGAAAGCATTGCAAAATTCAGGGAAAAAGACGCTGTATTTCAGTTCCTCTCTGGTTCCGGAACGTGAGAAGTAGGTAGGTTTGCCTTTAATTGCAAACGGCACTGAATTCCACCCCCCGCCCCCCATCACCACCAACCAATCCCCTGGCTGGGGGAATCCCCCTGGGGTTATTCCTGCCTGCGGTGACCCCTCCCCTTTCCGAGATCCCAGCCAATGAGAATTCAGGCTCCTCCATGATGGGCGGCCCATTGCCAGCCACTCTTCCCTTCTCCCACTCCAGCACTAACCCATAGTCGCTACTTCCTTCCATTACAGGGGCTTCATCACAGATTATGGGTTTTCAAATCTCAACTCGACCATCATGAAGTTGCTGTTGGTGTGATCTTGGAGGCCTGTCACTGCCTTTCTCGGCCTCAGCTACCTACCTCGCAGGGTTGTTGTTTGGGATAATAATGATAATGATGATAATAATAACAACAACAACAACAACAACAACAACAACAACAACAACAATTTAACTGCAACCTGCCACTCCAGCCACTCTGGGTGGCTTCCAGCATATATAGAAACATAATATAACACACACACACACACACACACACACACACACACAAAAAAAAAAACCACCGTAAAATAAGCACCCATTTGAGAGCAGAACCCAGCTTTGCGGCTGCGTAATGTGTGAATCAGTCCTTCAGCTCCAGAGGTAGAAAATGGGGTGTGTGTTTGTGCTGATTCCTTGCTTTTGAACATTCCCCTTTCTCCTGTGCCACTTTTTGGACAACCATGACAACTGTTTCAAATTAGGAATTTTCTGAGCTGTGTTAAAAAAAAAAATTATTATCATCATCGTCATTGCTGAATTAATAAAAGATGCTGACGGCCGTTTGGCAGGCGCCTGCATATTCCCCACAAAAACTGGGGTTTTTTCGGAGGCAGCAGGGGAATCGTTACAGAGTGTTTCTTAATGTGCTGCAAACACTCTGCTCCCCACCCCAAACTGGCCCCATGCACAGCCTTGCGTCTCCTCGAAAAGCTTGTTGCGCAAGATGGGAGATAAGCTCTCCATGGAGACAGTTTCAACAAACTGGGTGAGTCAGCCGCTGCTACGTTTACGGCCTTGCTGAGCTCGGGGAATAAAAATAAACCCTTTGCCCTAGCCACTCGGCAACTGGGTTGGAGAAATGGCACTCTGCGCATGCTCGAAGGCACTCTTCTCTTTGGCCATTATGTCTGTCGCCCCAAGGCGCTGAAAACTGAAAATTATGTGATTGGCATAGAAGGGCTGTATTCTCCCACACGGATCTGCCAAGGCTCTGCCAAGCATTCTTGGTGGGGATGTGAGAGAGGGCCTTCTCGGTGGTGGCTCCTCCTAGGCAACTTTGGAACTCCCTACCTAGGGAAGCCAGACTGGCTCCCTCCTTGTTGTCCTTCTACCAGCAGGTGAAGACATCCTTATTCCAACAGGCCTTTGGGAACTCACTTGTTTTCTCAGGAAAGGGCTCTGCAATACCGCTGGGCTGTTTTTAACAATCTGCATTTTTGCTTTACTGTAAAGTGGTACCTCGGTTTTCAAACAGCTTATTTCCTGAACAACTTGGAACCCGAACGCTGCAAACCCAGAAGTAGGTTTTCAAACTTTTCCTCGGAAGCTGAATGTGCTCCTGAGCTTCCGTTTTCACAGTTGCGCAGCTAATTTGAGCCCCCCGCATAGTAATTAAGGCTTTCTTCCTCCCATTTAACACATACCGGTAAGCAGCAAATTTAAGTCCCCCCCCCCTTGTAATTAATGCTTCCTTCCTTCCGTTTTTACCCTTAAGCAGGTTTCTGATTGCGGTGTTCTGAGGTGATAGGTAAAGGTAAAGGGACCCCTGACCATTAGGTCCAGTCGTGACCGACTCTGGGGTTGCGCGCTCATCTCGCATTATTGGCCGAGGGAGCCGGCGTATAGCTTCCAGGTCATGTGGCCAGCATGACAAAGCCGCTTCTGGCAAACCAGAGCAGCACATGGAAACGCCGTTTACCTTCCCGCTGTAGCGGTACCTATTTATCTACTTGCATTTTGACGTGCTTTCGAACTGCTAGGTTGGCAGGAGCTGGGACCGAGCAACGGGAGCTCACCCCGTCAAAGGGATTCGAACCGCCGACCTTCTGATCAGCAAGCCCTAGGCTCTGTGCTTTAACCCACAGTGCCACCTGGGTCCTCAAAGTTCTGAGGTGATATTTGGTGCTATTTTTTTGTGGTTTTGTTTGTGTGGCTTTTTCATTTTTGTGCCCGTGGCTTGTTTTTCATTTTATGATTGATTGATTGTGTGACTGCGGAAATGGATAAAAGCCCCCCATCCAAACAATCATCAGTGCAGGTAAGAAGAAAAAAATCATTTTAATTTTTATCACCTACAATACTGTCTCATTGATTTTATAGTACAGAACATTGATTATTGCTTTCATTTTATGGATCAATCATCTCGTTAGATAGTAAAATTCATGTTAAATGGCTGTTTTAGGGATTGTTTTTACAAGTCTGGAACGGATTAACCCGTTTTGCATTACAGTACTTTCTAGGGGAAAGTGCACCTTGGTTTCGGAACGCTTTGGTTTTGGAACAGACTTCCGGAACGGATTAAGTTGGCGAACCGAGGTACTACTGTATATCTATATTGTTTAATTCTATGAGAGTTTTGACGATGAACCTGGCATATGTTTTTAAATTTCCAATCTGTTTTGTTTCCGTTTGTGGAAGCCGCCTTGAGTTCTGGTCTGGGGAAAATATAAAGAAATATAAATAAAATATAATATAAAGAAATATAAATAAAAACAAGCCTGGACAAAAAAATGCTGTTTTGTGCCAGCTGTTGGCACCAGGCCCAGATCTGCTAACGTGGAACCATTTGCCCCCGGGGCTAAATTCCACCTCTGAGCATGCTTCTGGGCTGCTGGGACCAAGACCGCTCCAGCCTTAGGTAGTAAGCATGTGGACTCACGATGCAAATATAGCAGATTGCTAACTGGGTCAGGCATTATCCCCCCCCCCCCCCGAGGTCTCGAAAAAATGCCCTCCGAGGAGCAGAAATCATGGGATTGAGTAACAGAATGGAATTTTGTTGTGGGAGGCAGTGGAAGAATGACTCTTGTGGAAACTGGATTGGGTCCTGGGGGTTGTTGAACTCGGCTCATGTTTCTCGAAGCTGCAGCAAATGAGCTGGCCTCCTCCTGGATGAATCAGAAAAACTTCACAAATCTGGCAAAGAGAAGAATAACAACAAAATGCCAAGAAGCCGCAGAAAAGGAAGAGCTGGACAGAAGGAGGAAAGATGGGGGAGGGGGAGAGAAATGCTTACACAGAGAGACAAATATATCCTGATGACTCGAGAAAAAACCCATTTCCCGCAGTTGCATAGAAGGGTTGTAGGTTGTGGGTTTGGGGTGTTGGGTATTTGTTGATCCTGCTGTTTTGGAAGAAGGAAAAAGGCCTGCTAGCCAGTGATGCAGAATTTATATACCCTCCAAGTGTCCTGGTTTTCCGAAGACAAATCCTGGTACTACAAAAGCCACCCCGCTTTCTGATTTGATTCCGGAATGTCCCGCTTTTCCTTTCCCTTTCCCTTCATGTCTCAGGGAACCAGTGCTTTTTTTTCCTTTTAAAAAAATGTTTAGGGGTACTGATGTAAACAAAATCTGCTCCTTTTCCCTTATGGGGTACCCAAGAGCCTGTATAGAGTCCTTATGTAGGTTCTCTATCAGTAGGAGAAAATAACAGAGGCCAACCAGAGAATATTGAGAAGCAAAGCAGCTAGTAAGCCTGATCTTTATTAAACTGTTGCAACAGGGTGCTCACATCCCCATGCAGGAGGAACACAGAACATTGTGTGCAAGCTCTTATACAGTGGTGCCTCGGAAGACGAAAGTAATTCGTTCCGTGAGTCGCTTCGTCTTGCGATAATTTTGTCTTGCGAAGCGCGGTTTGCCGTGGCAAAACAAAACAAAAACCCGCCGAAAAACTTCGTCTTGCGAGTCACCAAAAACATCGCAAAACGCTTTCGTCTTGCAAGTTTTTCGTCGCGCGAGGCATTCGTCTTGCGAGGTACCACTGTATAGACTTGAAATTGCCCACCCTGTAGCTCAAGACCCCCCCCCCCAATATATCATACATGCATCACAGAAGGAGGCGGTCTACAGCAGAAATCCTGACTGGCAGGATACCTGACAGAGGTCACTGACTGCATTACCTGAGCAACCTGGCCATTCTTTTGTGATGGTAAATAATCGTAATTCCTGAATCCAGGTCACAGGCTCACCCTATTCATACACGAAGATGCCCTAAAGACAGGTAAGCAAAAGACAATGGAGAGGCTTTCCCATTTCCTTCCTCCTTGCAGAGAAGCATTTGAGGTCAATTTGGGAGAGTCAAAATGCTTTCAGGATTGCTCTCCTGTACTATTTCAGACACGTGGTTTACATACTTATGTATGTGTTTGCCTTGTAAATTTATGAACATTTAATTTATATATTTGAGATCTTAAATTCTTATAACAGTACTCTCATTTTCCTACTCATATTGAAATACTGCCCCTCAATGAAGCCAAACTTGAATCTTTAGGGGGGTGCGTTCCCCTGCATCCCCCCAGGAAAAAAAGCACTGCAGAGAACAATTAAAAGTGGTGTGGGTGCAAAAAACGGAGCCCTGTTTAATATCCTGAACATAAAATACCTACACCCAATGAATGGGAAGCTGGCATATGAAGCCCTTCCCACAATTTCGAAGGAAAATGTCACCAATCCACGTGTTTCAATTCTTTAGCTGCAATCCTTCAGCAGTCAGCCATTAATTTTTTTAGGAAACTCATGGACTGTTTATTCCTGTATTGTAAATGAAGCCTTATGCAGCAAGCCATGTCTACTCAGAAGTAAGTCCCACTGTGTTCAATGGAGCTTGCAACAGCCCAGAAGCCCTCTCCTCCGAGAGCCCGTTTCTGGACACCCAAATCTGAAGAACGTGAGAAGAGTCAGGGGTCAAGGGCCCATTTAGTCCAGCGCCCTCTTGCCACCGTGGCCGACCGGATGCCTCACTGAGAAACCCGCAAGCAGGATTCAAACCCAAGAGCCCTCTCTCTTCTGGTGGTTTCCAGCAACTGGGCTTCAGCTTTGCTGCCTCCAATTGTGGAAGCAGAGCCTGGCTAGCAGCCATCAGTAGCCCTCTTCTCCATCAATGCACCCTGTTCTCTTTCAAAGCCAGCTGAGCTGGTGTCCATCACTGCCTCCTGTGGGAGGGAGTTCCACAGTCGAACTATACACTCAACTATGTGCTGCCATCTGCCTCCGGCTAGCACAGCTGATGGGAGTTGCAAAGGTCGAATTAAGTCCTATATGCACAAGCCATTTTATGCACGCTTCCTTGAGGACCTTTGGCCTAACCCCACACCCCAGTGGCACGGCAAGCGATGTGAGCCCTGTCTCGTCTGGCTAGGCTCATAATTAACAGGCAGCAGAGAACGCTGAGCTCTTAAGCTCTTGCAAAGCTGACAAAAGCATATGGTTCTTGTATTATTAACAGAGCCAGTGAGGTCTACCTTTTTTCCCCTCCAAGCCCTTGATTGCCCACTAACACACAAATAAAGCTGTTTGCCTTCTCGATAACATCGCCCAGCTGCACAGACGCTTAACCCTTCCTGCTACGGCTCTCGCCTTCATCAGCTCAACAAGTGGAGCTAAGCTCTTGCCAAGCGCTCCGGAGCCATCAACAGCTGAGGTCTTGCACAGCTTATGCTGCTCGCCAAATGTCTTGGCAGGCGACTGGATGATTTTTTCCGCCTCTTGCAGCAATCGTAGGATTCTTAAATGTATTTGTTGTAGCTCCTTTTGCTTCCTATATGCTGCGTTTTATTGCATTGGCATGCAGGCTCCGTAGAGTTCCGATTGTCTTCTTAAAGAGCAGAGACATCACCTTGCCAACAAAGGTCCGTATAGTTCAAGCTATGGTTTTCCCAGTAGGGATGTATAGAAGTGAGAGCTGGACCATAAAGAAGGCTGACCGCCGAAGAATGGATGCTTTTGAATTATGGTGCTGGAGGAGACTCTTGAGATTCCCATGGACTGCAAGAAGATCAAACCTATCCATTCTGAAGGAAATCAGCCCCGAGTGCTCACTGGAAGGACAGATCCTGAATCTGAGGCTCCAATACTTTGGCCACCTCATGAGAAGAGAAGACTCCCTGGAAAAGACCCTGATGTTGGGAAAGATGGAGGGCACAAGGAGAAGGGGACAACAGAGGACGAGATGGTTGGACAGTGTTCTCGAAGCTACCAACATGAGTTTGACCAAACTGCGGGAGGCAGTGGAAGACAGGAGTGCCTGGCGTGCTATGGTCCATGGGGTCACGAAGAGTCGGACATGACTAAATGACTATACAACAACAACAAGGTGGGGGGGGGGGGAGATGTGAAAAAGAAGGCCAGTTTTTAAATGGAGGTTTTGAACAACAGCAGGTGTTTAAATAAAGTTGGGGGGGGGGGAGACACTGAGGAGTTGTGATGATATGGGGGGCTTGGGTGAGATGTAGATACGGGGTGCGCAAATGGGTGGTTGTGGTGACCAGTTGCAAGCAGGGGCAGCAGCCCCTAGTGAGACTATAAAATGCAAGAAATAAAAGACAGTTAAGCATCCATATGACTATTTATTTCACTTCTTTATTTTATTTCATGAAATTTATATACCACTTGATTGTAAACAAACAAACAAACACACACACAAACGCGCAAACACAACACCCCTCAAAGAAATTTACAAAAAAGAATTATTTATTTTAAATTTGAATCGTTGTTAACTCGTTAATTTTTTTGAAAATCAATTTAATTGGCAAAAAAAACGAATACAAAAAAGGGACAAAACCACAAGATTATTGCTAAAAGCAGTTTAAAACCAGCTATTTAAAACATTCCGAAATGCATTTTAATATATCTGCCCCACAAATCCGCAGGCATACACTCGAATGAACCCTGCGGGCCAGCACAGTTTGGAAACCGCCGTTTTACAAAACTCTGAGCAGGGAAGGAAAGACTCGCAGCCACTCAGCTGCCTCTAGAGCCACTCAGCGGCTGGGGAACAGATGTGGGCAGGCGGCTTTTGCAAGAGGCAGATGATGGAATCATCGTGTCTCAGCAGAAATGCAGGCATGATTTGTCGCCCACCACTCAGGGCATCATCAGGCGGAGAGACACCAATAGCCTCTGCTCAAGGGACATCTGCTCTTCATGTGTGTTTTGCAAAGGCAAGCAGCTGAACTGCACAACCAGGCGAGAGCTGGGCGCTCAGGAAGAACGGCCAACACAAATTGGGAAGGCGATGGAGGGCAAATACCTTGCTGGAAGAAGAGGAGAGTTGGTGTGGGAGGCCCCGAGTTTGGGAGATGAGGAGGGGCTACGCTTGTCAAGATAGACTGCCTCTGGAGCTGGAGGTTCCATCAGAAGGGCCTGGCTGCTGAGTTCTTAGGGGTATTTGGCCAAGATATTCTGGCCGAAGGAACGCACAGGGCAGAGAGTTCACTCTTTACGGCCAAAGATAACACAGTTGCTTCTGCAGCTCTGGATCCCTTCGTACACCAGTCTAGGCAGCTACTCCCAGGTCCATATGGAGCAGTTGCAGGAACAGGGAACCACCACCCCTCCAACTGTTTATGCACCTTCCCCCAACAATATGCATGCATGCAGCTGGAGACTGAGCCAACATGGAAATGTCCTTTGCTCGTCCCTTTTCAGTCCCCTCCTGGTTCTGGGAGACAATGGTGCAAGAGAGGGTGAGGAAGCTTCTTGAATTTCATTTGCCTGGCCTGCCTCTTCCTCCTCTTCTTCTGACCCATCTTGGGCTCCACCCTCCTGCCCCTGATTCTTGCCTCCTGGCTAGTAACAGGTCCCTCTCCCCCTCCCTGCCCCCATCTCCCGAGTCAGACTCCAGCCCTTCCTTCCCCCAGTGCACACTTGTCAGCCTCCTGCCAGTCCCTGACATGGACTAGATGGGTCTTTCTTGGGCCTCATCTAGGAGCCAGGCTGTTTTTAGATCCCTATAGAACCTCCAGCTCCAGAGGCAGTCTATCTGGAATTCTTGGTCCTTAGGGGCATTTGGCCACTGTGACGATGCAAGACTTGATGGGCCTTTGGCTTGATCCAGCAACCAGCCTCCCCTTGTGTTCTTATGACAGACAGTGATCCGAGCTGAACCAGGAAGGAGATCCGCCCGTGGGATCATCAACATCATTGTCATGGCAAAGGAGGCTTGCTCCACCTTCTGAGTCTCGCCTTCTCTGGCACTTCCTGATTGACTGGCCCATGGTTTTGTTTTGTTTTTTGGTGTGCCTGCCCTGCGAGGTTTGCCAAGCAGCTGGGAGGGCCAAACCAGTTCAGGCTAGCTGGAGCCGGTGCGGGCCGGAGCTCGCAGAGCAGCAACGGAAGGTGGCGCCTCCATCTCAGGGGGGAATCCCCGCTGGCCTCGTTAGAAACCCATCCTCACCCAAGAGGCGGATTGAAACGTCACGGAGATGCCTGGGCGGGATGCAGCAGCTCCTTCAAGTCCACCCCTTCTCAAAAGACAGAGACGTCTCCTTTGATAGACAGGTGCCTCTTCCAGGAAGAGGAAAGGATAGTGGGGGAAAACCCTGCCTGGGACAGAGGGAGGCATCTTCTGGCCTCTCGAACCGTTCGCAGGGTTGGCAAATCCTCTTAAACAAGATGAATTTTAACAAGGAGAAATGTAAAGTACTACACTTGGGCAAAAAAAGAGAAAGGTACAAATACAGGATGGGTGACACCTGGCTTGAGAGCAGTACATGTGAAAGGGATCTAGGAGTCAGCAGTGTGATGCAGCAGCTAAAAAAGCCAATGCAATTCTGGGCTGCATCAATAGGAGTATAACATCTAGATCAAGGGAAGTAATAGTACCACTGTATTCTGCTCTGGTCAGACCTCACCTGGAGTACTGTGTCCAGTTCTGGGCACCACAGTTCAAGAAGGATACTGACAAGCTGGAACGTGTCCAGAGGAGGGCAACCAAAATGGTCAAAGGCCTGGAAACGATGCCTTATGAGGAACGGCTTAGGGAGCTGGGTATGTTTAGCCTGGAGAAGAGAAGGTTAAGGGGTGATATGATAGCCATGTTCAAATATATAAAAGGATGTCAGATAGAGGAGGGAGAAAGGTTGTTTTCCGCTGCTCCAGAGAAGTGGACACGGAGCAATGGATTCAAACTACAAGAAAGAAGATTCCACCTAAACATTAGAAAGAACTTCCTGACAGTAAGAGCTGTTCGGCAGTGGAATTTGCTACCAAGGAGTGTGGTGGAGTCTCCTTCTTTGGAGGTCTTTAAGCAGAGGCTTGACAGGCATATGTCAAGAATGCTTTGATGGTGTTTCCTGCTCAGCAGGGGGTTTGGACTGGATGACCCTTGTGGTCTCTTCCAACTCTACGATTCTATGATTCTAAACGGCTGCTAGCAGTGGTGGGGTTGGGCGATGCCCGACTTCCGGACGTAATGGTTCTGATCACCTACCCTGGGCAGATGAGAGGCTGCTGGATCTGAACAGTGGCCTGTCTGGTCCAGCAACCTGCCCTCACGGTGGGTGGCCAAACACCCCGAAGAAACTAGGGACCCAGGTAGACTGGCCCTGGCCCTGGAGGTTCCATAATAACATTAGAAGAGCCTGCACGTTTGATCGGGCTAAGGGCCCATTTAGCCTTGCATCCCATTCTCATAAGAACATACTGTACTTTTCCATGTATAAGACGACCCCTATTTTTGGGACTCAAATTTAAGAAAATGGGGGGGGGGTTGATGGCACAGAGTTGTTGAGCTTTTGGGGAGGGGTTATCCAGGGTCCTTGAGCTTCTTTTGGGGGGGGTTGCCGAAAATCGCTCACCCGCACGCACCCAACAATCCGCCTCTCGTCTCTTCCCTCGCCGGCAGAAGCTGCCAATTGCCCGCCTAATTACCGCAGCATAATTTTAAAAGAAAAAAACATAGCCTTATACACGGAAAAGTATGGTAACAAGAGCCTGGCAGCTGGAACAGGCCAATGGCCCATCTATTGCAGCATTCTGCTCTCACGGTGGCCAAATATCCATCTCGATAGACTGCCCCTGGACCTGGAGGTTCCATGAAAAACTCTCCTGTTGGCAGTGCAGAACAACTAATAAAGCGGAATGACATGCAGATGGTCCAGTATAAACCCACCAGCCATGCATTATTAGTTGGCCAATGGCACGCTGCAGAACCTTATGCACGCTGCAGTTACGCTTGATAATCGGATACCAATCATATTCTTTTCTCGGACTTTGCTATGTCAACCCGCGTGCAACCCCATTCACCCTGCATTCCTGTTTTATAGCTTTCTTCCTCCACCTTTCGACTTTCACCTGCTGTTATCGCCCTTCTCGCTGTTTGATATACAGTGGTACCTCGGTTTTCAAACGTAATCCATTCCGCAACACCGTTCGAGTTTCGAAACGTTCGAAAACCGAAGCGCAAAAGGCGGAAGCCGTTCGACCTCCAAGGTGCGTTTGGAAACAGAAGCATTTACTTCTGGGTTTACGGCGTTCGAGGTCCGAAATGTTCGTCAACGGAGACGCTCGAAAACCGAGGTACCACTCAGTGGCGGAGCTTCAAGCTCTGGCGGGGGGGGGGGCAGAGAGGATGCGGGGGCGTGGCTGGCGCACGTCCTGGGGCATGGCACATCGTCCGCAGAGGCGTGGCATGCGTCCTGGGGTGTGGCGCCCAGCGGGGGGGGCAGGCAGCCGCAATGGCACCCCACTGGGATCGTGCTGCCGGGGGCGGTGCGCTCCCCCTGCACCCCTGTTCCTCCGCCAGTGGTACCACTGTACATTGTAGAATTAAGCAGTGCTTAGAAAGCTTTACAAAATACAGTAATAATAATGCCGGCCACATGTTGCAAGACCCACTGCCTTGGAGAGGCAGGGCATGGGAGGATGTGGCCTCTGGCATGTCGATTCCCCAGAATCTCTCTTGGTCGCAGTTGACGGATGTCGTCACTGTGCCTCTCCAAAGGCACATTGGGCTTGTGTTAAGCAGCCCGTGATACAGATTTGAGCAAGTCCCACCAACGTGAGTCAGCTGCTTCTGCTGGGCTAAGTGACCTCTTTCCTCCATCGAGAGAACCGTCGGAATGTTGTCATTGTCTGACGGATGTGTAAATTCTCCATATTTCCTGCATGTCACACCTACGTATAGTTTTATAGCCACAGGCTGCGCTTCCCGTGACACCAGAATGAGTCCCTATTCCTGAGAAAAGTTGAGCAGTCCGTCCCGCAACTCTCTCTGCCCGTTGTCTGTGCGCCCCCAACCATTTCCCAGGCTTGAGGGGACAGGCTTCTTAAGGTTAGAAGAAACAGAACTGAAAGGGACCCAAGGGTCATCTAGCCCAACCCCCTGCAATGCATGAATCTCTTGCTCCATATGAGGTTTGAACCCACAACCCTATTGGTTTAGCTGGCTTTAGAATGGTCGTAGATCAGGCATAGGCAAACTCGGCCCTCCAGATGTTTGAGGACTACAACTCCCATCATCCCTGACCACTGGTCCTGTTAGGATGAAATGGGGGGGGGGAGAAGAACCATGTACACCGCACCTTGAGCTCCCGAGATGATAAATGTGGTCTATAAATGTAATGAATAAATAAGTAGAATAAAAATACATGCACCAGATTCCCCCAATGGGAAGTCTGCAAGAGCGCGGGCATGCAGGGGTATTTACTGCCTCTGGCAATGAAGGCAGGACATAGCCATTGTGGCTAGTAGCCCTGGGCAGACCTCTCTCTCTCTCTCTCTCTCTCTCTCTCTCTCTCTCTCTCTCTCTCTCTCTCTCTCTCTCTCTCTCTCTCTCCCCCTCCATGAGTTTGTCCTACGCCACCTTAAAGCCATCCCAGTCAGTGGCAATCACTACATCCCAGGACAGGGAGTTCCCCAGCTTGTCTACCTGCCAGGTGAAGAGGATTTGCATGGGATTTGCATGGGCTACGGTAATTTAGATGCAGAGGTGCCAATTTAGAAACAATGACTATTATGTAAACAGAAATCTAGTTGGTGGTGATGAGGTGACCTGTCTGTCTGTCTGTCTGTCTGTCTGTCTGTCCAGTCTTCTGCCCAGGGGCCGACTATGGATGGGAGACACTTGGCTTGCCAGTAGTACATGTGAATAGGGTCTAGGGGGGTGGATCTTAGTAGGCCACAAGCTTAGCATGAGCCAACAGTGTGATGCAGCGGCAAAAAAGGCTGATACTATTCTCAGCTGCATCCACAGCTGTGTCCAGATCAAGGGAAGTAATCTTGTGGCTCTCTTTTGCCTTGGTCAGTATTCCCACTTGGAATACTGTGTCCAGTTCTGGGCATCCGAGTTCAAGAAGGATGTTGACAACCTCGAAGGGGTGCAGAGGAAGGTGACCAGGATGATCGAGGGTCTGGGAAGCAAGCCTGGCGAGGAACGGTTGAGGGAGCTGGGGTTGTTTAGCCTGGAAAAGAAGAGACTGAGAGGTGATAGGATAGACATCTTCAAACATCTGAAGGGCTGTCATGTGCAAAAGGGAACGAGCTTTTCTCCTGCTCCCAAACCCATGGATTCAAATAGCAAGGAAGGAGACCATTCGGAAGAGCTTTCTGAAGGTCATAGCTGTTCAGCAGTGGAACGGACTCCCTTGGGAGGTGGTGTACTCTCCTTCCTTGGAGGTTTTAAGCAGAGGTTGGATGGCCATCAGTCATGGATGCTTCAGCTGAAATTCCTGCACCATGTGAGGATCAGACTTGATGCCCCCTTTCCAACGCTACAATTCTATGCTGGGCAGTGATGATGGCCACCTGTTGGGATGGCTTTCAAAGAGGACCAGACAAGTTCACAGAGGAGCAGAGGGCTATTGATGGCTACTAGCCATCTGGTGGCGGCAGGAGGGATACTTGAGAATCCCAGCTGCTGGAAACCACAGGAGGGGAGAGGGTTCTTGTGCTTGGTTCCTCTTGCTTGACGGCTTCTCACAGGCCGGCTGCCGTGAGTGCAGAATGCTGGGCTGGATGGGCCAATGGCCTGATCCAGCAGGCTTGTTGGGCCAGTCAGGGCTAAGCCCGGGGGGGGGGGGAGAAGGCATCTGATCACCTTGCAGAGGCCAGCAGAAGGCATCCATCCTGCACCTGGGGCTCTCTGCCTCTGCGTCTCACCTAGAATCATAGAATCATAGAGTTGGAAGAGACCACAAGGGCCATCCAGTCCAACCCCCTGCCAAGCAGGAAACACCATCAAAGCATTCTTGACATATGCCTGTCAAGCCTCTGCTTAAAGACCTCCAAAGAAGGAGACTCCACCACACTCCTTGGCAGCAAATTCCACTGCCGAACAGCTCTTACTGTCAGGAAGTTCACCTGTCCTCATCTCCCCGGGGTTGCTACACACCTGGCTGGGTCTCTCTCTCTCTCACACACACACACACACAGAGAGAGATGTGCTGAGATGACTTTGCAAAAGAGCAGTTGCTGGGCACCCAGGTCCCTGTGGCAATGTGCTTGCATGTACAATAGGCTGCTCTCTCTCGCTCTCTCTCTGTGTGTGTTTGTCTTTCAGGTGGAAGAAATAGCAAGGAAGGTGACGTCACCCCCATCATGTGAGAAGACTCAGGTTGTTCCTTTGGCTGGCGGGTGATGTTACTCCATCAGCCAGGCCCTGCCTTTTCCAGGAACAGACCTGGATTGCTTTGCTGGCCCCGCCCCCACTCAGTCTGCAGCAGCCAGGGATCCTGGGAACCTCCTTCCCACCCCTCTCCTCGCCTTCCGGCAGGCTCCCCCCCCCAAACGAACCCCTTCAGACTCCAGGTGGGCATGCGGTGGGGACGCTGCCTTGGAAAAGATGCCTGCATGCAGAAAAGCTAGCATATCAAAGTGAGGCTAGCTTTTTAAGGAGCTGGCAAGGAGCGACTTGGTCCAGAGCAGTTGTGAATCCTTCTCCTCACCCACAGTCTGAAGCGGCATGGTTGAATCACCCGATCCCCCTGTTTGTGGGAGGAAAGGCCTCTGTTCAGGGGTCTCTGTGTGTCTGAGATTGCCCTCACCCTTCTCGTTTTTAAAAAAAATAAATGCTGGCCTCATAAGTGTGTCTGGGTAGCTCAGCCTCCCCCCACCCCACCCCACTCAATCCCAGATGTATGTTGAGTGAGTGGGGTTGGTTGGGGCAATCCTAACATGCTCAGGTGCACTCCAGACTGGACTGTAAAATCACAGCAGGCCCCACGCTGGGCAAAAGATCCCTGCATTGCAGGGGGTTGGACTAGATGGCCCCTGGGGTACTTCCCAACTATACGACTCTACGGTTCTAGGATTCCATCCCTGCTTTTTTTCCAAACAGGTTCTGTGTTGAGCTTTGACTCAGTTTACACCCTGGTTATTCTCTCAGGAAGAAATGTGTCACCGTTTGGGTCCAAAGTCCACCTGCTCAGGATCAGAAAGTAGTTACACACACTGACCTCTCTCGGCCTGGAAATTATGGGGTGGCCATACAGGGTGGCCAGCACCCATGAAGTTTAACAACTTCCCCAGGCTCACTGGGTTTTTCACTCTGGGAGCTGGTTTGGCTGAGCAGGGAAGGAGGCAAGATAAAATTGCAAGATGGTGCTTCTGATCATGTGCAGAGTGCCTTCACAATTGACCCCCCCCCCACACACACACCTTTGCTTTGCCCATGCTCCAGCTTTTGACCGGTGCCTGCTTGGCACGGTTGGTTTGAATCCGCCCAAAATATATTCTTGGCGGAGATGAATTTATGGAAAGCGGGACAAAGTTAGGGGAAACACCCAAGGAATTCTGCAGAAAACAACAGGAGGTCTTTCTCCGTCCTGGGCTCGGTGACTCACGAAAGGCATTTTTAATGCGTTCATCATAGGAGGAAAGTTAAAGTGGGGATAATAATGCTTGGCCCCGGAGTTTAGAACAGCATTGCTGTGCTGACGCCAGGACTGGGTTAATGGCTCACTCCTCTCTGGGGAGTTTGACAAGTCAAGGACAAACAGTGAGCTCATTGTGCTGAGAGGCTCAGGTGAGCTGTTTACCTGCTGGGCTGGCTCCACTGATGCTCCACAGAGAGAGGGAGAGAGAAGAGCCAGCTGCCTGGATCCCAAAGCGGGAGATTAAGTCCATTTCAGTGCCTTGTTGTGACAAAGAGCCCAAGAGATCAGAAGGAAAGGGAGCAATGCTGCCTCTTTCCCTTGGTTTGCAAGGATGCAAGCGTTTGAGCTGCACAGATCTCCTTCTCTCTCCATTACCTGACCAAGAGCTCTGTAGAACTCGGAAGCTTGCCTGCTTGTGCGGTTTTCTGTTTTTTTTAAACAAGAGGCACTTTTGAACCAGCGGTAGAAGTTGGAGCTCAAGAGAACAACAGTTCCACCATCTCAGATTAGGGCTGATTGAAACCAATCAATTGTTGTGGGGCCTATCAGACGTCTTAATGTATTTTTCGGTTCATTTCTGTTTTATGGCCGCTTAAGGTTATTAAAGCCCCTGCAGCCAGTGGCACAAGGAGGAAAGCATATGGTTATTCTTGTTTCTGTAGAACAAATATTGTGTTTCCCCCATACGGTTATAAGAATTTATTTTGATGCAGCTTTAGCCCACTGATTCCTAGTAGCAATGCGCCAGGTCACACTAGAGAACTGCAAGGAATGAATGAATCGTGAAAGGCTCCAGAGGAGTCTTCCTGCTGCAACTCTGTATGCTCTACTGCTGGATCTGGCCTTCAAATCAGTCTCTGCTGGGAGGCAGATCATTCTGTCCCTTTTCTCCAAGGCACAGGATTCAATCTTTCTGTCATTCCAGCTGAAGAAATGTGACGGGCTCCTGAGAGCTGAAACCTTTCGGTGATCATCCCATAGGTTTTGAGTGAACGAAAGCTGCGGCGACGTTGGAGCTATACATTTTAACAGTTTGGTCCTTTCTGAACAAGACCTCGTCTGGAGTTTGAATCTCTGTGGGCAGCCCCACCATAGGTGGGGAAAGTGCCTCTTCTCCCACAGCCCCTCCTGCAGCTCCGAGAAGATGGTGACGTTGGCGTGGCCAATTTTCATCGGCGTGCGAAGCCATCTCTGTCGACGTGGCGGCACTGTCTGGGCACAACACGGAGGGAGGAGACCAGAAGCACAGCAAGAAAATCCTGTCCCCACTTTCTTTGGCGGTTGGTATTCAAATGATCTCTCTGAAGTTTGCACAACCGGAGGCAGAAACCTGGCTGCTAAAGCAGAGGGGGAAATCCCCAGACGAGAACCTGAGAATTTCTCATCTGATAATAGAGTCCCTTTGGGCTCTGCGGGGTCCTCCCCACCTGCCAGAGGAAGACAGAACATTGCACACATGCACATGTGCGTGCACACACACACACACACGCACACACACACACACACCAAACATGCTCCTTGCCAGGTCAGCTTGTAACATGGAAATTCCAGCGTGAGGTTGCAAGGAAACCAGGGTTCGAAATACTGGCCACGCTGGTTTGGAACATAGATCTTGGTTTAGGCAAGTTCCGGTCTGGGGGGAAGGTGGGGTATTGATAATAATAACAACAACAGAATCACAGAGTTGGAAGGGACCCTGAGGATCATCTAGTACAGGCATCCCCAAACTTCGGCCCTCCAGATGTTTTGGACTACAATTCCCATCTTCCCCGACCACTGGTCCTGTTAGCTAGGGATCATGGGAGTTGTAGGCCAAAACATCTGGAGGGCCGCAGTTGGGAATGCCTGATCTAGTCCAACCCCCTGCAATGCAGGAATATGCAGCTCTCCACTATGGGGATCGAACCTGCAACCTTGCCGTTCTCAGCACCACACTCTAATCAACTGAGCTATTATTATTATTATTATTATTATTATTATTATTATTATTATTATTATCCCGCCCATATGGCTGGGTTTCCCCAGCCACTCTGGGTGGCTCCCAACAGAGGACTAAAAACAGAATAAAACTTCAAACATTATAAACTTCCCTAAACAGGGCTGCCTTCAGATGTCTTCTAAAGGTCAGGTAGTTGTTTATTTCCTTGACATCTGATGGGAGGGCGTTCCACAGGGTGGGCGCCACCACCGAGAAGGCTCTCTGCCTGGTTCCCTGTAACCTCACTTCTTGCAGGGAAGGAACCGCCAGAAGGCCTTTGGAGCTGGACCTCAGTGTCTGGGCAGAATGATGAAGACGCTCCTTCCGGTATACTGGGCCCGAGGCTGTTGAGGGCTTTAAAGGTCAGCACCAACACTTTGAATTATGCTCGGAATAATAATACTGTACTGTAATGGTAACAATGCAAAATGAATGTGACAGTTAGGGACAAGACAACGAGAGACTGAGAAGACAACAGTGCTTCTAGGCATGCACAGAGATCTCTATATAGGGCAAAGGTTCTCCTGTGATTTGGGTAATCACCACCCGATTGCAGCAGCGCTAGATTAGGCCACATCAAAGCCAGATCTCTCCAACTTAGCCCATTTCATAGAATCATAGAGTTGGAAGAGACCACAAGGGCCATCCAGTCCAACACCCTGCCAAGCGGGAAACACCATCAACACCTTCATTTGCTAGGCCACCCATTAAGGAAAGGACATAGGCTCAGCTCCAACTGTTTTTTCAAGTGATAAATCTCTCTGGGTCTGTCGATTACGTGAAAAGTCTCTTAGCCAGAGATGGAAGGACCTTGAAGCAATGTAGGGCATTTAAGGCAGGGATGAATGTGTGCAGGTTAACCGGATGGGTCCAGACAGGTTTTCCCAACGGAGGGAATTTGCCATGGGAATGTCCCTACCCACAGAATGTCTGTCTTGGGGACATGAACCTTCTGACGCAGCATCACAAAATCACGCAAGCTTGTTGCCACAGCAGTCAGTCAGTCATCTGAGACTCCAGACAGAAGAGTTGGACACCCCTGAAGATCTCCGCTTCGTTTTATTTATTTTTCAAAACACATGCACATGCATGTTTCTAGTCCTCATTGAGGCTCCTTCTAAAATTGAAAGTAGCAACCTAACCCAGACTATGGAGAGGTGATATGCTAGCCATCTTTAAATATCCGAAGGCCGTTCCATGGATGATGGAGAGGAGGCCTGTTTGCTGCCTGCTCCAGAGGGCAGGACACGGACAACAGATTCAAAAGGCAAGGAAGGGGAATATAGCGAGTATCTGGAAAAGCACTGCCCTCAAATCAATACCTGGACTTGCCTTGACTAGTTTCCGCAAAATAAATTAAGGTGTGAGAATGTAAGATAAAGAGAAAAATAGAGAAGAGGAATTGAGAAAGAAACAGTTGACTGAGTATACAACCGGACCCACGTTGAGGATGAAGGAGTCAAATGGAAATGAAGAAGAACTGAAATAGGGATGTGTCTCTAACATCTGCTTTGCATTTGTAGTTGTAGTATCTTTTTGTTAGTTTGTTTTGTGAGTGTTTTCTGTGTTGGTGTCGGTTTGATACATCAATAATAAAGAAAGAAAGATTGCGGGGGGAGGCAAGGAAGGAGATCCCAGCTCCACATTGGGGAGAACTTTCTAACAGTCCTTCAATGGCAGAACAGACACCTTGGGAAGGGGGTGGAGGTTTTTAAACAGAGAGTGGATGGCTGTCTGCCAGGGATGCCTTTGTTGTGATTCGTGCATTGGAAGGTTGAACTGGATGACCCCTGGGGTCCCTTCCAACTCTATGATTCTACTCAGTGAAAACCATATACTGTACTGAGTCATCTCCAGAAAATGTTGCTCACCACATGTATCGACAGTGTTAATGAACCACATTACCCCAAACTCTCTGGAACTCTGCCTCTGCAAACCTGAAGCCCAGATGTTTTCTACTACAACTCCCATCAGCCCCAGTCAGCACAATCATGGGAGTTGTAGTCCAGAACATGTGTGCTATTCTGGCCCTTTAAGAACAGGCCAGCCTCCAGCTGTTCCTGATTTTCCCTGCTGCAGGCCTGTCTTTGGTGCACCTGCTGGAGAATCGTATAAGACCTCATACATTTAAAGCAGCATAATACCACTTTAAACAGTTGTGGCTTCCCCCAAAGAATTCTGGGAGCTGTGGTTTCCTGATGTGGCCCCTGCATTGCAGGGGGCTGGACTAGATGACTCTTGGAGAGCCCTTCTGACTCCCCAATTTTTTATTTATTTAAATGTCTGGCCTATGCAGGTGCTGTCTCCCTCTCCCTCTCGCACAACACAGTCCCCCCCCCCAATTCCCCTGGTCTGCATGCATGCATGGCAAATTCTTGCAGCTTCACCATCATTGATGACAGGTGGATGGCTGAGATTCGCTTCCCTCTTGAAACTCCTGCTGACCTTGTATGACCCTTGGGCTTGTCGATCAGAAAGTCAGCGGTTTGAATCCCCATGACAGGGTGAGCTCCTGTTGCTCTGTCCCAGCTCCTGCCAACCCAGCAGTTCGAAAGCATGCCAGTGCGAGTAGATAAATAGGTACCACTGCGGCGGGAAGGTAAACGGCGTTTCCGTGTGCTCTGGTTTCCGTCATGGTGTCCCGTTGCACTAGAAGGGGCTTAGTCCTGCTGGCAACATGACCCGGAAAGCTGTCTGTGGACAAACGCTGGCTCCCTCAGACTGAAAGTGAGATGAGCGCTGCAACCCCATAGTTGCCTTTGACTGGACTTAACCGTCCAGGGGTCTTTTACCTTTTTACTTTACCCCTATTTTGTGCATCTCAGTTCCCTCTGTGAGAACAGAATGCTGGACTAGATGGGCCATTGGCCTGATCCAGCAGTTTCTTCTTAGGTTCTTAACTAAAGTTTCTGTGGATATGCGATACCCAGAACCCAGCTTCACCCCTGGGCTGAGCTCAAAATCCCAATCGTGGCTTTGGAGTGTCAATGTGTGTGCTTTGATTCAAACCATCTAAGGACCAGATCGGGAAAGAAACATCTCTGAGCATGGGCGAAGTGCCTTAAACTTGCCATCATCACATCACTCTCCCTATGTACCTGAGGTTTTAGAGGGAAGTAAACTGGAGGGTTAAACATCTAGGCCAGGGGTCAGCAAACTTTTTCAGCCGTGGGCCGGTACACCGTCCCTCAGACCATGAGGTGGGCCGGACTATATTTTGGGGAAAAAAGAATGAACAAATTCCTATACCCCACAAATAACCCAGAGATGCATTTTAAATAAAAGCACACATTCTACTCATGTAAAAACACCAGGCAGATCCCACAAATAACCCAGAGATGCATTTTAAATAAAAGGACGCATTCTACTCATGTAAAAACACGCTGATTCCCGGACCATCCGCATCCGGCCCCCGGGCCTTAGGTTGCCTACCCCTGATCTAGGCTCATCTGGTCAGGTCTTCCTGCCTTTTACAAGAAACGGAGAAGCTTCTTAAAAATGGATGTTATTTATGAGATATGGGGTGGGTGGTTTAGGCAAAAATGAAAGAAGAGGGGAATGAGCTTGGGATGGCCTCCTCTTGCTGGAGAGTCAGGTCTCATGCATCCTGCTTCCTGTGGAAAGATGAGCCAGGTTGGTTTTCTTGAGATGTAGTTTCTCCCCAGAAACTGATCCCCTTCCAGGAATCGGCTCCAGCGGTGGGAGAGGTTTCTCCCGACTTCTTAATGGAGCACATTGAGTCTGCCTTTGGCTACTGGGGAAACCCCTGGCACTGAGCTTTGTGCAGAGAGGCTGGGCCAAGCCAGCCTGGAAATACCCCTTCGGGAGGGAGACAGCGCAGTGCTCTGTCAGTCGGCAGGCCTGCAGCATGTGCTTTCCGGGTGTCAAGGAAGCAGGGAGTGTTTTGGAAGGGGATTGCCTGCTCTGCTTCGGTCGATGTCGCAACGAGATGGTTTATGGCACAACAGAGCTGGGGGGGGGGGAAGAGGAGGGAGGAGGAAAAACCCCTCCACCTGGTGCCTATTTGCTATGATTGACCATTTCCATTTCCTGGCGGTTGCCAGGATGGTTTCCCTAGGTGGTGGAAATCAGGAAAAGGAAAATAAATCTGCTCTTGGAAAGGCGCCAGCCTGCTGGTTTGTCACCTGGGTTGATTAAATTTCAGTGCCTTTGCAAGGGCTGAAATATCGACACAGGCGCCTTTCAGAGATCTGGAGATATCGAGGGAAGGACACGGTCACTTAAACAATGCATGCAATAAGCAACAGACGCCCGCTGATTAAATAGCCGGAGTTGGTCAATCGTCTGCCTAAGGAGTAATTAAAATTAAAATCACCTTGGACGTTGCTTGCTCAAGAGAGGGACAGGAGCTTCCTTGTGGGAAGGAAAGGGTGCCTTTGGGATTTCCCGTTTTCATTCCCCAACCTTTCCCAACCTAGTGCCCTCCAGATCTTTTGGACTTGCAAGTCCCATCAGCAACCGGCAGCCCTGCTGTGCTCCCCATCGACACCCCCCAGCGTTGCTTGTTGTCAGTAGCTACTGGGAATTGTAGCCCAAAGCCTCTAGAAGGCACAGAGGCCACATAAATGTAAAGGTAAAGGGACCCCTGACCATTAGGTCCAGTCGTGACCAACTCTGGGGTTGCGCGCTCATCTCGCATTATTGGCTGAGGGAGCCGGCGTATAGCTTCCAGGTCATGTGGCCAGCATGACAAAGCCACTTCTGGCGAACCAGAGCAGCACACGGAAACGCCGTTTACCTTCCCGCTGTAGCGGTTCCTATTTATCTACTTGCACTTTGACATGCTTTCGAACTGCTAGGTTGGCAGGAGCTGGGACCGAGCAACGGGAGCTCACTCCGTCACAGGGATTCGAACCACTGACCTTCTGATCAGCAAGCCCTAGGCTCAGTGGTTTAACCCACAGCGCCACCTGGGTCCCCTAGTAGGTCAGTAGCTACTGGGAATTGTAGCCCAAAGCCTCTAGAAGGCACCGAGGCCACATATTTCACCATAAATCTAAGGTGCTCTG
The DNA here is from genome assembly GCF_965207765.1 of Zootoca vivipara. Lineage (NCBI taxonomy): Eukaryota > Metazoa > Chordata > Lepidosauria > Squamata > Lacertidae > Zootoca > Zootoca vivipara. The sequence continues at coordinate 81,841,031 of NC_142589.1, read as the reverse complement.
ACACCGCTTTAATCAGTCACACCTCCCTGCAATGAATCCTGGGAGCTGTAGTTTGTTAAGGGTGTTTTTTGGAGGCTTCTGCTCCCAGAGTGGTTTAACAATTATCAGTCCTTCTTCCCAGAGCATTCTGGGAATTGTAGCTCTATGAGAGGTATAGAGGTCCCCGAACAAACTATAGCTCCCAGAATTGTTTTGGGGAAGCTGTGTCCTGTGTCCTGGAGGGAACTCAGTGGCAAATGGGACGATGGACTCGGTGGTCTGTTCTAGCAAGGCAGTTCTCACATTCCTTAGATTCCTTAGTTCTCTCTTTGCTTTCCAAAACCGATTTTAATAGAGGGCTGGAAAACAAGGAAATCTTAAGCCAGAGATAGATATAGATAGATAGATGATAGATAGATAGATAGATAGATAGATAGATAGATAGATAGATGGATGATAGGTTTTTTTCAGCCAGAACTCGATTCAGGTGGACACCATTGCCATTATAAGAGAACGGAGGGGGGCATTCATGGTGAGTTCTGGCACCTCTTTTTCTAGAAAAATAGCACTGGATAGATACACAGTGGGACCTCTGTTTAAGAGCAGCTCTGTTTACAAACTATTCGGTTTACAAACTCCGCAAAACTGGAAATAGTGTCTTGGTTTGCGAACTTTACCTCGGTCTACGAACGGAAGCCGAACGGTGGAAGGGCACCGGCAGCGGGAGGTCTCATCAGGGAAAGTGCACCTCGGTTTAAGAATGGATTTGGTTTAAGAACAGACTTCCGGAACGGATTAAGTTCGTAAACCGAGATACCACTGTAATCATTATATAATGAGTCTGGCTGCCAGCATAGCTGCCAAGTTATCCCTTTTTTAAAGGGATTTTCCCTTATGCTGAATAGGCTTCCTCGCGGGAAAAGGGAAAACTTGGCAGCTATGGTCTGGCTGGGGCAACCCAGTGAGATGGCCAGCATGTAAATCATAAAATAATAATAATAATAATAACAACAACAACAACAACAACAACAACAACAACAACAATCCTGCCAAACCACTGTGCTCAGCAATAGTAGTCTGATCTGCCAAACCACTTAACAGCACTTAAAACTGGTGTCGCAGAGAATAGCTATGAAGCTATGAAAGTTTGCAAGGAAATTCAAGACTGGGGAGGGAAGTCTGGAGGTTTTCCGTCAATCCGTTTCCGTTGGAGAAGGACCTGGAGTCTTCCTAGTGGCGTTTCCAGGGGCGCAGTGGAAGCCGACATGGGCACCCTGACCGCCTTTGCGACACTGCCAGAGGTCTCCCAGCCCACGCTTCTGGAATGGCGCACTGCGTCACAGGTGCCCTGAAGACCGAGGCCACCTCCAATAGCCCCTCGTGGTGCCGGGCTGGCCTTGAGTGGGTGGGGGTGATACCAAGAGCGAAACCCTCTGGATGAGGACGGGTGGCCCCCTTGCATTGCTGCTGCTTCTAAAGATAGGGCAGCGTGTTTGCTAAGGGTTTACACATTGACAGAACTCCAGGCGGGCGCAGAAAAGCCAGCCGTCAAATTGTGAGTAAGCGCTGCGGTACCGAAACACATATGACCACCCTGGTTATTCACCGTCTGAACCTGTCTGTCTGCAAGCAGCAGCTGCTGTCTTTTACCCACTCCTAGTCCTGAGACTTTGGCACTTGTTCTTTTATTTTTTAAAACCACAAACAGGATCTGGGACGTGATGTCCAGGCGCTGGGAAACATGAAGGCGAGTGCAAGATAAGGGTTCAGTTGCTGGGAAATTATGATCTTGCTTCTTGTTATCAAGTGTCCTTGGGTTGGGACAGGTTTGTAGTCAAAATAAGGGGAGAGGGTATAAGAGAAACCGCAGACTGAGCTTTGCTGTTGCTCTGTGCTTGCTGAGAAGGGGTAAACAGAAGGATTCTGGGAAGTGAGAGGCCATAGTGTCATGTTTGGGTCTGGTCTATGGCTGAGCAGGCCCTGGAGGATTCTGGGAAATGAGAAGCAACCATAATAGTCAGAAAGGATTATGGGAAAGGAAAAGGCCCTGCTGGCAACCAGGAAATGGGCCCTTTCAGTTCCTTTGCGAATCCCGGCTCACTTCTCCTTTCTGTGCACTTGTATAACGTCTCTCAAATGTCAGCGCGGAGAGTTAGGCAAGTGGAGGAGGGAATCTCCCACAAAAGAGGTTGTTAACTTCCTCTCCAAGCTGGGTGAGGAAGTTGGTCATGCGCACAGGAAATTGCGCTTGCTCTGTGTGTGTGTGTATTATTGCCTCCAAACTTCTGTTGAATTTCAGCTACGTACCTTGCGACTCCCAAACAAAACAAAACAAAACAAAACAAACAACAACACCCCGCTCAGCCCCGGAGAAGAGGTTGTGGGTAGAGTGCGCACAAGATGGGGGAAGATGCTGGGTTCAGATCTTACTGCTGACACTCACTCGCTCGGTGGCGTCAAGACAATTGGGGCGCGCAGCCAAAACAGCACACATGACCCCCTCAGAGCAGCCCCTTCAGCAGCCTGGTGCCCTCTGGACTACAACTCCCATCTTCAGCCCCCTCCTGGTTGCTGATCATCATGACAGCTAAAAAATGCAGTAGTTAAACTGTGGAACTCCCTCCCACAGGAGGCAGTGATGGCTTTAAAAGACGCTCTTCTTCTGCTTTTATGTGCACATTCCAGACTGGGGCCCTGTGCCGTTACTTCTCCTTTGAAACTGAAGAGGTCAACTTCTGCACACCATTTTTAAAATATGGATAATGGTGATTACAGAAACAATGGGCCAGATTCGTGGAGGAGGGCAGGGGTGTCCTCAAGATGTCCTTCAAAGCGTGTATTCATGATCTGGGCTCACGGTGTCTTGGATAGACACGACCCCACTCTCATGAACTGTTTGCGCCTGCAAATGTTTCGGAGGACGGGCACACTTCTCCGTTTCCAAACAGGGCACGCCCCGTAACTTCCTGCTGCAATCGGGCAACTTTTTGTGTACCACAAATGCTCTGATATATTTTCTGCTCCTCTTTTGTTGTGCTACAGCGCAAGGGTGGCAATAGCGCAGTTGTTTTGGGGAAACACCACGGAACAAGAGGAATGACGTGTGGACGGTCCGGTATAAATCTTCCAACAATGTGTTTTTATTGCACCCATGACCTGAGGCAGAAGGCACCCGCAGACCACCTCCAGCACCCTGCAGTCTGGAGGGTCCCTTCTGTGCTGCCGGGTCCTGGGGTGGCAGAGCCCAGGCTTTGGACACAGGGGGTCTCCAGTTCAACAACCAATTACTCAGCAACTGAACTTGACCATCGGGCCTCTCGCTTCCCAGAATCCTCCAGGGCCTGCTCAGCCATAGGCCAGATTATGCCATCAATGTAGCTCTCTTATCCGGGTTTTCAAAGAGTAGGGAACTTCTGGATTTAGAGAGGGGAAACGGCAGTAGTTGGAGGAGAATGCCGTTTGGGCAAGGGGGAAACTAAAGGAGGCACACGGGGGTTCGCAAATCACATGAAGACGAGGTGTGGACAAGCCCCAAATGAACATAAGAACTGGGGGTGGGGGGGGGAGAGAGAGAGAGAGACAACCCCAAGTTCAGGCAAAGGAGGGTGTTGCGGAGAAGAAGTTAGGGCAGACTGCAGAGGGACAGAGGGGTTTGGCTCTCCTAAAATCTACCTGATGCTGCCTGGGTGCTCCTTTGTCTAGCTGAGCACCTCCTTCTCTAAGACATTATCTGGAAGCTCTCTTCCCACACCCACGGGTCTCTCCACGCTGGGAAACCACCCCTGTCGTGCAGATGCCAGCGTCTGGCCCTCCTTGAGACATACACGCCTGACTCATCCTATCCCGCTTGGCTGGGGTGACACAGGGTCAGGGCAGCCTGGCGAATTGTTTGGGGACTGTTCTGCAGATGGGCTTGGATGAGAACAAAACCGGGTGGCGGGAGGCAGAGGGAGCCAAGTTTTGTTTTTTGTACCCCTCCGAAGGAGCCTTGGCAAGAAAACACACACATCAGAGCTGTTAAAGCCAGAGGGGGCAGGGTTGTGACTCCCTGGAAGTAGCACCAAGGCCCCGCCAAGGCCCCAAGCTAAAGTCAGGATGATGAGCCTGACCGTTCCCCAATACCATACACAATTCTTCTTCTTTGGCGATCACTTGTAGCTGAGTTTGTGTTCCATAAACATGGTTTAACAATGAGTCCGTAAGTGACTGTGGAGGCCAATTCTGGATCCACACGTCCTTCCACAGTGGGGACATTGGTTTTGGGGAAGGAGTTGATCACAGCGTAGATTTGCCAAGCGTGCCTTCCTCTTAGCACGTTTCTCCCTTGCGTCCAGAGTTCGAGCGTCTTCAAAGCCCATGACACCTTTGGTGAAGGCTGTTCTCCAATTGGAGCGCTCGCAGGCAAGTGTTTACCAGTTGTCGATGTTTATACTACATTTTTTTTAAAAGATTTGCCTGGAGAGTGTTTTTAAACCTCTTTTGTTGACCACCAGCATTACACTTTCCATTTTTAAGTTCAGAATAGAGTAGTTGCTTTGGAACAGTGTTTCTCAACCTTTTTTGGGCCACGGCACACTTGTTCCGTGAAAAAAATCACAAGGCACACCACCATTTAAAAAGTTAAAAAACTCTGTGCCGCGCTATATTATAATTATGACTGTAAGAAACACTTGCCAAATATTGCTTTCCGGCGGGTCAGTGTTGTGTATTGGCGGCCGCCAGGCTCGTTTGCACTGAGCTTTGGGAAAGAGGAGGAGAAATATTGCTTTCCGGCGGGTTATTGTTGATTATTGGCGGCCGCCAGGCACGTGACAATGCAAATCGCCCTTCTCGTCGCGGCACGTCGCGGCACACCAGCCAGCGTCTCGCGGCACACTAGTGTGCCGCGGACCAGCGGTTGAGAAACGCTGCTTTGGAAGACGATCATCAGGCATCTGCACAATATGACCAGTCCAATGAAGTTGATGTTGAAGAATCATTTCTTCAACACTGGTGATCTTTGCTTCTTCCAGTACACTGGTTTTAGTTCACCTGTCTTCCCAAGTGATGTGTCAAATTTTTCGGAGACACCTTTGATGACCTTAAAATCCCAAACCTCCCTCTTTTGTCCTAATTCTACGGCACAAGTGAAACCAGCTATTAAATGCATGCTTAAATGAAATACTATTATTTTATTAAAGAACTCCGCATTTTCTGTGAATGGGTAACGACTGACCAATCAGGATGGTTACATTTTGACAGACAGCCAACCAGACGTTGCAAACAGCAACCTCTAGTGTCTGGAGCGCACACTCAACAGGGAATCACCGCGATTCTTATGCAGGGAAGGCAGCCCAGCCTTTTGAATGGTTGATTGAGCACCGTCCTGCTGGCAGACAATGGAATTGGATTCATAAAATGTATCCATTCTGATTTCAATTGCCCAGAAGTGTTACAATGCAACTTGGCTGAAGGGGAAAACATACAACTTCTCCAGAAATTTATATAAAATCAATGTCTTAACTCAGGGGTCAGCAACTTTTTCAGCAGGGGGCCGGTCCACTGTCCCTCAGACCTTGTGGGGGGCTGGACTATATTTTTTTGGGAGGGAAATGAACGAATTCCTATGCCCCACAAATAACTCTGAGATGCATTTTAAATAAAAGGACACATTCTACTCAAGTAAAAACACCAGACAGGCCCCACAAATAAATAAAAGGACACATTCTAAAAACACGCTGATTCCCGGACCGTTTGCAGGCCAGATTGAGAAGGCAATAGGGCCGCATCTGGCCCCCAGGCCTTAGTTTGCCTACCCATGCCTTAACTGATTCGCTGCATTCCAATGACATCTTACTCTGACTTGGAAGGCAGATCTTAGGCACGGCCTTCTTCCATAATCCTACAGGCATATGGTCATGTAAGGGACGCAGGTGGAGCTGTGGTCCAAACCACTGAGCCTCTTGGGCTTGCTGATCAGAAGGTCGGTGGTTCAAATCCCCGCAACGGAGTGAGCTCCTGTTGCTCTGTCCCAGCCCCTGCCAACCTATCAGTTCGAAAGCACATCAAAGTGCAAGTAGATAAATAGGTACCGCTGCGGCGGGAATGTAAACGGTGTTTCCATGCGCTCTGGTTTCCGTCATGGTGTTCCGTCGGGCCAGAAGCGGCTTAGTCATGCTGGCCACATGACCCGGAAAGCTGTCTGTGGACAAATGCTGGCTCCCTCGGCCTGAAAGCGAGATGAGCACCGCAACCCCATAGTTGCCTTTGACTGGACTTAACTGTCCAGGGATCCTTTACCTTTTATGGTCACGTCACATACAACTCGCCCCTTCCCAGGAGGAAGCAGAATAAGGAACAGGAGATGTTCAGAAGCAACAATGAACCAGACAGAAATCCATTGGTGGAGTGTATCGGAACCAGGTACTCTCAAAGCCCAAACTCAGGAAAGTCCGGAAGGCAGAGAAAAGTGTAAATAGTTTTATTGTTCTTTGGGAAGTTGGTTTGTTGTTGTTGTTTAGTCGTTTAGTCATGTCCGACTCTTCGTGACCCCATGGACCATAGCACGCCAGGCACTCCTGTCTTCCACTGCCTCCCGCAGTTTGGTCAAACTCATGTTCGTAGCTTCGAGAACACTGTCCAACCATCTCATCCTCTGTCGTCCCCTTCTCCTTGTGCCCTCCATCTTTCCCAGCATCAGGGTCTTTTCCAGGGAGTCTTCTCTTCTCATGAGGTGGCCAAAGTATTGGAGCCTCAGCTTCACGATCTGTCCTTCCAGTGAGCACTCAGGGCTGATTTCCTTCAGAATGGATAGGTTTAATCTTCTTGCAGTCCATGGGACTCTCAAGAGTCTCCTCCAGCACCATAATTCAAAAGCATCAATTCTTCGGCGATCAGCCTTCTTGATGGTCCAGCTCTCAGTTCCATACACCACTACTGGGAAAACCATAGCTTGAACTATACGGACCTTTGTAGGCAAGGTGATGTCTCTGCTTTTTAAGATGCTGTCTAGGTTTGTCATTGCTTTTCTCCCAAGAAGCAGGCATCTTTTAATTTCGTGACTGCTGTCACCATCTGCAGTGATCAAGGAGCCCAAGAAAGTAAAATCTCTCACTGCCTCCATTTCTTCCCCTTCTATTTGCCAGGAGGTGATGGGACCAGTGGCCATGATCTTGGTTTTTTTTGATGTTGAGCTTCAGACCACATTTTGCACTCTCCTCTTTCACCCTCATTAAAAGGTTCTTTAATTCCTCCTCACTTTCTGCCATCAAGGTTGTGTCATCTGCATATCTGAGGTTGTTGATATTTCTTCCGGCAATCTTAATTCCGGAAGTTGAGAAGTTGGTACTTAGTGTCATTTGAAGTCTACTCACTATTGATCCAGAGTAGATTCCAATGTATAGTTAGCAGAGTAAAAACTTAAACACGTTGCAGGATTCCCAAAAGTAGACCAGAGGCAATATTTCATCCAGCAGAACTTTACTGCTACTGAAGGCAAATGAGCATAATGGTCACAAATCCAATGCAATCAGGATTGGCTCTGTCCATAAGAAATCCAGTTGCAGCAGACTTAACTAACTTACAATTACTAATAAAACTTTAGAACCTTGACACTATACAGTATACAGAACACCAAGAGAAAAGAGGTACAGAAAGCAAAAGAGAGTGAAACTCAGGCTTCTTCTGGCCGTACTATTATAGTCTGCATGACCTTGCAGAAGAGATAACAGAACCAGTTTAAACCAACTGTACTCAGCTTCCCAGAAGGTATAACCCATGGGTAGGCAAACTAAGGCCCGGGGGCTGGATCCGGCCCAATCGCCTTCTAAATCCAGCCCACAGACGGTCCAGGAATCAGCATGTTTTTACATGAGTAGAATGTGTCCTTTTATTTAAAATGCATCTCTGGGTTATTTGTGGGGCATAGGAATTCGTTCACCCCCCAAAAAAAATATTCTCTTCCCTCCTGCCTACTGTCCTTTCTTGGCTTTCTCTTGGACAGGGCTAGTGAGAGAGTCTGCGGACCACTGCTCAACTCAAAAGGGAGTTCTGAGCTCTATCCCTTTCCTCAAATTCTTCTGGCCAGCCACACCAAGGGAAAAGCAAGGGGGGGCAGGGCCTTCCGCCCCAGCTGCCCTCAGGCAAAATCCCTTGAAAGCAAGGGGCCGGAAGCCCTATTTCCTACTTTCTGCACTATCATAACCCCAGCCACACCTGTCAGGTCATGTGACCCACGTGACCCCCACTTCAGAAAGCAAGGGTGGTCTTCCAGTCTGAAATATATCCAGGGAGCGCCCGAGCTGGCGCCATGCTGTGTGGGCATCCAGCAGGGTCCCTTTTCTCAAGTTTGTGACGATAGGTAGGAGGATGCCAGGAGGGATAGCCTAGTGCAGGCATGGCCAAACCTGGCCCTCCAGTTGTTTTGGGACTACAATTCCTATCATCCATGACCACTGGTCCTGTTAGCTAGGGATGATGGGAGTTGTAGTCCCAAAACATCTGGAGGGCCGAGTTTGGCCATGCCTGGCCTAGTGGGAGACTGCTAGGGCATGGCAGAGTGGAGGCTACTGAGTAAAAGAAAAGGCAAAGGTCAAGGAAAGCCAGATAGCTCAGGACTTGGGGCCAACCCTGTGAAAGTCCACTCCGCAGAAAGGTATAGTGCCACGGCCAGGGTTAAATCAGATCCTAAGCAGAAATTGCCCTATTTCCCCTCCCCTTCCTGGTTGTCCCAGAGCTCTAAGAAAATGGCTACCAAATCATCGAAACACAAGCGGACTTCAACTGGGAGGAAGGCCTCCCGCAAGCCTTCTAGATCTGGAGGGACCCCGACTCTCCTTTAGAACATGTCTTATCCCCCTGGAAGGCAGTACCAGGCCATGAGATGCTGTCAAGAGAAAAGTTAGAAGATTTGTGGACCATCAACACAGCCTCTATGAAGCCGGAGCTGCGCTGGCCCCCAGAGGGCTCCTTTAATGAGGACCGGCTGGAAAAATTTGAAGAAAACCTTAAGGGACAAAAGGACCCATTGATTAGAGTATCTTGCTGCCTTTGAGGAGATACAGAAGCTCACGAAGAACCCAGCCTCCCCCCCAAAATCCAGCATTACAACTTCCTGTGATAAAGCAATCTACTCTTACCCCAGCACCTCCTTACGCGGATCAGTCGAAGGAAGAAGATACTAAGGAATAGACACTGATCCCCTTCTATTACCCTACACCAAGGGACCGAGCCCCTGAAGACAGACTTATAGACCTAGAGGCTGGGGCAGAAGGAGGGGGAAGCATCTGGGATGACTACCCACCAGCAAAGAAAGAAAGGGAAGGATGCACAGCCCAGACTACCACGTCCCATAATTCCTCTACGAGCCCTCCCAATACTGCCAGTTAACCCGGGGGGAATTGATGCAGACCCTCCAAGATCAGGAAAGGCCAGTAGCCTATTCTTCTTCTTTCTTTGGCAATCACTTGTACCCGAGTAAGATTGTCTTCCATCAACACGGTTTTAACAATGGGTCCGTAAGTGACTGTGGAGGCAAATTCTGGATCCACACGTCCTTCCACAGTGGGGACATTAGTTCCCGGGCGGGAGTTGATCACGGTGATAGTTTGCCAAGCATGCCTGCCTTCCTCTTAGCACGTTTCTCCCTTGCGTCCTGAGTTCGAGTGTCTTCAAAGCCCATGATGCCTCTGATAAGGGCTGTTCTCCAATTGGTGCGGTCGCAGGCCAGTGTTTCCCAACTGTTGGTGTTTATACTACATTTTTTTAAAGATTTGCCTTGAGAGATTCTTTAAACCTCTTTTGTTGACCACCGGCATTACGCTTTCCATTTTTAAGTTCAGAATAGAGTAGTTGCTTTGGAAGGCGATCATCAGGCATCCGCACAACATGACCAGTCCTACAAAGCTGATGTTGAAGAATCATTGCTTCCACACTGGTGATCTTTGCTTCTTCCAGTACACTGATATTAGTTCGCCTGTCTTCCCAAGTGATGTGTAAACTGCCAGTTAACCCGTTGGGGGGGGGGGGGATTGATGCAGATCTTCCGAGATCAGGAAAGGCCAGTAGCCTATTGCTGTCAGAAAGTTCTTCCTACGGTTTAGTCGGGATGATCCTTTCTTGCTGTTTGAATCCATTGATTTGGGTCCTGCCCTCTGGAGCAGAAGAAAGCAGGATATCTTAATGCACACACAGTTCTGGGATTGTATAAGTTTTATTTTATTTTATTAAAGCAGCAATAAAGCTCTGCCGTGAGATTGCAAGCTCCGTGGGGCCAGAGCGCTGTGCTTTGCTCTCAGTGGACACTTCTACAACAGCCTTCGCCAACCTGGTGACCTCCAGTTCGCCCGATCCAAGAGCCACCCCAATGGGAGCGCTGTGACGAGGCCTGGGTTTCTGCAGCCCAAGGTGCATCGAACTCTGTGCACAGAGCGTATTCGACACCAGCAACTCACGTTCCTGCTGAGACCGTGACTCGCCGGTGTGTGTATTTGCGACCACTGCCTTTGTGCTTGTGGAGGGGGTGGAAAGGAGGGGTTGACTCATCCCAGCTGCTCTGAAGAACCAAACAAAGCAAAACTGAATCTGGAATGTGCTGAGAACAGGACGAGGGTGTGCGTGCGGGTGACGCATAAGAACAGAGACGTCAGGCCTGGGAAGCAGGGGTGTGCCTCTGCGAGTGTGTGCAGAAAGCACAGAGCTTGTGCAGAAAGCACAGAGTTTGCTTTTCGCAAGCTGGGATCACCAAGCACTTTGGTTCCCTCCCCATCCTCCGCAAATCATCTCAGAAGCAGCACCTAATTCTCAGAATGAGGTCCTCAAGGCACTCGCACAGGCTCAAAGATGTGGCTTGTTATAATTGCTTGGTAGGTTCTAAAGCTCAGCCCTGGCTGGAAAAAGAACAAGGCCGATGGATGTCAATAATGGTTTCTGGCTTTTAGGACAGTCCTTTGGGGTTGTTTGAAGTGGATTATAGTGAGAGTGTAGGTCGCTAGACCATCCACCCAGGGGAAGAAGCAGTCCAAATCTCATCACTGATTGTTTTATTTTTATTTTTAGTTTAAATATTTTTTGTTGCATTTTCAAAATTACATATACATATGCATATATCTTCTTCAATTCCTGTTAATTATATATACTATATTCTTACATACATTGAATTTTCCCTTTCAAAGAACTATGACAGGCACCAAAGAACATTTCCCACCATCAAATTCTTTTTCTCCAAATTGTCTTCCTCCCACCTCACTGATTGTGTTAATCGTCCGTTCAAAAGCATGCCAAAAAGTGCAAGTAGATTAATAGGTACCACTCCGGTGGGAAGGTAAATGGCATTTCTGCTCTGGTTTGCCAGAAGTGGCTTTGTCATGCTGGCCACATGACCCAGAAGCTGCCTGCAGACAAACGTCAACTCCCTCGGCCAGTAAAGCGAGATGAGTGCCACAACCCCTGAGTTGTCCGCGACTGGACCTAACGGTCAGGGATCCCTTTACCTTTAACCGCCCTCAGCACCTTTCATGAACTACAGCTCCCAGAATTCTTTGGGAGGAGCCATGACTGCTTAAAATGGAATCAAAGTGTTTCAAAGGTATGGTGTGGAATTTGCTCTAATTTGTGCTCTTCCAGGATAGGGAATTAGGAGCTTAATTTAAACCATTCTGTCTTTCTTGCATTTCTGTAGCGATTTTAAAATTTCCGTTTTATAATGTGCATAAAAAAAGGAGAGTTATGGCAACGGATTAAAATTAAGAGAGCAAAACCGAAACCATGAAACAGGCACGCAGAACGAGCACATTTGCACGTGGGTTAAAATAACGAAGTCCAACTAAAGAATATCAGTGTTATTTGATTATCAAGTCCGGTTCCAGATTTCCCAGGCTTGCGATGCAAAGGAGGGTGGTCTTGAAAACGATGGCCCCAGTTTTGTATATGTAATAAAGGAATGCTAAATGATAGGTAGGAAGTGTCTGGAGTTTCCGGTCCCTGTCAAAATCTCAAAAGGGGTGCAATCGTCTCCATTAGAGCTCTGCCCCGGTGTGAGCGGTGCCAAGCACACAGTGTGAGATTTCGGGCTGTTTCCCGAAACATAGCCAAGTTTGCTATGGCATCACCCTGTCTTCTGAGCTGCGAGAGGCACCCTGGATTCCTCCTGACCCCTTTCCCGCATGTGTCAAACCGCAGCGGCCTTTCCGAAAACAGCAACTAAACGCGAAGCCCCGACTCTCACGCCCAATGCTGGGTTATCACTTCCCTTTCCTGACTACAGATGCAGTCGTGAGTTCCCAGCACGCCACTTAATCGACAGGCTTCATTTAGCCATCAGATGCCATAAAGGCACACAGCAAGAGTGCCTCTGAGCAGGTCCACAGCCAGCACTCGGTCCTTCCAGGACGAGGGGAGCTAGCAAAACGTAAGGCGGGAGGCCCACACATTTGGAAATAGTTTTGTTATTTAAAGGATGTCTAAATTAATCACCGCGGGAAACTCTCACACACACGTAGGCACGATGGCAAAAGCTGCCTCTCCGGTTCTGGAAAACAGCCCTCTAGATTATGTTATTAAGCGTGAGGATTATTATTACTAATGGCATGTTATTAAATTGCTAATTGCCGCTGTCTTTGTCTGCGGCACTTACATAACAGGGGCAACCGGGTTCACCTTGAGAACGCGATTTCGCCCCAAGTTCTCCCACACTGACGCAACGTGCAATCAGATCAGATTTGTCGGTGTGGTTTTCTTAATCAGGAAATACAAAAGAGAGAGAACCTAGTGCCCTTTCCATGCCACGAGCAGCGCTCTCTGCACTTACTGGAACCCGTGCGGAGGGTTCCATCTGGCTAACATGCTGATCACCTATTGGGGGGTGGGGGGGAAGCTTGCCCCATATGCAGAGTTACTACTGAGTACACACAACTGCCCCTAGCACCTTCCTTTTTATATACGAGTGCTGCAATACCGTGGGAAGAGGGAGGAGGAATCAGGACCCGCACAGCCTATTCGTCACTGAGGGATGGAGGTCTGATTCCTGAGTTAAAAGTGGTTTGAGCTCTTTTGCTTGCAAGAACATAGGTTCCCTCTCCTCCACCACCTTACCAGAGGACCTGTGCTCCAAATAGCTCCAAATACAGGCAGTAACGCAGCAGGTGAAGCACGCTTGCTGCAGCAAGAGTCTAATATCTATGAATCTAAGATGAACTCAGAGCAAATCTGGTTCAGAGCAAATCTGTAGTCAGAGACAGGCTGACCTGGAAGGCAAAGGCCCCATTTATATATACCATCCAACATTTCTCTAATGAAAATGGGGATGTTCTATTACTACTACTACTGCTACTACCCCACCCATCTGCCTGGGTCACCCCAGCCACTCTGGGTGGCTTCCAACAGATATAAAAACACAATAAACATGAAACATGTGTTATAAGGATTTAAGGTCTCAATTATAGGGGCAGTATTTCAATATGAGTAGGAAAATGAGAGTACTGTTATAAGAATTTAAGATCTCAAATATATAAATTAAATGTTCCTAAATTTACAAGGCAAACACATACATAAGTATGTAAACCACCTGTCTGAAAAAGCACAGGAGAGCAATCCTGAAAGCATTTTGACTCTCCCAAATTGACCTCAAATGCTTCTCTGCAAGGAGGAAGGAAATGGGGAAGCCTCTCCATTGTCTTTTGCTTACCTGTCTTTAGGGCATCTTTGTGTATGAATAGGGCAGTGGTTCCCAACAGGTGGTCCGCGGACCCCCAGGGGTCCGCGAGCTATGCCAGAGGGGTCCGCAAGATGCTATTAGAATAAAAAATATATTAAATATATTTCGTATGATAACAGATTTTTTGTTTTGGCCGCTTCCTGCATGAGCAGAGTCTAGCGCAAAACTAGAATTAGATAGAGGCAGTAGTTCTGCTGTATGCCGTTAGGTGGCGCTTTACAAACACTACTGTTTTGCAAAGAGGCAGCACGCGCATTCTACTAACGCTCACCTCCCCAAGATGCTTTGCGCGCGTCGGCTTCATTTGTGCGCTACTGCGCAGGTACCCTGTCTTCTCCATTCCCCTCCCTCCTCCCTGTTTGTAAACAAAGCGTTGTTTTTTGCGGAAGCTACAGTTCGCGTAGTTAAAAATGGACCGTTGGTTAAAAAGTGGTTCGTTCAAACAACAAAGGCCTACAGATGAGGAGGAAGATAATGCATTTGATGTTCAAGCAAGTAAGTCAGTGACTCTCGAACTGATCTTGTCAGTGTCCATTGAACCTAAATCGTCGGCGTCCCTTGAACCTAACCCTTCCAAGATCAGTGTTAAGTTTACTGGAAGAATTAGATTAGGAATTAGGAATTAGATTTAGGATTAGGAATTCATGGGGGTCCTTGTCACAATAGCGGCTCGATGAGGGGTCCTCGGGAAAATTTTGTTGGGAACCCCTGGAATAGGGTGAGCCTGTAACCTGGATTCAGGAATTAAGAGTATTTACCATCACAAAAGAATGGCCAGGTTCCCCAGATAAAGCAATCAGTGACCATTGTCAGGTACCCTGGCAGACAGGATTCCTGCTGTATACCGCCTCTTTCTGTGATGATGTTTTTGGGGGTGGTCTTGAGCTACACGGTGGGCAATTTCAAAAGTCTGTATAAAAAGGGCTTGCACATCAATGTTCTGGGTTCCTTCTCCCTCCTGCGTGTGGTGAGTGGGGACCCTGTTGCAACAGTTTAATAAAGATCAGGCTTACTAGCTGCTTTGCTTCTCAATATTCTCTGGCTGGCCTCTGTTATTTTCTCCTACCAATAGGGAACCTACTTAAGGACTCTATACGGGCTCTTGGGTACCCCATAAGGGAAAAGGAGATTTTGTTTGCATCACATGAAAAAACTTCCCCATATGGCGTAGCCTTCAGATGTCTTCTAAAGGTTGTATAGTTACTTACTTCCTTGACTCGGGGGTTGCATAACTCCAACATTTCTCTGCTGAAAATAGGGAAATCCTAAGGAAAAGCAGGACATCCCGGGGCGGCTTCTGTAAATCTCTGAAAAACAGGGACACTTGGAGGCATCCTAGTATTTAGGCATTCTAGCTAAGAGTCCAATATATACAGACCAACCCTCTGTGAGTCCCTGGTCACCTCTGGAAGACCTGCCCCCAAATAGGGGAGTTTGGTCGAGCCTTGGGGTGGGGGACCTGTGGCTTTCCAGGGGCTGTTGAACTTGCAACTCCCATGGGACACCCCCCCCCCAAGCACAAACGACCGAGGAAATCAAGGGTGGTGGGAGTCCAGTCCAGCAATATCCAGAAAGACCCCCCCAATTTAAGAAAGAGAGGAGGCAATAGGGTACAACTTTATAAAATGACCAAAACAAAAATTTAAAAAAATCCTTCCAGTAGCACCTTAGAGACCAACTAAGTTTGCACCTTAGAGACCAACTAAGTTTGTCATAGGTATGAGCTTTCGTGTGCATGCACACGAAAGCTCATACCTATGACAAACTTAGTTGGTCTCTAAGGTGCTACTGGAAGGTTTTTTTTATTTTTTGTTTTGACTACGTCAGACCAACACGGCCACCTACCTGTAACTAACTTTATAAAATGATGTACGGCATGGGAAAAGCGAGCAGATAAAAGTCTCTCCCCCCCCCCACAGGACACTAGAACTTGTGAACATCCAATGAGCATCGGAAAACTCAGGAAGGATTTTTTCATGCAGGACAGAGTTAAACCATGGAACTCACTGCCACAAGGTGGCAGCCAGGCCTTTGGCCGGTTAATATCCTAGAGAGTCCTTTAAATGTGTCTGTGGGAAGGGTTGGGTTACTGTTTTGTTGTTTTTTTGCTTTCATTATCTACTTGTGTTTTTTTATCTTGTATTTCATTCCGTGAAACACCCCCCCCCCCGGAGATCTGGTGATGAACAGCAGTATATAAATTTAATAAGTAAACAAAGAAATGGCCACCAACTGGGATGGATGGCTTTTAAAGAGGATTAGATGAAATGGCTATTGATGGTTGCTAACCGTGATCCCACTGGATTGTGAGCGACGGAGAAAAATATCTCTATGCAAACTTAAAAGAGATTTCTCTCCAGGCTTCGCACTGTGAGAGCTTGTCCCCAGACTAAATAAATGGGAGAAATAAATACATAGCCTACGCTACAGATTGGAGCTCAGCCTTGCAGAAAACCAGCTGATTTACGAGCCGCTTTTCTGGGAATTGCATACCCGAAAAGGAGCATGTGTTATTGAGGCTCAAAATAAACCGAAGAAATTGTATTATTCCAAGTGCCTCCAGCTGGAAGTTCTCTGCTGGTGACGGGAGGAGTGTGTGGGCATATTTGTAAAGGAGACTTATGTGTGAGGAAAAGGAGACTCTCCTCTGAACCTCTCACAAGATGCAAAGCAAGATCATTGAGAAGAACACAAAGACACACACACACACACACAAAAACACATGAAACACAACCAGCTCAGCACTGCCCCCTTCAGGTCAAGAGGGGACAGCAGCCTGTTTCTAGGACAGCCTGGTCCGTGTGCCAGGTTCACTTCCCAGAATCCTCCAGGGCAATCAAGCCTCTTTTATTTCCCAGAATCCTTCAAGACCTGCTCAGTCACAGACTAGGATTGAACTTTGCACGGGATATAAAAGGAATGTGTGGCCTCATTTTTCTGTTAATAATAAACAGGACAATATCTGTAGCCGTTGAGACTATTGAGGTCCCGATGGTGGATATCAACAAGATAAGCACCTGCCCGGCCGATGCTGAACGAACCGTACGCTTTGAGCACAACACAAGTGTGCATCGCACAAGGACGTTGCTGTATTTGCACGGGGCTCGCTTACAAAAATCACTGCACACAAGATGCAGACCCTCCAAGTGTCCCTATTTTCCAGGGACAGTCCTGGATTCACAGAAAAACCACCCTGGTTTCTGATTTGATCCCAGAATGTCATGCTTTTCCTTAGGGCATCCCTATTTTCATTGGAGAAATCTTGGAGGGTCTGGAGTTATGCAACTGCGAGCTAAGGAAATAAGTCACTATACAAGCTTTAGAAGACACCTGAAGGCAGCCCTGTAGAGGGTTTTTTATATTAAAAAGTTTAATTTAATGTTATATTATCTGCTTTATATATGCTGAAAGCTACCCAGAATGGCAGGGTATAAATAAATAATTTACTATTATTATTAGGGAATAGGACGTCCCTGTTTTCATCAGAGAAATGTTGAAGGGTATTATTATTGTTTTTCAGCTCTCCCTAACAGGGAAGTTTCTCTGATGCTTAGATTCTCAGTCTCCCTCGGGAGGTGGTGGTCTCTCCTTCCTTGGAGGTTTTTTTTAAGTCATCTGTCATGGATGCTTGAGTCGAGATTCCTGCATGGCTGGGGGTTGGACTAGATGACCCTTGGGACCCTTCCAGTTCTACGGTTCTATGCTGGACCAAGATGGGTCCTTGGTCTGACCCAGCACAGGCAAAATAAGATTAGCTCCTGAACAACAGTCTTATTACTGATCATGGCAGATCCCAAACCATCTCCACTGCCCCAGGGTGGATTGGCAGCAGGCTTTAATCTGGGCAGGCTCCTTTGCCACCGTGCCAACCTGGCCGGCGATCTCGGAAGCCGCGTTTGGCACCGTTTGGGGAATGAGCTGTCGGAAAGCCCAAACGAGGCTTTTTCCAGCCCTCGGCTTGCTTGCTGACACAGCTCTGCCCCTGTGGCTTGGCAGGAGGTGCCTTTTTCCAATAGCTCACAGGCGCTTTTGGCTCGCAGGCCCAACATGCTCGAAAGGGGAGGCCAGGGAGCAGGCTGAAGAGGTGCAGCCCGAGCCGTTTGGGGACAGGCTGTTCTCTTGCGGTTTCCTCTGCAACCCCCGGCAAGAGACGGGTGTTGGTGGTGCAGAAGGGTGTGAGGTCGGTGGGTGGAGGAATGAGACATCATTGCACCCAGGGGGAAGGACCCAGGAGACGGCTTGGCAGGCTGGACGATTTTGTCCCTTAGCAGCAAGAGGCTTGAAATATATATATATAAAGAGAGAGAGGATCATCCAGTTGTGATGCAACAGCTGCTTTTCCGGCCACAGCTCCCGGGACTGAACGTCCCCTTCTTGCTCTGCCTGCCTGGAAAAAAACTATTGCAAAACCTTCCTCCTGGGTAGCTCGAGGATGGACTGGGTGGGGCAGTAAGAGCACAGAACAGCAGAGAAGCCTGCTGGAAGTCCAGCATCCTCTTCCCCCCATGGCCAAATACCTCTAAGAACTTACAAGTTCAGATAGACTGCCTCTGGACCTGGAGGTCCCATTAGAATGTAAGAAGTTGAGGTTTGGGAACAGAAATGTGACCTTGATGTGTAACAAGGGATGTGGGGCTTGGAACTTCCCTTCCCACCTCTCTCCCTCCCTCCCTTGCCAAATACCTCTAAGAACTTCAGATAGACTGCCTCTAGACCTGGAGGTTCCATAAGAACATAAGAGCCTGCTGGATCAGGCCATGGCCCACCTAGTCCTGCATCCTGTTCTCACAGTGGCCAAGCACCCTTAAGAATCTAGGGATCTAGATAAGACTGCCTCAGGACCTGGAGGTTGTGAAAGAAGTCTTGCTGCCCTATCAGGCCAGTGACCCATCTAAGGCCAGTCTCTTGATCTCATCATGGCCAACTGGTTGGCCTGGGAAACCTGCAAGCAGGATCCAAGGGCAAGAGCCCTCTCCCCTCCTGCGGCTTCTAGCAACTGGCAATCAGAACCATTGCTGCCTCGGGCTGTGGAGGCAGAGCACAGCTATTGCGGCTCGCAGCCATTGATAGACTTGATTCAGGTAGGTAGCCGTGTCGGTGTGGCACAGTTGAAATATATTTTTTTTAAAAAATCAGAGACAAACTAAGTTTGTTCTGGGTATAAGCTTTTGTGTGCATGCACACTTCTTCAGATACAAACAATTTTTTTTATTGATAGACTGAGTTAGTTGAGGTTTGGGAACAGAAATGTGTCAGGGATGTAGGGCTTGGAACTCCCCTTCTCTCTCTCTCTCTGTCTCTTTTTACTGCTTCAGAAGAAAACATCGGACACAGCAGCTAAATGGAACCTCCTTGGACTGCAGCAGTCTACCAGATGGAAGGCTGCTTGTGAACTTCAGTGGTGGGTGGGTATATCCCAGCCATTTGCTGCTGGAAACGTAACACAGAGAGATAAATGCAGTTTGCTTTCGTCCTATGAGGGCACCTGTCTCAAGAGACAAGAGTGCGCGCCTCTGGGGGTGAAGTCAAACAGCTGTGTTAGCATCACTGAAGTGATCTCCTTGGGGCGCAAGCTTGGGCACTGTGTAGGGAGGTATTGGGCTGCCCAGATGACCCCCCCCCCCAGGCAGTGAAGGTTTAGGATCAGAGCTTTCCTTCTCCTAGATGGGCATGGGCTACCTTCTCAGGTGGACGAGCCCCACCTGCCCCTCACGTCCCTCTGCAGCACATGCAGAAACCACCTTCTTGGCAGTTGGACTCACAACTGGTCTCATCCACTCAATCTGCCGGAGCTTGTCTTTCATATGTAGAGGAATTCCATAACTCACTGAGGATTTGAGACCCATCGGCTGCCCTCACCTGGTTGAGCCGGCTGGTCAAAACTGTTCCTGGTCTGTGGCCACTGTTGCAGCTTCCAGGAGCCGCAGGTGAGGTCTGAGTGCAGGGTGGCTACCAAAGGTGATCAAACTACTCCAGAAGGAGCATGACCCCACCAGAGGTACTACTCGTCCCCTAACGCCCAGTACACCACATATACCCCATTCTGACCCAGTGTAGTGATTATCTTTGAACCCTGGTCTCCCAGATCCGAGCCCAACGCTCTAACCACTATGCCATGCTGGTTCTCGATCGAGAAACCTGCTCTCAGTCTTGTTGAGAAATGCCCAGAGTTCCACGGGTTCCCCTGCTAAACGAAAGCAACCGAGTTGGGAATTAAGAGAAGCAAAATGAACACTTTTTTTAATTATTAGGAACAGAATGGATTTTTGGGGGGCGGGGGGAATCACAAAGGAATCCTTTACTGCTGTACAAAGTAACAAAACTGCATTGCCTTGGTCCCCAAGTCTGGCAGCGTAGAAGGAAACAAAGCTCTTTGAAAAGGTTAATGGGTTGGATCCGGACCTAGTCTTACTTAGAGTAGGCCCACTGAAATCAATGGAATGTAAGCTGGTTCTGGCAAGCTTACTCCTTTTCTGCTAGTGGGTCTTCAAAGCAGGACTGCTAGCGTAGAAGCGTGAACTCAGAAGGAAGTCCCACTAAACCCAGCAGGACTTACGCCCAGGTAAACCTGTGGAGGACTGCAGCCTAAAGTCCGGCACCCTGAGAGTCTTCCACAACTGAGAGTCTTCCACAACAGGGGACAGGTCAGGTCTTCTCTGCAGTGGCAAATTATTGCATGAAAACAGGGAGCAAAACCAACGAGAGATGGAAAAGGACACACTCCCCCAGGGCAGAAAAAAACAAAATGATGAGCAGAGAGAACGCAGAGATAAGAACCAGATAAGATTGCATTCCTTCCTGGATTCATTGT
This sequence comes from Zootoca vivipara, assembly GCF_965207765.1. NCBI lineage: Eukaryota > Metazoa > Chordata > Lepidosauria > Squamata > Lacertidae > Zootoca > Zootoca vivipara. Next base: position 81,820,551 of record NC_142589.1, on the reverse strand, counting down.
GTGAAGACTTGCTTGCAGGGTCTCTTCTTCCGCAAGAAAATTTTTTATCCTGCCAGGGTCACCCAATTTATGGACGGCAGGGTAGAGACAGCCTGCCCAGGTTGACCTAAGACTACTGGGTCAGATTTCTCATTTTGTATTCATTAGGAAAGGAAAATCCACAGGCAGGAGGCCTGCACAGGGTTCCAGGAAGTCTCCTTTGCAGAATTATGCATTTGATAAATCTACAAACTTACACACACATTCGCACAGGCTCATCTTCCAGAAAAAAGTCAAGGTGTGAGATTTAGAGGGGTTTCTCTATAGCAGGCGGAAAGGTTTGGCTAAGGAACCTGCAGAATTGTGGGGGATTAGGCTGGCAGGTTCACTTCTTATGGGTGGTCCTCAAGCCTCTCTCTCCCGAAAGGAAAAAAAAGAGAGCAAAAATATTGACTGGCCAGCTCCAAGAAAGACCTGCAGATCGTGAGGCCTGATAGATCAGGAGAATTTTAATTTGTCGTACTTCCACAGCATCCTTCTCTGACAAGAGAACTGTTTGTAAGCGAAAAGATTTCTGTGCATCTGAGTTGAGCTCCTAGTGTTTCGGTTAGAAGTTGTGGAAGATGTGAAACCAACACAGGCCCAGATGGAGACAAGTCCTGTCGGGAACCTGAACACCACAGAGGACTCACGTCTAGACCTGGGCAGAAGGAAGGGAGCAGAGGAGGGAGGACAATGAAGCTCCCTGCTCCTTGTCTGTCTGTGTTGACAGGACTGCCTCCTTCTGGTCATGCCGGGAACTGACTGTCGCCCAGCGGTTCCAACCAAAACGTCCTGCAGGAACAGCTTGCAGGCGGCCCTAAAGTACGCCCTGGGAGGGGGCCTTTCCTGTGATCTTGTTGGAACACTCCAGGAGGGCATTGTGGATGTCTTTGGCGCAAGAGATCTGGGACTTGATCATGCTGAGGTACTGGGTGTAGGGCAGGCTCTCTGCCTGGACCGCGTCCGGCTTGGTGGCTGTCGGCACGAGGGTCGGGGAGTGCTTGGCGCTGTCAAAGCTCTGGGAGAGGCACTCGTAGGCCAGGCGCTGAGGAAGGGGAGGCAGATCGGAAAGAGAGTTAGGAACTTGGCCTCGCTGGATTGGGCTGAAGGGCCGACTAATCCAGCATCCTTTCTCCCCGAAACGGTGACCCAAGTTGTAAGGCAGAGCAAGGTGTTTCCCCTTGATGCTAGTCCCGGGCACCTGCTACCCAGGGGTAGACTGCCTTTGTATATGGAGGACCCATTTAGTACTCAAGGGTAATAGCAGCCAATCAGTCTCTCTGTCTAACCAGGGACCGTGGGCTTCATATGGACTGTGAGAAAATATCTGGGGAACAGCCAGGCTTTTAAGTTTTCAAAAAATGGGGAAGAGCATCGCACTCCTGGGCAGCTATCTCAGATGGCATCAAATACCCCACAGGGATATTGGTGCAGCTGCAGGAGCAGGGGGACATTTCCCCACTTATGGTGGGAATGCCCCCCCCCGACATTTAGGGGGAAAAAAATAAACACATTCCCCATTCAAGCCTCCCCACAACTTTCCCTTTTGAATCAGAGAGTTGTAGTGTTAGGAATGCCCCCAAATGTCATCTAGTCCAACCCCGTCTAATGCAATTAAATTTGTGGGGCAGACAAACAGCAGCTTTCCAACCTAAGAAACTTCTTAATGTGGCTGCAACGAGGACCTCTTTGGCCCAGAAATGGAAGGCACCACAGGAATTAAAACCTCTTGTTGCAGTACAAGAATATGTACTCTGGCAGCTGCAGAGAAAACAAATTGCACATTGTGCGTTTCTAAGGGTATGAAGATCCCAGAACACTTTTACGTCGCTTATGGGATCTTATTTCTTATGTGCCCAATGCAGATATGCAAAACTCTCCTGGGCCTTCATGATGTTTCTTGCTCCTCTTTATTTTGCTACTTTTATCTGCTCTCTGTTTATTTGAAAAACACCACCTCTGCCCGGCTCCTCTGTTTTGTAACCTCAATTGTGGGGTTTATTTGCGCTTCTGAATTTACATCAATACAAATCTGCACAAAATAAATAAATCCAAGTTGCAACCTGCAGCACCAAGCAAAGATGGATTCCGTCTCCCATCTTGGAGCCAAATCCAGACTTCACAGCCAGATTTTTGCGCCCCACTCCCAACCCTGCTGCTTCTTTGCCTGATGAAAGAGTACTGGAGGACTTGGAAAGCCTGCTCACTATTTTGTGGCTTTGGGGTTGGTCCTAATGAAGATGCTGCCCAGCTGTGAATTTGGGGGTTAATCTCTTACTGACTGACCTTTGCTTTGTACGTGCCTGTTTGTTTGTCTTTCAGTGCTCCCGAGCAACTGAACCTGCGGCGGTGAATCTCGCCAATTAATGATATGGCGTGCAAAATAAAAAGGAGGGAGCATTTCATAAGGCCTGATCCTGCTGCCAATATGGGAAACTCTTGGGACACTCACCAGGCACAACTCCAGCTGGTCACACAAGGCATAGAATTCCTCGAGGCTCTTGTCCACTCTCTGCACGGGGCCGTCGTTGCTTTTCCTGGAAGGAAAGGAAAGCCAATCTTTGATTTGCATTTAGGGGAGGGGGTGAGGAGGGGAGGGGAGAAAGAAGCAGGGCAAGGGGGTAGGAGCAAAAACTCACTGTCCGCTGTCAATGTTGGTGTTCTGGATGAAGTTCTGGGCAGCCACTTTCATCAAGCTCTGCAAATAGAAGAGGCAGAGAGTACAGTATATTGGCTTACAAATCGGGGGCGATAGACAGCTGTGGCAGGAAGAGAGGGCACATCTGCCAAAGACCCACATGCACACCCCTCTGGAGCCTGGCCAAGTGTGCAAATATCAATATACCATATGCTGCCGATTTCTTAAAACGATGCAAATTTTTGGTTTCAGCATGAAGCAAACAAGCACATTTTCAAGACAAAACGCCTGATCTGGGCTTGAAAGGGCAGTTTGCCTGGCAACTTCTCAGCGGCTCTGTGACGCTGGGAATCAAGACGATTAGATAACCAAACTGTTAACTGGGAATGAATTAAGGCTGTGGCCTAGCCACCTGCTCAGTGGCCCTGTGACAGCAGCCTGAGAGGGTGTTTATCGGAACAAAGAGTGGCTATTTTGGCTGGACCCCCAACACCCAGCATGGCCAATGGCATGGGGGGATGGGAGTTGTAGTCCAGCAACATCTGGAGGGTCACAGGTTCTCAGCAGCACCACTGGACTCCCAGGTAGGGTCAAACAAGAGCAGAATAGAGCAGTGTGTTGAGTTTATTATTATTAACCTAATCTGTATATTGTACTGCCCTTCTTCCATAGATCTCAGGGCAGTTCACAATATTAAAATACAGTAGGACACCCATTAATCTGGACACTAGACTTCTGCTGATGCAGCCGAGAATTGCATTTGCTTTTTATCGCTGCTGCATCACAGTGTTGGTTCATGCTAAGTGTGCAATCTACTAAGACCACCTCCCTGCCCAATCCTTTTGGCAAGCCCTGCTGCCAAGCCAGTTGTCCCCCCATCCTTTCATTTGGGCACTAGCTTATTCCTTTTGGAAATCTTTTTATTATAGGTATGCGACAACAGCAGCATGGATGCGACTAGCCCAGAGATGGAAAGAAGAAAGAGTTCTCACCAGAGAGGAATGACAAACTAAGCTGTTAGACTACACTGGGAAAAGTTTATAATTTATTTGGGAGACCACTGTAAGCGGATGAAAATGTGAGCAGGATTTTAATCTCACTTGTAATGTAACAAATACTATGGACAATATGGATAGATATAAAATATAGATTATGAAATAATATGCAGTTGAAAATGCTGACAATGGGACCCATGGAGGGGATGGGGGGAAGTCTCGAGAGTCAGAGTAATCTCTTTATAAAGATGTGTATTTGGTATGGCTATAAATTTATATTTGTAAAATCAAATAAAAATGATTTTTTTTAAAAGGAAAGCTTTTTATTATTGCGCAGCTTCCTAGTATGTTCCACAGAAACTGAGCCCCAGGGCACATTAAATTCTACCCCAAGGCCACAGCGAGTCAGAAATAGCTGGCTGGGAGCAAGCAGCGATTCCGAGAGCTGTGGTTTCGTTTCCAGGACCTCGCAAGGTCAGGAAACGCGAGGGCAAGCTCGATGGTATCAAAACAAAACACACAAAAAACCACCAGATCCTGGAAACCTGCATGCCAACGCCTCCGGGTCCAAGCAGAAGTGTGTTCCGTTTCAGCTCCATTCGTTCTAGGGATATTGACACAGGGATAAAGGTGCCCCCCACCCCCAGCCCCGGGGGCTCATCCTGCCATGCTGATTCATTTACCAGAAGCCTTGGACACGAGCCCTGGGGCTGGTGAAGCATCCATTTCCCACCCCACCACGGGACCCCTGTTTGTGCTCTCTTCGCCCCCGCACCACACAGACCAAAGGAGGGGAGGGTAAAAGTTACCGCTTCAGCAATTCATATATTTGGGCCAAGGACTGACGCTTCATTCTTTCGGAAAGAGTCAAGAGTTGTTTCAAAATGCGGGGATAAAAATAAAAATAAAAAGTCTGACTCGGCAAAGGGCTATACGGGAAAAACAAAGCAAAAAACAAAACCACACATTTGCGAAACAGAAAGGGAAGGGAGGCCTGTGCAAGAGAGACCAGAGCAGTGGAGGCAGGAGGAGCAAGAGGGGAGTGATGCCTAAGGGTTAGAGCTGTGATTTCTCAAAGGTGGGTTGCTAGCTGCTCTGCAGCCGAGGTCAAGCAGTCTGGCAGAGCAGATGTAGGAAGTTGGCTTTGGACCTGGGGAGGGAGAATTTAAGGGCCTCGCAGGGCTATCAGTTCACAACAGCTTCCGAAAGGGCCATTGTATTTCATGCTGCCCTACTTGCCCCATATTTAAAGAACCAGTGTGGTGTGATGGACTCAGGAGAGGGCTCAAATCCCCCACTAAGCAATGAAGATGACCGGGAGTGACCTTGGGCCAGTCACTGCCCCTCTCAGGCTAGCCTAAGAGGTGTCTCCGAAAAATTTGACACATCACTTGGGAAGACAGGCGAACTGAACTGGAAGAAGCAAGGATCACGAGTGTCAAAGCAATGATTCTTCAACATGAACTTCGTTGGACTGGTCATATTGTGCGGATGCCTGATGCAAAGCAACTACTCTATTCCAAACTTAAAAATGGAAAGTGTAATGCTGGTGATCAACAAAAGAGGTTTAAAGACACTCCCAAGGCAAATCTTAAAAAATGTAGTATAAACACTGATAATTTGGAAACACGGGCCTGCGAGCGCTCCAGTTGCAGAACAGCCTTTACCAAAGGTGTCATGGGCTTTGAAGACACTCGAACTCAGGGCGCAAGGGAGAAACGTGCTAAGAGGAAGGCACGCTTGGCAAATCCACACCAGAGACCAATGTCCCCACTGTGGAAGGATGTGTGGATCCAAAATTGGCCTCCACAGTCACTTACGGACTCATTGTTAAAACCGTGTTTATGGAAGACAATCTTATTTGGCTATGAGGGATCTCCAAAGAAGAAGACGACCCCACAGGGTTGTTGCGAGGATGAAATGGGGAGAAGTATGTGTGCCAGCTGGAGCAACAGTGGGATATAAATGTAATAATTATAATAATGTAGCTACAGCCTGTCATATTTTTCAAAAAATCTAAACAAACCAACAGCTATTTCAGATACAGCACAGCCATCAGGCTGCCTCAGTGGAGGAGGAAGCAGAAGGCTCACTCCACAAGCTTTGCCAAAACCCTGGCTCCATCAGGCACCTCCTTGCCCCCTGAACTGTGCCAGGTGGCTGTGATAAGAGCTGATTAAGCCTGAGTTTGCTTTTTTCCTTTTCCCTCCCTGCCCCTTCCCCCTTGTGCGCCGTATTTTGTTCTTAGATTATAAGCCATTTTGCTGCATGTAAGCCACTCAAGCAAAGCTGAAGAAGAGCTGGGTAGGAATGTTATAAATAAATAAATAAATAAATGCATATGGCTAGATTAATGCTAGGTTTCTCTCTCTCTTTTAATTGTCTAGATCAGAGGTCAGCAACCTTTTTCAGCCATGGGCCGGTCCACCGTCCCTCAGGCCATGTGGTGGGCCGGACTATATTTTGGAAAAAAATATGAACAAATTCCTATGCCACACAAATAACCCAGAGATGTATTTTAAATAAAAGGGCACATTCTACTCATGTAAAAACATGCTGATTCCCGGTCTGTCCGTGGGCCGGATTGTGAAGGTGATTGGGCTGCATCCAGCCCACGGGCGTTAGGTTGCCTACTCCTGGTCTAGATTTACTCTCTTATCTGCTCTCGCTCTAAAATCTCACCCACAGAGTATGAGCAAAGAATGAGATGGCAAGCAGCCTTTGGAAGGGGATTTAAATGTTGAAAAAGCTTAATGCATGGGGCACACCGAGGACTAAATGAGTTGAGGGGAACTTGCATCAGCCCTTAGAGGGCACATTCAATGGGTGCAGATGGTGGGAGTTGTAGCTCACCAATACCTGGAGGGCCACAGGGCTCCCCTCACCCAGACTAAACTCTAGCACAGTGCTTCTCAAACCTGGGAGTCCCAGCTGTTGTTGGATGACAACTCCCATCATCCCTGACCACTGGTCCTGCTGGCTAGGCATATAAATTTAATAAATTAATAAGAATAGTAAAAATAATAAATAAACACACCACAATAAACAAACCTGTCACTGGGAAGTGACATATAAAGATTTGAAGAGACTGTTCAAAATTATTTTTGTTTAAAAAAACACAGAAGCTATGATTTTGAAAGGTACAGGACTTAATTGTGCTGGACTCAGAGCGCGAAAGACTTGACTCCTGTATGTGAGAGTGGATGCTAGGCCAAGACCATCCCATCCCTGCAGAAAGAAGAAGCCACCGCCAAAGATACAGAAGACTGGAAAAAGGACTAGAAACCCACCTAAGTAAACACACAGAGCTTAAGCTCTGCCCCCCTTTCCCCCGCCCTTTCCCCGAACTCCGTCCCTCCGTCTCCACGGAAACGGCCCAGCAGCCCCTCCCCTTTCTCTTGGCCATCAGGCCCCGCCCCCCGCCCCTCACCTGCAGGCTTTCTTTGAGCTGCGGCAGCAGGAGGCGAAAGCGCTGCACCGGGTCGAAGTCCTGCGCCTGCGCGGGAGGTTGGAGCCCGCCGGGAGCCTGGGCGACCGTTAAAGAAGCCGCTCCCGCCGCGGCCTGCGCCGAGCCGGGGTGCCCACCTACCGCCGCCGCGGCGCTGCCGGGGGGTGGCCCCACCTGCGCCTGCAGGAGCGTCAGCTGCGCCGGCTGCGGTTGAGGCGGCTGCTGAGGCGCCGCCATCTTGCCTCCCCCTCAGCGCGCTCGGTTCTGTAGTTCGTCTCAACTACCTCTCCCGGCATGCATCGCGGGAGCAGGAGGAGGCGCCGGCGCCGGCGGGGAGGATCCCGGCATGTATTTCGCCTGAAAAATCTGATTGGCCGTTGCGGGCTCTTATGTACCCCACAGTGCATTGCGGCCAGGACTCCATTTCCCGACCTGCCTTTCGTGACAGCTTTCTGTGTGGGGGAAGGGCGGCTCTCGGCGTGCTATATCGCACTATGGATTTCCCGCGCATATAAGCAGGCTGCGACGTTTTCCCTTCTGGCCGGAAGTGGCTTGACGTAGCAGGCGAACTACATTTCCCAGCGGGCTCCGCGGCGGAAAGAGGTGTTATTAAGCCCCGCCCCCGTTGACTGGCGTAGCCTGTTGCTCCTGAGGGGGGGCTTCGCGATGGCGCCCACTATCCAGACTCAGGCGCAGCGGGAAGAGCCCGGCCACAGGTACGGGTGACGTCACTCCCCTCTCCCGGACGCCTGGGTCCCCTGTGGAAGAGGGGAGGGGGAATGGGGGAGGAAAGTGAGAGGGGTCTCCTGCTCCCCCCCGCCCCGCCAAGCAGTTCTCCCCAAAGGTTTCGCAGAGGGGGAGGGGCTGAGCCCGGACTCCTGGGTCCCTCTGTCAGGCGTCTTGTTGCTCACAGTGGGAGGAAGGGCCAGGCTGGGCAACTTGCTCGCCTGCACTTGTTCTTAAGTCGATTTGAGTCACTTCCGTTAAAAACTGAGAAATAAAGTGTGGAATAATGCAGTAAATAGAAAGTAAGAATAGTATTTAGGTAGCTGCTGCATATTAAAAACTGCTTTTAATGCTGTGTTTTGATGCTGAAAACCGTCTTGGGACCTTGGGGTGAAAGACGGGTAATGAATAATGCTACTCATATTATGGACAAGCTTGGAATGTGTGCAGAGGAGGGCGCCCAAGACGATCAAGGGTCTGGAAACCAAGCCTTATGAGGAACGGTCGAAGGAGCTGGGTAGGTTTAGCTTAGAAAAGTGGAGACTGAGAGGCGATATTATGGCCATCTTCAAATATCTTATTGGCCGACACTTGGTAGGTGGTCCAAACTTGTTTTCTCCTGCTCTGGGGGGTAGGGCATGAACCAATGAATTCCAAAGGAGATTGACTAAACCATTCCCCCAAGTATCATTTCTTTGGCGCCGGCATCTCTGTGCTAAAGTATCAGTAACCCCATCTCTTTTTCCTCAGGCCCAACTCCCACCGGACGCTTCCTGAGAGGTAAGGATCACCCCTCGCCATCCCTCACCCCTTGCTTGGAGCGTGGCAAGTGGTCCCACCTCTCTCCCCTTTCCCTTTGCAGGTCGGGAGTGGTGTGTCGCGTCAAATATTGCAACAGTCTTCCCGATATCCCCTTTGACCCCAAGTTCATCACATACCCATTTGACCAGAACAGGTGAGCAGGGAGAGGTGTGTGGAGCTGCCATTTTCTGCATATTAGCATGTCCACAGTGGATCCTCTGGTGCCTTAAACAGACCAGGCTGACTTTTCTACAGCGCATGGCGAGTTAATTCTGGAGTTATATCTGCAGGTTATCAGGCTGCAAAGCGTTGAATGGATATGATGTCTTAAGTTTGCATGTAAAAATAGATTATAGAAGCATAGAAGATGTGCAATACTTATGTGAAAAGTTACACAGAGGAAACAAAAGTGAATGGGCAGTCATTAGTTGCTAAAATAGTTTCATTTTTAAGTTGGCGCTGTTTTATGTGCTCACATTTTTATATTGCCATTTTTATTCTTCTTTCTGTTAGTTTACTGTTAGTTTACTGCTTTAGGCATCATTTATGGAAAGGCAAGATCCATTCCGCATTTTTGAAAGGTGTCTTCAGTAAATTGGGTTGCAGATTTAAAGACTGATTATTTTTGTGAAAACCGCATATTGCTGGTTCATATTCTCTCCTGTGCCAGAGAGAAAGGAGAATGCCCCCACTAAGTTGGTGTTCAGAGGCACGTTTTCTGCAGATTAAAACTCATAATTAGAACTGCCCTTTAGCTGGAGAACAGTGCAAGAATTTTTCATGACATACCCATGCAAAATTGGAAAATGCTTGTTCTTATATATTTTGAAATAATTATATTCCTTTGAAATTCTGCTTATGCATTTTCTGCTGCTTGACCTGCCTCTTGCTGCTGTAACCTTCCAGGTTTGTACAGTACAAAGCCACCTCTCTTGAGAAGCAGCACAAACATGACCTCCTGACTGAGCCTGACCTGGGGGTCACCATAGACCTAATCAACCCCGATACATATCGCATCGACCCCAATGGTGAGAGGAGTTGCGGGACCAGGAAACGTTAATAACCATGCGGGACGCGGGTGGTGCTGTGGTCTAAAGCACTGAGCCTCTTGGGCTTGCCGATCGGAAGGTCGGCTGTTCGAATCCCCATGACGGGGTGAGCTCCTGTTGCTCGGTCCCAGCTCCTGCCAACCTAGCAGTTTGAAAGCACACCAGTGCAAGTAGATAGATACTGCTGCGGTGGGAAGGTAAACAGTGTTCCGTGTGCTCTGGTTTCCATCACGGTGTTCCATTGTTCCAGAAGCAGGTTAGTAATGCTGGCTACATGACCCACCTGTGGACAAACGCTGGCTCCCTCGGCCTGAAAGTGAGATGAGTGCTGCAACCCCATAGTCGCCTTTAACTGGACGTAATTGTCCCGGGGTCCTTTACCTTTTTTACCTTTTTAATAACTGTGCACAGCAGTTGTGGGTTCTGATTGTGGAGATGTGCTTGATACATTTTGGATTCCCATTGCACAACCCACTTGATGTAACACACAAATATGTTGTGGATTAGGATGCCAGCTTTTAAACATGGTTGGCATCCGTCTGTTTTGGGAGGCAACAGAGGAGTGTGTCTTTGGGGGTGAAGTCAAAACCAATCGAGAGTTATCTACAGCAGTGTTTCTCAACCAGTGTGCCTCCAGATGTTTTGGGACTACAATTCCCATCATTCCTGACCACTGGTCTTGCTAGCTAGGGATGATGGGACTTGTAGTCCCAAAACATCTGGAGGCACACTGGTTGAGAAACACTGATCTACAGCACCGACTTAGGCTGTAGAGACCTAAATGGGAGAGACATGTTTCGTTGCAGCTGGGGCTGATAAAGGCATCCAGTTGTGCTGCTGCAGATGCACCGTGGCGTTTCTTCTCTTCGCTTCTCCCAGCGGTCATTTCTCCTATGGTCATTACATGAGCTGACTGTCTCCAGTCACTGCAGTTGTCTGCAAGGAATTCCCAGAAGGCCTGGGTTGATGTTCATGGCAAAAAAAATCCCACTTTATTGCCTACGATTGGTACATCTTAATGTGACTGTGTATCAGGCTGTCATGGATGTTCTGAAGCCAACAATCAGAACTCCAGGAAGTCTGGCCAGAGATGGTTGCCAGGGGTTTGGCTGAAATAGTTAGACGAGGCTAGGTGTTTATATAAGGGGTAACAGCCTGTGGCCTCTAACCACTGCTGCACCTTTGGCTTCTTGCAGTTCTTCTAGATCCTGCCGACGAGAAGTTGCTGGAGGAGGAGATCCAAGCGCCAACCAGTTCCAAGAGGTAGTGCTTTTCACCTGGGCCGGGAAACTGTTTTCTGCCCTTTGTTGTCTCCCGAGACTCCAAATGTCCCTTGCCCTCTTGAATCTTCAGGCCATCATCATCTCCCTTGGGTTACTGCTCTCCTCCTTCCTCCTTCTTTGCCTTTATTTCCCACCTTGTTCTCCAAGGAGCTCAAGGTGGCGTACGTGGGTCTCCCCCTCTTCACAACAACCCTGTGCGGTAGGTGAGGCCGAGAGGCAGCGACTAGCCCCCAAGGTCTCTTGGTGAGATTGACCAAGTGGCCATTTGAACCCAGGTCTCTCCCAGGTCTTGGGCCGATGCTCTTGCTACCTCACTGGCCAAGCTGTTCCTTCAGGAGCATCTCTCCCATGTAAGCTGCTTTCCTGGTTTGGAGCTACCTTCCCGAAACTCCCTTCTCCCCAGCTTCCCTTTCACCCCCTGGGGGCTGCACAACTCTTCTGCCCTCCCCCATCTTGTGCTGTTCTGTTCATCAGTTATGGGTCGGCCCCTCTCCCCAGTTCCAGAGTTTCTGCCCATGTAAATGCAGATCAGTGCAGTGGCCTCGTGTTCTGAAAAGCACATTGGCACGAAATACATACGTTTTAATGCTTGTTTTAAAGCAGGAGTCAGCATTTTGAACTTATATGTTAAGTGGAAAAATACTCTTAGAATATGGAAGGGACCCCCCAGGGGTCATCTGGCCCAACCCTGTGCAATGCAGGAATTCTGGCCACAGGGACCCCTGGGTGGGCTTGAACCACCAACCCTCTGGTTAACAGCCAGGTGCACAGCTCAGTGATTGAAATGAAGCAATGTAGTGGCAAAGGATAACCCAGCAACGTTTCCTTCCTAGGTCTTTCTCACAGGTGTTGCAGACCATCTTGAGGGCTAGGAACATGGCTGTGGGAATTGGAGGCTTGCCTCTGTAGGGAGACGTGGATATATATATATCTTTCTTTGCAGATCCCAGCAGCATGCCAAAGTGGTGCCATGGATGAGGAAGACCGAATACATCTCCACAGAGTTCAACCGCTATGGCGTCTCCAACGAGAAGCCGGAGGTTAAGTGAGTAGAAATTAAACATATTTTTAAAAGCTGCTGTTTCAGTGTAAAACAGCCAACAATACAGCGATGAACGTGATGAATCTTTGAGTTTCTGGACCAGGCCTTCAAAGCCTCCGGAGAGATCTGTTTCAGCCAGTTTCCCAAAGTTCCTCCCGAGGACTGCTATGGTCTTCCTTTATCTGGGTAAACGACTCCTTTCTGATACATATTTCTTTCCTGGTTCTCAATCAGGATTGGCGTGTCTGTCAAGCAACAGTTCACAGAGGAAGAGATCTACAAAGACAGAGATAGCCAGATTGCGGCCATCGAGAAGACCTTTGAGGATGCTCAGAAATCGGTGAGCTGCCTAGAGTGGAAAAATTCATTTTTGGAAAATGAAACCGGTGTCCTCTCACTGTTGCACTTTTGTAAAGGGGGGGATGATGATGATGATGATGATGATGATGATTGATTGATTGATTACCTACCCTTCACCCGAAGGTTCCAGGGCAGGTTAAGCATTAAAACACAATACTCAGAGCTTAAAGCTGCCCACCTGGCTAGGAAATGCAGAGGTGGGGGGCAGCATAAATATATTTGCTGTGTCCCTTTGGGAGGATGATGCTTTTCGGGGATTTGGGGGTGCAGTTCTGAGAAGCTTAATGGTGTCCTTGCCGCCGCTGGCCTCGCCCACATTTCTCACTTCCAAATTCTGCCTCCAGATCGCTCAGCACTACAGCAAGCCTCGAGTCACACCTGTGGAGGTCATGCCTGTCTTCCCTGACTTCAAGGTGAGATCGAGGGAAGGGGCAGTTGGATCTAAGATGTTTGGGGCTTTGTTTACAGCAGCCCTGCTCTCGCCACTAGGCCTCTACCTGCTCGGTTCCTATGGTTTGTCGACTACGAAGCTTCCTTTCCTGTTCATTTGCAAAGGGTCCGGAGGCAGGGAGAGCGAGATTAGAGAGGTGTTGGGCTCTTGGCAAAGGTGAATGAACCACTGAGCGAAACAAGCACTTGCTTAGGGCATCAAGGGAAGTGGGGAAGCCACAGAAATTTCCCATGGCTGGATTTTTAACATTAAAGGGTAAAGGACCCCTGACAGTTAAGTCCAGTCGCAAACGACTCTGGGGTTGCGGCGCTCATCTCACTTTACTGGCCGAGGTTGTACAGCTTCCGGGTCATGTGGCCAGCTCACCGAGCAACGGGAGCTCACCCCATCACGGGGATTAAGTGCTCACAAATTGCTCAGCTGGGTGTTCATTTTCTCAGCCGAAATATATTAAAAATCCCAACAGAACAACTATGCGACAAGGCAGGCGGGGATGCCTTATCTCCACTAAGTACAGAAGCAGCTGTGTTATGTAGAGTTGGTTTTGAGGATCTGATCAAACACTTTGCAATTGGAAAAAGTAGGAGAAAACTTTCTGAATACAAAAAAGCGGAAGTACAGTTGTACCATGGTTCTCGAACAGAATGTGTTCTGGGAGTCCATTTGGGAGTCCATTTGACTTCCGGAATTGTTCAAAAACCAAGGCATCGCGCCAGATGTTCAGTTTCTGAAAATCATTTGAAACCGGAACACTCACTTCCAGTTTTTGATCATTTGGGAGCCAAAACGTACAAATTCCAAGGCTTCTGGCAACCAAGGTACAACTGTATACAAAAGTGAACATTATTTTCCATGTTACTGTAGGTTTCATCTCGTTTCAAAAAATAAAATGTTATTTTGTGGTTTATAATTGCATATACTGTATTTTAAGTGCTTAGAGCAGGCATCTCCAAACTGCGGCCCTCCAGATGTTTTGGCCTACAACTCCCATGATCCTTAGCTAACAGGACCAGTGGTCGGGGAAGGTGGGAATTGTAGTCCAAAACATCTGGAGGGCCGCAGTTTGGGGATGCCTGGCTTAGAGCCTCTAAAGGGCTTAATCTGGACCTCTCTGCCCTAATCCCAAAGAAGAGAGAGTAAGACTCAGGGGGTGGAGTAGTAGTCACAGAACCCCTTCTTGCCCTGGTCTTCTCGCATCCACTCCCCATTTTTGCACCAGAAGCCCCTCATCTCTCCTCCCTGGACTATGCAGCCAGGCCCGTTTGGGGCGAATCCTGGAGGGGTGGGGATGAGGCACTTCTAAGCAGGCCCTGCCAGCTGTGTGCCATTTCTGGAGGGTTCTTGCCATGCCGTAAGCTACTCTTCTTCCGCCCTCTGCCAGATGTGGATCAACCCTTGCGCCCAGGTCATCTTCGACTCTGACCCAGCGCCCAAGGACACCAGTGGGTCGGCCGCCCTCGAGATGATGTCCCAGGCCATGATTAGGTATGGAAATGCAGCTCTCTTCATGGGCTCCAGGCAGGAATCCCTCCAAGCCCCACTTGGAGAAGCTGGGGGGGTGGGGTTAAACAACTGGTTTGTTACTGGATTCCATACAAGAGGTAACCTTCCTTCCTTCCTTTTCCTCTCTCTCTCCCCCCCCCCCCCAACCAATTGCAGGGGCATGATGGACGAGGAAGGCAACCAGTTTGTGGCTTACTTCCTCCCTGTGGACGACACGATGCGGAAACGCAAACGGGACCAAGACGAAGAGATGGACTACGCTCCCGAGGATGTGTACGTGTGCCAACTGGGAGGGCGCACAGGTTGTCTGGTTAAGAAAGCAAAACTATACCAGGAGACCTTTTTTTTAAAAAATAATAATAATCCCCGCACTTGGAAAACCAACATGTCAGACATGCTTCCTGCCCACGCCGTTTCCGAGGCACTACCTTTTTGCACGCGGGGACTTGTTTTCTCCTGCTTTAAAGGGTAGGGCTCAAACCCAATCGCTTCAAGTTTACAAGAAAGGAAATCTTGAATAAACATTTGGGGATGACTTTCTGAGAGGAAGGGCTGTTCAACAGAAGAACGGCCTCCGACTCTCCTTCCTTGGAGGTTTTTAAACAAGGTTGGATGGCCATTCTTCGGGGATTCAGCTGTGATTCCTGCATTGCAGGGGCTTGGACTATAGATGACAGTGCTGTGATTATATTTTGAGAGAGCCTGGCTAGAACCGTTTGCCCTCTTAGCCGAAGGGATTATTGGAGGGGGGCGGGAGAACACCTCGGAATGAATATGGGGGTGCTCCAAAGCCCTCACCCTTTTCTTTCTATCCCTTTCCTCCAGGTACGAGTACAAGATCGCCCGGGAATACAACTGGAACGTCAAGAACAAAGCCAGCAAGGGCTACGAGGAAAACTACTTCTTCATCTTCCGGGAGGGCGACGGGGTCTATTACAACGAACTGGAGACCAGGTGAGGCGGAGGGAGAAACTGAAGCCTTTTGGGAGGGTGGGGCAAGTGTGCTGGAGGCCAGGGGGGTTAAACTATGGAACTCCCTGCCACAGGAGGCAGGGATGGCCACCAACGTAGGCGGCTTTAAAAGAGGATTAGGCACTTTATGTATTTCTTTCCTTGTTTCTTGTTTGGTTCCTTTGTATACTGCCTTTCATCTGAAGATCTCTGGGCAGTTTGCGGCGTAAAAATGCAAAACAGAAGCACAAAATAGATAACGAAAACAAGGACAAAAACAAAACAAAAACAAATTATGAAGGAAGAGAAAGATATCGGTGGCTGCTTGCCATGATAGCTGTCTCCTCTGCCTCCCTGGTCATAGGCAGTAAACGCTTCTGAATACCAGTTTCTGGAAACGGCAGGAGGGGAGAGTTGCTCCTGCACTCGAATCCTGCTTGCGGGCTTCCCATAATGGGCATGTTACGATCTCATGGAACTTCCAAGTCCAGAGGCAGTCTACCTAGACTCCTGGGTAATTTGGGGTATTTGGCCACTGTGAGACTAGCTGGGCTTGATCCAGCAGCCTCTTCTTATGTCCCCCAACCTTCCCTACCTGAGTCCTTTCCCCCTGGCACATGTTGCATCCGAGCTGCAAGTCCTGCATGGCAGGGGGTGGGCTGGATGACCCTTGGGGGTCCCTTCCAATACTTTGAATTTATTAAATAAGGGCCTTCCCAGAGACATCCCATTGTGTTCCCTCTGCTAAGCGGTGCAGGCGGTTCCGGCATGCAACCAGCCCCTTGCTACCGCCAGTTTTGTGCAACATGCCACCAGCACTCGAGGGCTGTATCCTGCTGCCAGGGCATATCTGTATGCGCAGAGGGAGTCGGGTCCCTGCTCCCTCCTTAACCTCTCCCTTCCCATCGCAGAGTGCGGCTGAGCAAACGGCGAGCCAAGGCCGGGGTGCAGTCGGGAACCAACGCCGTTCTGGTGGTGAAGCACCGAGATATGAACGAGAAGGAGCTGGAGGCACAGGTAAGGCTGGCCTAGAGATACCTCCCTGATGGCGGGAGGATGGGGACCTATGAATCCTGGCTCTGAGCTTCCACCCCATCTCACTGTCCTGCTCTGGCCATTGGAGCCGGCCGGGTGCTGACTGGAAATGAGGATCATTGACAGAATTAGAACCAATTCCTAGTGAGGAGAGGCGAACCACTGGCTATTGGCCACCACCACTAGGGATACGGAAATCCTGTTTGGTCCTCGGCATCTGGGGCCTGGTACACCTTAATCTCTGAAGGCCAGGCCTTCTTTTCTGGTCAAAATTCTCTGGAAACGAGGACTTGGGATGGGAGACAGATGACAAAAGTCCACCCCCTGGGAAGGAAGGTCCCTCTGCTCACTGGTACCTTTGGGGTTCCTAAGTTCCAATAACAATTTTGGCCATGGCAGTTCTGTGGAGCCTCCATGTTCCGAAGCAGTCTATACCCGGGGGGGGGAGGTGGAGTCGGGAGAGAACAAGGCTTTTTCCACCTTGCTTTGCTAGATAGGTTCTCAGGGGCATCCCATCAGCCGCTGTTGCGGGAGCAGAGTGCTGGACCCTCTGGCTGGTCTTGGCCGGGTTAGGCTAGGTGAACCCAGAACCTGGGGAAGTGACATAATAATAATATAACAATAAATTATTTTATACCCCACTCATCTGGCTGGGTTTCCCCAGCCACTCTGGGTGGCTCCCAACAGAATATTAAAAATAGAATCAAACGTTAAAAACTTAAACAGAGCTGCCTTCAGATGTCTTCTAAAAGTCAGATACAGTAGTTGTTTATTTCCTTGACATCTGGGCGTTCCACAGGGCGGGCGCCACCACCGAGAAGGTCCTCTGCCTGGTTCCCTGCAACCTCACTTCTCGTAGGGAAGGAACCGCCAGAAGGCCCTCAGAGCTGGACCTCAGTGTCTGGGCTGGACGATGGGGGTGGAGACGGACTGGATGATAAGGAGTGGTGGGAGGCACCAGCCGGGGAAACCCAAGGGATATCCCAGAGGAGGAAGGCTCGGAACCCGGGGATTGATGGAGCGGTCAGAGGGAGATTGGAAGGAGATGCTGGATACGGACAGGACAACAGGGTTTAGTGAGCAGGAGGAACCTGTGACAGGGAGCAGTTCAGACTCTGAGGCTGAAACAGAGGAAGGGGGTCAAGAAGCTGCTGAATTATCCAGGATATCTCCCTCTCCTGTTGCAACAAACTCCCCTCTCCCCTGATCTCCAAGAACATGCAAGATAATGAGGAGGGCAGGCCAGAGGTGTGCAGATGCATCTTGAGACGGTTTGGGGAACATCCGGGAGAGGAGGAGACTTAGGAGGGGTGGAAGGCAGGGACCTTTAGTCCTGGCAGCTGCTCAGAAGGGGCAACTCAGGGTTGCTCGAGTTGCATGCTGTGTCCTTGAATAAAGAGTTAACTTCCCTGGCAGCCTAGCCCTTTGTTCTGACCTGCCTCTGACTCCAGCCCTGGCGCAGGAAGGCCAATGGTGTTGCTGGAAGTCAGCTGGGGGGATTTCTCCTTCCCCAAATGCCCCCTAACTCGCAGCTCTGTCCCCTGCAGGAAGCCCGCAAAGCCCAGCTGGAGAACCACGAGCCGGAAGAGGAGGAGGAGGAGGAGATGGACCTGGGCAAAGAGGCCCAAGGCTCAGGTAGGTGCTGGGTTGGCAAAATCTCTCCCTGGTGCCCTCCCTGCTCGCTGCTGAAGGTGCCTGTGTGGCCAGGCGGCCACATTGCAAAATTTGCATCCTCTGCTTTAAAGAACACCCCCTGCCTTTTGGCACCTGGTGGAACACTCCAAGGCGGCTCCATCACTGTTGCCTCATTGGCTGGCTCAGCGGCATCACTTTTTCTTAAAGGGGGAGGTCCTGCCTTCCATCGCTGCCCTTTTCGTTTAAAGGGATGGGAAGCGTATATGTTGTGTTTACAGAAGTATTGTAAAGAAGTGGACTCACCAGCAGGGTTTGAGTAAACACTTACAATTAAGAAAACAAGCATGAAAGTTAAGATGCAATAATGGGGGAATAATAAAGGGCAAGATGTAATATGGATAAGTATGGTACAAAAGTGATAAGATTGTAATAATACAGTCATACCTCGGGTTACGTATGCTTCGGGTTGTGTACTCTGTAAACCTGGAAGTATTTTTTACCCTGTGCGCGGTCTGCACATGCGCAGAAGTGTGATGTCGCACTTTTGTGCGTGCGCAAAATGGACACTCAGGTTGCGTAGTTTTCGGGGTGCGAACGGCACCCCGGAACGAGGTACCACTGTATCAATTAAAAGATTATAAAATTAAGGTAGAATAAAACCGGCAGGAGAAGTAAATATCTAAAGAACCAGAAGAGGAAGTTGAGGGAAGTCATGGGTGGGATGGGGTGGGGGTGGGGATAGGGGTTTATATATACTTTTGTGATAAAAATGATTGTGTTGAATATAAAATTATAAAACTTAATAAAAAACTATTTAAAAAAAAGAAAGAAAAAGGAATGGCCCTGGCCCGTCCTCTCGCTTTAGCTAGAGCGTTGGGCGAGGAGAGAGCAGGGTTCAAATCCCCCCAGTTGGCCATGAAGCTTACCTTGTGACTCCTCGGGGGGGGGGTAGCCATCGCCTCTCTCAGCCCTTGCCCCACCTCAAAGGGTTGTTGTGTGGGATTAAATGAGGGGGGGGAGTCAAGTACTGCCACCTTCAGTTCCTTTGAAAGAAACTCAATCGGTCCCCCTGAAAAGCCAAGTTTCCCCCTGTTTTTTCCCTCCCCTGCCCCCATGTGCTCACCTCTCTCTCTTTCCCACTCGCCCTAGACGAGGAGCCAGAGAAAGGCAGCGAGAGCGAGAAGGAGGCCAGCGAGGCAGAGGAGGGCGAGGACGAGGAGGAAGGGCGCTCAGCCAGCGAGAGCGAGCGGGAGGCCAGCGAAGGCGAGGGGGCTCCGGCCGAGGAGAGCGAGGAGGACGAGCGGGCGGCCCGAGACAAGGAGGAGATCTTTGGCAGCGACGACGACGAGGAAGAGGACTCGGAGCAGGAGGGGGGCCAGCGCGACGAAGGGGAGAGCGGCAGCGAGGAGGAGGAGGACGAAGAGGAGGACGAGGAAGGGGGCGGCCGGCGCCAGCAGCGTCGCGGCAGCAGCCAGAGCCCTCTCCACAGCGGCAGCGAGGAACACTCCAACCACGAGGAGGAGGAGGAAGAGGAAGGGGAGGCCAGCGCCAGCGAGGCCCCGTCCGAGTCCAGCGAGGAGGGCAGCGACAGCGACTGAGGAGGGCCTGCAGGGCCATTCGGAAGTCGGCTTCACCCCTCTCCTGCAGGGAGGACACCTGGGAAGGGACGGTACTTACCTTGGCTGGCTGGCTGGCTACTTTGTCCCAGTTAAGCCCAGTGGATTCTGGGAATGTTCCTCCTGGCGAAAGAGGCGGATTGGAGGGCTGCCTGCCCACCACCCATTTCTGCCGATCTTCCGCCTCCGCCAGTGAACTCTTTGCTGCGAACCTTCTGCAGAAACGTCTGGCGTTTGGGGTGGGGTGGGACACAGACTCACACATGTTTGGTTCTTCCGCTCCTCTTCTTGTGTTGTTCTTTCCCCCCGCTGTACATAATGTGCCACACAGCAGATCTCTCACACACTCACACCCACCCTAAAATAAAGTTTTTTGTTTCTTGAATCTCCACTCTATTGTTAATCAGGGCCACTTGCAACATTGGGGCCAGTGTATTTTGGAAAATATTTGCCTACCGCTCTTTTGTAAAAATTCATTAAATCGGGATACAGGAATAAAACCATCCTCTAAAGTCATAAAAAGTTAAACACCCGCTGAATCTGCGGTGGCAGAGTTCCATAGGACTGGGCCAACAGCACCAAAGGGTTCTTCTAGTTGTCAAGTGACTCTCGCAAACTTAGGGAATGCCCAACAACACTCCTGTGGATGATCTCGGTGTTTGAGATGGGATCTACAGTATAAGGGTTTGGGCGAACCCTGAGGCACCCTGGACCCTTCAGGGCTTTGTAATCTTGGGTGGAGGGGTGCTGGTCAAGCTTGCCCGATGGCACCGATTGGAGAGGGAGAGCTGGTAAGACTCGGGACAGCATTTGAGATGTTTTGGGCAGAATTTGAGAACCCAGAACAAAACTCATGCCTTCAGCAGAAATCTCTGTGAAGTTCTGCATTTGGGCAGGAAGAGTCAGGCTAGCAAGTGTCTTGGTAGCAGGACTTGAGGAAATGATCTAGGGCAGGGGTTCTCAAAGGGTGGGGCAGGAGAGGATGGCAATGGGGCAGGAAGATTCAAGGATAATCAAGGGAACATTTAAACATTTCCATGTTATATAGTATAAAAATATTTCTTCCCCCTTTGGATAATATGGATAGGTACATTTTCAAAACGAAAGCAAGAGCAGGAAGTGATACGGAGGACAATCCTAGATGAGTTTTCCAATGTATTTCTTTTCCATTAAAAAAACCTGGTGCAGCGCAAACAAATTTTTAAGTTTGGCTCAGAGGGGGGGAAAGTTTGAGGACCACTGATCTAGGTTTTTTTTTTGGTAGAGCACAATCTGAACAGGAGGCAATGCAATGCGACTAATTTCTCCACTCTGCAAGGCCCATGTTGCATATTTTGCAAATAGCTGGGGATGTTTTGGGAACAGCTGAAGAATATTCAGAACCTGGCATTTTGGGGAAGACTTACAGAAAGGGGCTAGGAGCAGCACCGGGTGGTATTCTGGCTCTATCCAGGTTCAAGTAAATATGGCTGTGTTCCTTTGACTGTGGAGGCAGTCCTAGCTTAAGAAATTTGGTTGATTCACCTATTTACACCTTCAGTCTGTGTGGAAGAAGTCCTGACGTTGCAGCATGGTCATTTCAAGAGCTGCTTGTCCCCCGCAGCAGGGCAATCCTGGAGTCGGAGGCATCTCTCCCAATTTTTCCTATGGACGATTTTGTCCGTCGTCTTCTCTGTAAACCGCTTTGAGGGCTTTTGAATTTTATGAAATAAAAGTAGATAAAATCCCGCACGGGCGTGGTCTCATTTCCAGTTTTATCCTCTCCCACCCTCTTTGAGTCTCTGCCCCGCTCTGCCATCGCAAAGAACCCCAAGGCCATGGCGCGTCGGCCTTTTGCGCTTGATGGAAAGAAAAGTGGCGTGCGTTAGGAAGGAAGGAATTTTAAAAGGGGGTGGGTGGGGAGTAAACTGGGGATCGGGGCTCCCCCCTCGGGTTGCTTCCCGGGTGGGGATGGCGAGTAGGGAGGTGGAAGGCAGTCGGAGAAAGCGGGCTTTCTGTAGCCCAAGATGGCGCAAGAATTGGTCCAGCTGCTCTGCGTTCCGGAAGGGTCTCCCGCCAGCCCGGACTCCTGGGTCCTGCGGGGCGAGGGCGCTTTCCAAGGCGCGTGCCCGCCCGAGGGCTCCGCTGTTTCTCCTGAGTCTCCTCCGGCGGCAGGTGGCGGCGCTGCGCCAGGCAGGCAGGCGGCGCGCTCTCGCTGCCTTCCCGTCTCTCGTCGCTTCCCGGATGCCACCCAGGAAGCGGTCTCGATCGGGGCAGGGCGAGCGCGCCTGGACGCGCGGGGCTTCCGGGGAGCCGGAGATCCAGCGGCCTGGAGAAGCGGAGAGGTTCCGGGGCTCGCCGTGCGCCTCCAACCCTCGGAGAGGAAGGAGGCCTCCGGGGTCGCCGGTCGGTAAGGGGCGCGCAGGGCGGGCGGTGCACTCGGCCGCCTTGGAGAGGCCTGGGAGGTTGATGGAAGCGCGGGGGTTCCCTTTTGGGTGCGCGAGCGAGCCGGCTCTGAGCATGTGCAGAGTGCCTCCCACGGGCGAGGCCCTTGGGTGGATGGAGCGGTGAGGTGGAGATGAGGAATGCGGGGTGTGAGCAGCAAGGTGCGTCGGGTTTCGGGGTGCGCCTCTGGGGCGTCCTGCGCCAAGCCTCACTGCTGCATTTGAAGCGCCGATCCCAGCTGCGGGGAGGCGGAGAGGGCCCGGCGCTCTGCACACGCCCAGAGGCCCACAGGTAAGCTGACTCCCCCAGCCTCACTCAGGTACCCTAAAGAAAGGAGTTAGAGCCTGTGTGGTATGGAGGTTAAAGTTTCGGGTTAGCACCTGGGAGGAGCCAGGGTTCGAATCCCCCACTTGGCCATGAAGCTCCCTGGAAGATTTTGAGTGCCAGTCGCCGCCTCGCAAGCTCACAGGGTCGTTGTGGGGATTAAATGAGTGGTAGAACCCTGTTTGCTGCCTTGTGGTCCTTGGAAGAAAAGGTGGCAAATAATTGTCTTTCTCCTCTTCTGATTATATCTAAGGCAGCACCTGAGTTCATTGATTCTCTCCTGTGTTATTTGCCTTTCCCAGCAGACCTAGAAAGCAACCTCTTGTGAAGGAAAAAGGGGGTGAAAATCTAAGAAATAAGTGGCAGAAAGGTGGTCTATAAATGGAGTATTGGGGGGGAACAATTCCACCTGTTGCTGTCTCTTTGTTCCCAAACTGTGGTCTTCCTTCTGGCCTGCTCAGGTGCTCCACGCGAAGGAAAGGGAACCCCCCCCCCCGCACCTGCCTGCTTCCAACACTTGGTTAATGGATGAGCCGAGCAGGGCAAGGAACCCCATTTGTAACCCTAAGCTCACCCCAAGATGGGATAGTCTGATGGGGAGTAGGGGGCCGCAATGGGCAGCAGAGGGAATTTCGTCTCTTTGTTGCATTTATGCTCCACCTTTCTTCTGAGATGTCGTACGTGGTTCTCCCCCTCCCATCATTTAATCCCACTACTTCTTCAGATGCACACTTCTTCAGATACTCTAGCCCAGGCATAGGCAAACTCCGGCCCTCCAGATGTTGTGAGACTACAATTCCCATCACCCTTGACCACCGGTCCTGTTACCTAGGGATGATGGGAATTGTAGTCCCAAAACATCTGGAGGGCCGGAGTTTGCCTATGCCTGCTCTAGCCTCACAGTTCTCAAATGTGGGTCCCCCAGCTGGTCTTGGACTACAACTCCCATCATCCCTAGCTGGCAGGACCAGTGGTCAGGGATGATGGGCATTGTAGTCCAACGTCATTTGAATACCCACCTACTATGCAATACTGTCTCTTTGGAGCAGGGAGGGGGCAGTGTTGAAATAAGCTTGAGCCAGAGAAGTTGGTGGAGGAGAAGCGAATTGTGGGGCAGGAGAGAGGGAGAGGCGAGCTTGTAGTTTGCATGTGTGAAGGGAAGCTGGACTCCAGTGAGGCGCAGCTGCGGGCCAAGGCAGCAACAGCACCCTCCTGCCAGCTGCTTGGCATGCTCCTGATGGGAGCTGGACTCCAACGTTGTAACAAAACCCTGCAGGATCGAGCCCGTGGCCCATTTAGTCCAGCATCCTGTTTTCACTGTGGCAGTGCTGGATTAAACCCTGTGGAGGCCCCATGGCAGTTAAAATCTCCGGGGAGGGGGCCTTGCAAATCATTTCCTGATACGTTTTTGATTTAACCAGCCAACCCTTCCATAGGCCGGGGCCTGTTCTGCCTACTGTATTTGGTAATCTGGCACTGTGCAGTGGCCAACCAGACGCCCGCAGGAAATTTGCAAGCGGGACCCGAGTGCGAGATCAACTCACCCCTCCTGTGCTTTCCGGCAACCGGTATTCAGACATGTTGGCTGCCTCCAACCACGGAGGCATGCCTTTGTCCAGACCCTAGTCCTTTTTTTAAAGCCGCCCAAATCGGAAGCCATATTTGCTTCCTGCAGCAGTGAGTTCCACAGTTTAACTAGCACTTTGTTTCATCATCTGGCGGGCCCCTAGTTGCCCAGTTCTGGCCTAACTGGAACCCTGCCGGTTTCTGGGGTCTTTCTGCCGAGTTGCAACCAAAGCAGTTCTGTCCCTTGGGAAACAAGGTTGAAGTAAACTTCATCCTTGCAGCTTTTTGGGTGGGTGTTTTTCACAGTCCTCCTCTGTGTGGGGCAACCTGCCCCTCATTCCCCTCTGGGCCTGGTGGGTGGTGGTGTTTTGGTTATGGAGACAAGGATCCACTTAGATCACACACACACACACCTTAAAATAGCCATGCTGGCTTCCAAGTTTATTTCTGTGCATGATTCAAGGTGTTGAAAAACCCCAAATAGCTGAAAGGCCGCCTCCTTACCTACAGATCCTTTTGGGGGCTGAGATGGGCAGAGGGGGGCCCTCTTGGTAGTTTCTCTGCCCTCTGAGGCTTATGGGGTGGCCCAGTGGGAGAGGGCCTTCTCTGTGGTGGCCCCTAAGCTGTGGGACTCCCTCCCCACAGAGATGCACCTGGCACCTTCATTGCACAGCTTCCAGAGGATGCGGAAAGCGCACCTTTTTACCCTGGCTTTTCCACCACCAAGGTACCCCGAGACCTTATGGTGGAGGTCAGTCAATCAAATCTATCAATCAATAAGGGTCCTAGCTGATTTAATGTGGCACCGATGACCTGATGACCGAAATTCCCCAGGCACATATCGCTACTGGCACAGGTTCAGTTCCAACTATGTGGAGGTTTCTCCACAATTACAAAACCTCTGCCCTTAGTCCATAGCTAATGCCATTTCCAGTTCCACTGCATGTTTCTCCTTCTTGCTTATTGAGAGACGTGAACTGTTTTAAGAGTGAGCAACAGTCGAGCAATGTAGTTGAGAGCACAGCATCATAGGATCGTAGTGTTGGAAGGGATCTCTGGGGGTCATCTAGTCCAACCCCCTGGCAAATAGACATTTGTGGTGTTGTGGCGACTGTAACCTAGGGTTAAGGAGCCATTTGTTGCCTAGCTTATGTTACCCTAGTTTCTAATACGGGCTCTCTCTTCCCTTGCCCAGGTCGCACTTCCCACGCCGACGACGCCACCATGTGCTTCCGCTTCCATGTCTACCTCTCTGTGCGCCTGCAAGATGCTCCGCCCCTCTAGCTCCTCCCCCCGTGGGGCCATGTCGCAGGAGGGCGGCGCCCGGCCAAAAGCCAAGCAAGATGCAGGTCCCGGCGCCCGTCCCGGCGGCCGCTGGAGAGCCCGAGCGAGCCGATCCGTGGAGAGGCAGAGCCTTTCGCCGCTGGAAGCGGAAGCAGACGGAGGAGGCTTCTCGGGGTCCCCGGAGCCCGTCGGCAAAGGGGTGGGCCGTTCCTTGCGCCAGAAGCTGCAGGCAGCCGTGGGGCAGTGCTTCCCTCTCAAGAGCGCCTCCCGCTCACCGGACCTCTCCGTGCAGCGCAAGATCCACCTGCGGGAGCTGATGCTCGACACCTGCCCCTTCCCTCCTGGCTCGGAGCTGGCGCGCACCTGGAACCTCATCAAACAGCACACGGCGCCCGTCTCTGATCACGAGGCCCTGGCCGCACCGCGCTCTGACGACGAGGATGACCGCCTGCGGGAGCGCCGGCGCATCAGCATCGAGCAGGGCGTCGAGCCACCCCCGGATGCCCTGATCCACACCTTCGAGGTGACGGCGCAGGTCAACAACCCCCTCTACAAACTGGGGCCGAAGCTGGCACATGGCATGAGCGAGCTTGCCGGCGCTGGATGGGCGGCGCTGGCGGCTACGGACGAGGAGGAGGAGGAGGAGGAAGAGGAGGAGGCCGCGGGCTCCTCTTCCTGTGCCGTGGGGCTGCCGCCTGATGTGCGCATCCACACCCAGATCGACTACATCCACTGCCTGGTTCCTGACTTGCTGCAGCTGACGCAGCTGCCCTGCTACTGGGGCGTGATGGACCGCTACGAAGCAGAGGCGCTGCTGGACGGGAAGCCCGAGGGGACGTTCCTGCTGCGCGACTCGGCGCAGGAGGACTACCTGTTCTCGGTGAGCTTCCGCCGCTACGGCCGCTCCCTGCATGCCCGCATCGAGCAGTGGAACCACAACTTCAGCTTTGACGTGCACGACCCCAGCGTCTTCCATGCGCCCACCGTGACAGGGCTCCTCGAGCACTACAAGGACCCCAGCGTGTGCATGTTCTTCGAGCCGCTGCTCTCCGTCCCCGTCAACCGGACCTTCCCCTTTGGGCTGCAGCACCTCTGCCGCGCCGTCGTCACCTGCTGCACCACCTACGACGGCATCGGCCGCCTGCCCATCCCCAGCACCCTCAAGGCGTATCTCAAGGAGTACCACTACAAGCAGAGGGTTCGCGTCCGGAGGCTGGACGCCTGGTGGAGCTGACCGGGGAGCCTGTGGCTCCCATCTCCAGCTGGTTAGCTCTCTCCCGCCACTGCCTATTTTACTCCGATACTTCTGTCCCCTCGGCCCCCTAGGAGACATTCTAATCCATCCCGCTGCAGGGTTTCAAACGTGGGCGCTTTCCTCCGCGAACCAGGTTTCATTCCTGCTGCCGAATTGCGTGGCTCGCTTTCGAGAGACGGTCTGGGAACCTACGGGGAGGACTTGCGTCTGCAGAAGAGGAGTGAAGAAGCAGGACTTTGGTGGCGCCGCTGCCAACAGCTAGGAAGGGACCTTGGAAGCAGCCTTATAGAGTCTACACTGACTGGCAGCAATGGCTGGCTGGGGTTTCGGGCAGGGGACGCTCTGAGCTGGACATAAAGGTGCCGTTTGGGATTGAACCTTCTGCAGGCAAAGCAGGTGTTCTGCCAGCTGGAGGACCCCTGCCTCCCCGCCCCCCAGCCTGTTCTGACCCAAGTACCCACCCACCCTGCCCCGTTTGGGTGCTGCTTTGGCACTGGCCAGAGGTCAGTCCCTTTGCCATTTCCTACTCCACCAAGTGTTTATGTGTCTGTCAAGTGCATTAACCAGGTTCTGGGTGCAACCTTTGCCTTTCGAGAAACTTCCAGTCACACGCAGTGCCCACACCTCCTCTTTCCCCAGGAAGGAGATACTTCAGCTGCGGTTCCTGTACCGCTGCGGGTTGGGCTAGATAATGACCCTTGGCGGTCCCTTCCAGATCTACGGTTCTGTGACCCAGTTGTCTTACGCACACTCTTATTCCTGAGCTCACACCACTGCCGAATGGGAACTGGGTGGGGTGGGGCGGGGCTGGTCAGTGACCAACCATTGTAGGTGGCTGGGGATAAAAAAGCACAAAACTTTAAACAAGAGTTGCTTCTTCCAAGACAGGCTTTGGAACAAATTTCACACAGGAGGGGAATGGACCGAGACTCTCTTATTTGGCAAGAGTCCTCCTCTCGACTTGTCTTTAATCCATCCCCACAGGCCTGAATCCTGCGCTGCTGCCTTTGCTCCTGATGCAAGGGTGGCAGGGAGGCTGAGGAACTCTGAGGCAGGATGGCAAAGGCTTCCTAACTGCGAGCTGCTCTCAGAGCCAAAGGAGCAGCTTTTGGCAAATCCAGCCAGTTTGCCACTGGACTTTCCTCCTGCCAATGTGGATCAGCTGAGTGGCGATGCTTTTAGAAAAATGAACTGCCGAGGTGGTAGTTTTTGAGTGGAGGGGCAGGTTGAATGAAATCTAGGTCTTGCACTCCCCTCTACTGCCAGAAAAGGACTGCTGCTGCCTTCTGTCTCACTGTGTGTGTGTGTCTTATTAAACAGCTTTCTTTTTTTGTCTACACCTGCTTGCAATTAACTCTTCCCTAGCATCGCATCCTGGGAACAGTGCAGGGAGGGAGATGTGGGTGGTTCAGATCCCTGGATCTCAAGGAAGTGTATGCACTCAGAAAACACAGAGCCGGTGCTTGTTAGTGCACAATGTAAGAGCCTGCCGGAACAGGTCAGCGGCCCATCCAGTTTGGCATCCTGGAGGCAGAGCAGAGCCATCCTGGCTAGTAGCCACCGATGACCCTCTCCATGAATTTGTCCAATTCTCATATAGAGTCGTTCAAGTTGGTGCCCATCACTGCGGGAGGGAGTTCCATAGACTGCGCCAAAGCTGGGACATAGCACCTTGCAGGGAAAAGGCACTTGAAATGGATGCTGGAACCAACACGCACCCGGCTCTGCATCTGCAACTAATCCAGAATGCGGCAGCTAGACTGGTGACTGGGAGCGACCGCCGAGACCACATAACACCGGTCTTGAAAGATCTACATTGGCTCCCAGTAAGTTTCCGAGCACAGTTCAAAGTGTTGGTGCTGACCTTTAAAGCCCTAAATGGCCTCGGTCCAGTATACCTGAAGAAGCGTCTCCACCCCCATTGTTCTGCCCGGACACTGAGGTCCAGTACCGAGGGCCCTCTGACGGTTCCCTCGTTGCGAGAAGCCAAGTTGCAGGGAACCAGGCAGAGGGCCTTCTCGGTGATGTCGCCTGTCCTGTGGAACGCCCTCCCATCAGATGTCAACGAGAAAAGCAGCTACCAGATTTTTAGGACATCTGAAGGCAGCCCTGTTTAGGGAGGATTTTAATATTTAATTGTTTTAGTTCATTTTTCTGTTGTAAGCCACCCAATGGCTGGGGAAACCCAGCCAGATGGGCAGGGTATAAATAATAAATTATTATTATTATTATTATTATTATTATCATCATCATCATCTATTTTAGACACTACCAACCCCAAGAGTCCCCACCAGCTGCAGTCCTAAACATCTGGGTGGGGGCAGCAGCCGGCAGAGGGACACGGAAGGGAATTGGTTGAGGGGCTTACAAAGGGGCGCTGGGGTGGCAAACGGGAGCATGCCCGACGACACAGTGGCTGCCGGAGCTGCCTTTGGAGCAATGCCGGGAGGTGGAGGGCAGGCTTGGTGCGCAGAGTTTGGCGCATGGGCTCTTGCGCTTGCTTTACACTGAGTCAGAGCCTTGGCCCGGCCAGCTCAGTGCTGTCTACCCTGAGCGGCAGTAGGATTTCATGCCGGGAGTCTCTTGTCGACTCTTAACCGGAGGCGCTGTCATGGACTGAATCTGGAGCCTTCTGCAAGCTGGTCCAATGCTCCGCCGCTGAGCTGCGGCCCTCCTGCTCCATGAGTCTGTGGCAGGCTCATTCCTATGAAAAGACCTCGCCGGGCAAGCAAGCATTGGAGGGCACCGTGAAGTCACAGGGGGAGGATGAGAAGAGTTGGGTTACCGTGGGGCTCTGAAGCAGCACCCGGCCCGGAGGAAGCTCAGAAGCTGCCAGGCTCATGGCTGCCATAGGTGAATCAAATGCGCATCCAAGTACCCTTTGCCCAAGCGTTGCAGGCGAGGATGGCGAGCCTGGAGAAGGCTGAGAGCGGGTGTGAGAGCCACCTCCAAACATCTGAAGGGTTGTCAAATGGAGCAAGCTTAGGGTAGAACCAGGGTTGGAAGGGACCATGAGGGCCATCCAGTCCAACCCCCTGCAATGATGGAATCTCTGCCTAGCATGGGGCTTGAACCCACAACCCTGAGATTATGATTCTCACGCTCTGCTGACAGAGCTGTTTTGTCCCTGTCTGCTCCCGAGGGGAGGACCCGTACCAGTGGATTCAAGTGTCAAGGAAGGAGATTCCAACCAGGTAACAGTGGAGCGCACTTCTTCAGAAGGTGGACTCTCCTCCTTTGGAGGTTTTTTAAGCAGAGGCTGGATTATTTGATTCCTGCATTGCAGCGGGTAAGCTGGATGACTCTAGGGGCCCCTTCCATCTCTGCAGTTGTGTGATTGGTGTTTTGTGCCTGATCCCACTAAGACACCCACTAGATTTGAGGACGCTTTGCCCCTCCACCCCCAACAACCGAACAAGAAGGTTCATTGGAACAGCATTTGCTGCTCAAACCAAGAGAAATTCTGGAGTACGGAAGGAAACGCCAAGAGTCCCTTCGACTGGGTTTTGACCCTTTGTGAGGAGGCATGGCTGCCAAAAACCAAGGGGGGAAATCCAGCCAGTTCACTCAAGTCCGTCTTCCTTCTGGAGCATAGGTAGTCAAACTAAGGCCCAGGGGCCGGATCCAGCCCAATTGCCTTCTAAATCCAGCCTGCAGACGGTCCAGGAATCTGTGTGTTTTAATTGAGTAGAATGTGTCCTTTTATTTAAAATGCATCTTTGGGTTATTTGCAGGGCATAGGAATTCATTCATTATTATCCCCCCCCCCCCAAATATAGTCTGGTCCCTCACAAGGTCTGAGGGACAGTGGACCGGCCCCCTGCTGAAAAAGTTTGCTGACCCCTGTTCTAGGGTGCACAACCCAGCAGGAAGACATCCCAATTTACAGGGGGTTGGAGGTCCCATCCAATCCTACGATTCCCATGAGGTCCATTGACTATGAACAA
Organism: Zootoca vivipara; assembly: GCF_965207765.1. Lineage (NCBI taxonomy): Eukaryota > Metazoa > Chordata > Lepidosauria > Squamata > Lacertidae > Zootoca > Zootoca vivipara. Next base: position 81,790,197 of record NC_142589.1, on the reverse strand, counting down.
ATAGGAGTTGTGTGGATCAGGGCCGCAAGCCTTCAAGAGAGTTGCCTCTGGCTGTAAGTTCTCCCGAAGGTTCTCCCGAGGGGTCTTTAATGAGGAAGGGGTGTTTGCCTGCGTAGACCAGCACCTCCCGTCTCTTCCATGGGTGCAAAATGGTGCTTGTGTCCCCCCCCCCATGAACTCAACTCTAAGGGTTTTAACCCTTCACCCCCCCCCAGTTGGTGAAAAAGGCTTTGATAGTCCTGCTACCCATAAGAAGACATTCAGGAGCCCACCCCTCCCTCCCCATGTCGACCTGTCAACCCGCCACCCTCCCCACAAAAAACCCAAACCCAAGCCAAAATAAAAAACCCAAACGTTTTAAAAGAAATTAATACAAAATAAGCACAGCTTTATCATAGAGGTTAATAAAAAAGGGCTAATACTTAAATTCTGTATGCCTTTTACAAAGCAAAAAACTGGAAGAAGGGAAAAAAGCGGTAAAGGAGTCCAACAAAGCAATCTAAAGTCAGAATTTGGATTTTTTTTTTTGTAAAACATTTTGTGGTTTTTTTTTTTAAATAACGTATTCATGGTTACCAGCCATAGTCATAACAAAAGTTATTCATAATAAAATGTATCTAAAATAACATTTCTATCTGAAACAGGAACCTTGTCTCTCTAATTTTTTTTTGTTTTTTTTTAAAGAAATAATTCTCTCAGGTCTGCTCTTCTGGGTTTTTCTGTATGCTACTGTTCGGGATACTTTTGGGGGGGGAGGGAAAGGCCTTTTTTCAATATTTAAAACAGTTCTTGGAGGGCGAGAGAGGGGAGAGGAAGAGGAGAACGATGAAAGGTCCTCTGTACCTAAGAGCCTGCCAAGGTCAGCTTTTGGGGAACGGGGAAAAGGGTTGGGTTGGGTTTTTTGCCCATCATGCGAAAAACAGTGGCTGGGGAAGAAAGGCACACTCACACACCCAACTCGCATGCACACGCACAAACAAAGTCGGGGCGCAAGGGAAACTAGCAAGGCGACCCTCCCGCAACCCCCCCCCAACCTGACAAGCTGCCTTGGGCACCCTGCACCTTGGAAGAACCCCCCCCCCTCCCGCTCAGCGCCAAAAGTGAAAACGCTTAGGATGTCTGTTTCACCCTCCACCTGCACAGAAAGGTCTCGCCCGGGCCTCCCATTAGTCGTTTTCTTATTTTTAAAAAAGAACAGCCAGTGTCTCAGCGCCTCTGAGGGCATCAGAGACGCGGCGAAAATCACGCCCACCCCCACCCCCGTTCCGCAGCCGTTCCGATGCAGAACGCTGACCCAAAGGGCTGGTGGCAGGAGGTTTGGAAGTCCAGAGGGTCCCGACACAGCCGTTTGCCCGCCTGTAGTGTTTGTGTAAATGCCAGCACAGAGAAACCCTCCACCCGCCTGGAGTTAAAATGGAGAAGCCTTCTGGTCCCGTTTGGATTCCTGCCCGGAAGGTCTTTCTGCTCCCCAACCCTGTCGGAGGGGGGTGGCGGGGATCTCTTGGATCCCTCAGCTGCTGCCGCCAATTGCCTCCCAGGTCGGGGGGAGGATGGAGGATCTCTGCTTGGCTCCTGCAAATTCATTAGCACCGTGAACCCAACTGCCTGCACCCAGGAGTGCCACCAGTCACTTGTAAGCACCAGAAAACCGCCGCAGAACCTGGGGCGGTGGTCCCCCCATTGGTGTCAGGGACCCACCATGGCTTTTGCTGTGACCCACTCAATCTCCCCCCCACACACACATACACCCGACTCAGGGAAGACAGACAGACAACTGTGCACCCCCAAACCATTGAAGAACGTTAGGAAAATTAACGGCCGAGCTTGCGAGACCCGCCAACAGAACTGCTCCTTCTCCACCTCCTCCTCCTCTTCCACCAGCCTTCTGACCTTCTCCCGCCTTGCAATTATCGGAGGGAGATGAGAAAATTCACCTTGCATCGGACACAAGGAACCCATAGCAGCTGAACCGAGAAAAGAACTTTGATCCTAAACCACGAAACTGCCGACTGATCCCCCAAACCCATTTGAACTGCTTCAACACAACTAGGTCTGGCTCCCAGCTCCCCAACCAACCAACCAACGCTCTGCACACCCAAGAGAAGGCGGCCGAAGGAGTTCAAAACCCCAGTGCCCAAAGGGCCACAGCACTCTCAATCTAGGGGTGGTGATGAGGCGGGTGGGTGGCCCAGACGTCTCTCCTCAACTGCCACCTGCTACTCCTGCCCAGTTCCCCAAAGACCGTCTTCCCCAACCAAGTGCGCCCCTCGACCCGTTTCGGATGACAACTCGCATCGGCCGGGGGGAAAACGCGCCGAGAGAGGGCACTTGGGTCCGGGGAAGGCCGCCCTAAGAGGTAGCATACGGACATCGTTTCAATTATATATCTATATATATATTTATATGTATGTATGTATAAAAAGAACCAGGGACAGGCCTGCAAAGTTCATGCTGAGCACTCAGGTGTGGGGCTGTGCCAACCCCCGCTGCATCCTGCCCTTCTCCACCTGCTCTCGGTAAAGTGGGGGGAGTATTAGAGGCACTTAAAAAAATTGTGTCAGTCACCTGCAGCACCAATGCCTTCCCTCCCTCTCCACCAAGACTCTTCCACCTCCTCCTCCTCCTCCAATGCCAGGTACGGAAAGCTGTCGGCTGGGTTAGCTCAGACGGAAACCAGCTCGCCCAGGTAACCCCACGATGCCCCTCCCGTGTCCTGGCTGCTGATGGGGCAGGCATCAAAAACACCCCAAATCCAGATAGCGGGAGAGGACCAGTCTTTCCTGCTCATCATCACCTTGGCTGGTCTGTTTCAAGAAGAGGAGAGGAAGGAGGAGGAGGAGGAAGAAGGAGGAGGAGAGGCGGTCGGAGGGGGGTGGGGGAGATGAGGGAAAGAGAAAACGAGAAAAACCCCAAAGGGGAAGGGGGCGACATGACCCAAATTCAGCCTCCTCCGCCTCCTGCCAGTTAAACTTCTAGGAGCCTCCTGCCCACCTGCTCCCTTGTGCACATTGACGTATTAAAAACCAATAGCTGAAGTTATAATAATAATAAAAAGTAGGGGGAAAAAATATTAGAACACAATAAGACGGTGAGATTGTAGTGACAGCTTTTTCTCCCCCCCATCTCCCCTCCGGCGGCTGGGAACGGCTGGAGGTGGTTTTGTGGGGGAAGGGGTTCGCCCACCCCCACAGCAAACACACCCCTGGGAAATGAGGGGCTTATAACAAAAAACAAAAACAACAAGGAGTGAGGAAGGGGAAAAAAAATAAACAGCCACCCTAAAGCTTCTCAGGAACATCAGCAGATGCAGCTTCTTTCAAATGGTGGAAGTCTTGTCGGTGCCATCTGCAGAGAGAGCAAGAGAGAGCGCAGAATTATAGCAGGTGGAGGAATAGATGGGAAAGTATGTTGGTTCCCAGTTTCCGAGCACAATTCAAAGTGCTGGTGCTGACCTTTAAAGCCCTAAACGGCCTTAGCCCAGTAGACCCGAAGGAGCGTCGCCACCCCATCGTCCAGCCTGGACACTGAGGTCCAGCTCCGAGGGCCTTCTGGCGGTTCCCTCACTGCGAGAAGTGAGGTTGCAGGGAACCAGGCAGAGGGCCTTCTCAGTGGTGGCACCTGCCTTGTGGAACACCCTCCCTTCAGGTGTCAAAGCAATAAGCAACTATTTTACTTTTAAAAGACATCTGAAGGCAGCCCTGTTTAGGGAAGTTTTTCATGTTTAATGCTGTATTGTGTTTTTAATATTCGGTTGGGAGCCGCCCAGAGTGGCTGGGGAAACCCAGCCAGACGGGCGGGGTATAAATAATACATTATTATTATTTATTATTATTATGATTCTGGTGGTTCCCTCCCTGTGAGAAGTGAAGTTACAGGGAACCAGGCAGAGGGGCTTCTCGGTGGTGGCGCCCAGCCTGTGGAATGCCCTCCCATCAGATGTCAAGGAAATAAAAAACTATCTGACTTTTAGAAGGCATCTGGAGGCAGCCCTGTTTAGGGAAGATTTTTAATGTTTGAGGTTTTATTGTGCTTTTAATATTTCTAAAATATTTTAATATTTACCGTCTCAAACTATGTAAAAGGAAAGGCAAGAATCTGGATGTCACAAAAGCAGGAGTTGGTGTGGTGCAGCAGTTAGAGTACTGGACTGGAGCCTGGGAGACCAGCATTTGAATCCCGCCCCCCTTGGCCATGAAGCCCCCCTGGGTGACCTTAGGGGTCAGTTTCTGCCTCTCAGCCTAGCCTGCCCCGCAGGGTTGCTGTGGGGATTCAATGAGGTGTAAGCCGCCTTGAGCTCCCTGGAGAAAAAGGTGGGCTAGAAATGCAGTGAATAAATGAATTGAAGTAAAATAAGCCCCTCACCGCCCAGTGCGTGCTCCGTCATGCTGAGACACAGGGACTCCAGCGTAGGGTTGATCTCCAGGTCTGTTCCAGGGAGCTGGCAATCTGGAGGGGGGGGGGAACGCAGTCGCAGGTGGTCACTACCCATTCTGACCCAGGTTCACGGAATCAAAGAGTCGTAGAGTTGGAAGGGACCACGAGGGTCATCTAGCCCAAATCCCCTGCAGTGCAGGGATCTTTTGCACCCACAACCCTGTGATTAAGAGTCTTCACACTCGATCCCAACTGAGCTACCCAGTCTGGTTTGCTTGGTCAATGGAAAAGTCAGGGGACAGGGACAGTGCTCCCCTTCGTCTCCACAAAGGTTTAAGTCCTGCAGTGAGATCCCGCAGCAGCTGCTCTATGAGTTGCCAGTAGTTACACAGAAGCAAGGAAAAAGCAGTCTGCACGTGCCCAGTGGCACTCATTGCCTGCGTTCCAGCACTGTGCCTGTTTTGTTTGCGGCTAAATTTTTCTCAGAAGAAGCAATGGCTAAGCAAATGCCACCCTCCCCGCCACTGAAGCCAAGAAGCTGGCTGACTCACCCTGTGGGAACATGAGGATGGCCTGGGGGGATGTGTGGACGGGGAGCGAATGGGTCCGCTGGACAGAACTGCGACTCTGGCCCGGCATGCTGTTGCTGCCCCCAGGGTTGGCAAACCACAGGTTCTTGGAAGGGAAAAGAGAATTTGATTTAAACAGGGGGGCAAACCGGAGAAACAAAACAAAACACACACACGCATACACACACCAAAAACCACCCCTCCCAGTAGGTGAGTTACTACTACACGGAGCCGAGGGAGAGGGCTGAAGCCTGGCATGCCCCAAATAGTCTCACCTGCAGGTTTCTGTTTTGGGCGTCTGGCTGGTGACTGCGAGACCAGGGTGCTGACCCGGCTGGGAACTTCTTCTGCTCTTATGTGAAGCCGCTGTCTGCATGGAATCTGCAGCGATGCTAATATGGGGGCTGCTCTATCTCCTTCGTCTCCTTCAGCAACCTGGTGCCCTCTAGGTATCTGGGGCTACAGCTGCCGCCCGCGGGGCCACAGACAGGAAGGAGGCGAGTTGTAGTTCAAAATACCTGGAGGGCACTTGGCTGGCTATCCCTGCGATAGGCTTTCAGCCAAGCCCCTGGGGTTGCACCGGAGTACAACACAGTTGAGACCTTCCTTCCACAAACATCTTTTTTGCAAAGTGCAGTCAGCAAAAGGCAACTCCACACATTTTGCTCACTGCTTATGTCCCTGTAAGATTATTTCCAAGACAGAGCATGTTGCATGTCCCTGGTAAGAAATCCCCCATTTTCAAAACGCACCAACACTTGGAAATGAGTTTAAGCAGCACAAGAAAGGCGGCTTAGAATGCCCCCTTCTGAAGGAGCCCTCTTGGGTCAACGGAGATGTGGCCAGGCTGCCTTTCAGAGGCATCCTGTTACCTTAGCCCAGGGCTATAAAGGGAACACTGCCTCCATCCCATCCCTTTCTTACCTGCCGCCCTTGGCTCCCAAGGTTTGGGCTGGTGAGAGCATGCCGAGGGGAGACTCCGCCGATCCCCGCAGGGCTCAGGATCCCCAGGCGGCTGGGAGGAATGGCGCGGGGGGGCATCTGGAACTGCCGCTGTCCTCTGCGGGCCACCCCCACCCCCACAGATCCAGCTATGGGGAGAGAATTGGAACCAAAGGCCCATCTAGAAGAGTACCAAAGCGGGGGGTGGGGGAAAGAGAGAGAGAGAGAAGTCAGTCCCGTTGGTAAGTACCATCACTTGTGAGTATGGGTAGCATTTCACAATAAGGCTGCTGTGACCCAAACCCAGGCCACAGGCTGGCCACCCTTACGGTACCTTAGCTCTAGTGGTCCCCAAACATTTTCTGGCCACTAGCCCCCTTGGTTCCAGAAAATCACCCCAAGTGTCCCCTACCCCACCCTAGAAAGAGCATCATTCACATGACCCACTGATAACAACACAATAAAATTCAAACTGCTAACCATTAATTGCACATTTATTCAATACCGGATTCAAACCATTTAGTTTAATACAACAAAACTGATGAACCTGATCCAGTGATAAAAACTTCAAATCTGATAGTCATTTGCACCTCCAGTGCCTCCCTGCCTTGCCAGCCTAAGATGGCAGGGCCCTGACTGACTCCAGCTGCAAAAGCTGGGGCTGCTGAACAGACTCTCTTGGGTTGGGGTTTTTGTTGGGGAGCCAGTTGCTGCTGTTTTTGATATTAATTTTTTGTATCTGTACTTCAAATCTTACTACGATTTATGTGGAAATTGCTTCATTCGGTTGTATACCTTTTGATGTTTTGTTTATTGTTTAGGAGCGCTTTTGTAAATCTTTTCATGCTGTAAGCTGCCTTGAGCGTGGTTTTGTCCAAGGAAGGGCGGCATACAAACAAAATTATGTATGGATGTACCACCCACTTTAGGAACCACTGCTGTAGTATAAAGCAGCCCAGGGCACCCTGGGGAAGGGACACAGCTCAGGGGTAGAGCATCTGCCTTGCATGCAGAAGGACCTGGATTCAATCCCTGGCAACCTCTGGGTGGCCAACAGAATATTAAAAACAGAATAGAACTTCAAACATTAAAAGCTTCCCTAAACAGGGCTGCCTTCAGATGTCTTCTAAAAGTCAGATGTTTATTTCTTTGACATCTGATGGGAGGACGTTCCACAGGGTGGGCGCCACTACTGAGAAGGCCCTCTGCCTGGTTCCCTGTAACCTTACTTCTCGCAGGGAGGGAACCGCCAGAAGGCCCTTGGAGCTGGACCTCAGTGTCTGGGCTGGACGATAGGGTTGGAGAGGCTCCTTCAGGTCTACTGGGCCGAGGCTGTTGAGGGCTTTAGAGGTCAGCATCAACACTTTGAATTGTGCTCGGAAACGTACTGGGAGCCACTGTAGGTCTTTCAGGACTGGTGTTATATGGACTTGGTGGCTGCTCCCATCACCAGTCTAGCTGTCACATTCTGGATTAGTTGTTGTTTCCGGGTCACCTTCAAAGGTAGCCCCACGTAGAGTGCATTGCAGCAGTCGAAGCGAGAGATAACCAGAGCATGCACCCCTCTGGTGAGATAGTCTGGGAGAGACTCCCTTGCCTGAAACCCTGGAGAACCACTGCAGTCAGTGTGCACAATACTGAGCTGGATGGACCAATGGTCTGACTCAGTTTAAGACCGCTTTCTTTGCTCCTCTGCTTCAACAGGCTCTCATAGTTGGGTGTGAAGAAGCACCTGCGTGGCCTGAAGAAGCCACCTTGGATGTCCCTCTGGCTGCCACCCTCCCACAGGAGTTGCATGATAGTCACTACGTCTCAGCTGGATGGAGCTGAACGTATTTCAGGGCCCCGCACCACCTGATGGGGAAGGGGCGATAGCGTTCTGCTGCTGGAGTCTGACTTAAACACGGAAACCTTCTCAAAAGGGGGAGCCTGGTGTGCCCAAGGTGTTCTTCCTGGCACAAAGGCTTCCCTCACTCCTTACACAGATCAGACACACACAACCCACGCGAAAGGAAAACCACCCTCCCAAAAGACGAGCAGGCACCAGGAGGCAGCAGAAAGCAAGCCCACGCAAACTAGTCTCCTGTGCTTTGAATAGGGTTGTCAACCGATCAATGGCTTTGATCAAAACTGTTAGAGCCAGACAGTTCAAATTTACATATTGCCAACTCCACAATAGGGGATTGCTTTCATAGGATGCTGACTTAAGCGACGACAGTTTCCCTTAAGCATGAAAGGAATAATTTGACAAGATGTTGCCCCTTCTTTTCAGGCAAGGTGGAAAGTCATTTGTATTGTTTCAGAGAATTCATTAAGCAACAATGCTCCAACCCTTTTAAGCGTTCCCGAACTTAAGCAGCTGCTTCCAAAACAGCTCTGATAGTGTTGCGGCTCTATTTTCATCAGCAAGCTAGAGAAAGGTGTGCTTTGTCATAACAGCAGTTAGTACCCAAGCTGCTCGCTAGGCACTAAAGGAAAGTGTTGCTCTCCTGAGCAGAAGTGTTTCCTTGAAGCACAAGCTGATGACTTTCCAGGTCAGTGGCATATTTCGTATGCATTGCAGGTTACACCGTGTGTCCCTACCAACTCTGCAATTCTATGATTATATATTATATTCCTGTTCCACTTTGGCCCTTCCCAAAGGTGCCATGCAAGAAACAGTTTAAAAAAAATTAAACTCCTGATGGGTTATATGAAGAGAACTTATACAGAGTCAACCTACCAGTTCAGCAAGGCTCATACTGTCAACTCTGACTGGCAGCAGATCCCCAGGGCCCCTCAAGTGGAGGAAGTTCTTTCCAAGCACCTGGAGGTGCCAGGGGTTCAACCTGGAGCCTGCAACACACACACTACCCCCGAGGCAGACTCCGTCCCCTTCATGACAGCTGCTTCAATCAAGAAACCTGCTCTCTTAGTCAGGCACCACCAAGCACTTGCAGCCCCAGCTTTTTTTTTAAAAAAAAGAATTATTTTAAAAGCTTCATTAGGCAATCAAAATGTTTTACATAGAGTCAAAACCAAAAACCAAGTGGTAACTAGAGATTAATCGAGAATATAAGCAGCAACAGGGGTTCATATTGGAAGTATAAGAGTGGGAAGCCAGTTTTGCAAAAACTGTATTAAACTGAATTAATTTGGCAATGATTTGTAATAATTTGGAATATGAATAAAAATAATTGGCAAATAAAACCTCAATAAGCAACCCAAACACTGGGCAACTTGCTGGAAAAAATCCGCAATGCATAGCTTCATATTGTATTGGAACGCAGAGACAGCAAAGGAAGTCCAGAGACAGGTTCAATCCAGACATAATCAAGAAAATGAAAGCATTCCACGGTAACAAGGATGGCAAAGAAAAAGTGACTTGTCCATCTGCAGACAGTACCAGATAAAATCAAATTTGGTGGGAACTTGCCAGCCACCAGTACGTTTCTTGATATATGTCAAGAACATCCACCACGTAGTCAGAATTCAGCGGCCAGGCTGCTCACCGGAGCAAGGTGGTTTGAGCATGCAATATCAACCCTGGCTCCACTGCACGGGCTGCCAATTAGTTTTTCTGGGCCCAATTCAAAGTGCTGGCTTTGACCAAAAGGCCTTAAATGGCTCAGGACCGCAATTACTCAAGGACTACCTCTTTTCATATGAACCTACCTGGACCCTGAGATCCTCATCTAAGGCCCTTCTTCATGTGCCTCCTATGTGCGCGGTCCAGCAGGTGGCAACATGAGAATGGGACCTTTTCTGTAGTGGCTCCTTATTTGCCGGATGTTCTCCCCAGGGAGGCTTGCCAGGTGCCACTGTTATACATACATGTTTAGGCACTGGGCAAAAACTTTCCTCTTTTCCTCTTGCGTTATTTTTTTATGTATTAATTTTAAGGTTTTTTTTTTAAATGTAACTACGTTTGCTTCTCTTTGCAATCAATAAATTTAGTAAATAGTAAGATAATAACAACAGTAAAACCCTAGCTTCCAATCTTAGAACCCTCCATGGCAGGAGGCTGCCCTGCCTAACCCAGGACCCTCCTGGCCTAATCTTGTCCCTTGAACTCCTTGCTCCTGCCAAGACTCACCCTTTCTGTGGACGGTAGCCTTGCATGTCCAGCACGGCCTTCCTGGGAAACGTCCGGAGCAACTTTAGCACCTGCTGCTTCCAGGACAGGAGCCTTTTCTTCTGTGTCTCTGTGAATGCCTGGAGGGAGAGCACAGGAGGGCAGGCGTGAGTTGGGATGGGAAGAGCAGGCAGACATGGGGTGCTAACCCTCTCTGGGAAGCCTAATGCCTACCTCGTGCATCAGGCATTTCTCTATCAGCTGAAGGTAGCTGGTGATGTTCTCCTCGTCCGGTCGGGAGACCAGCAACTGCGTACACACTGCAGGGGAAAGTGGAAGAAAGGAACTGAAAATAAAACTGCCACTGTCGTAAAGGCTGTTACACAGATCTACGGGGCAACCACAATCGGAAAACTGTGTGTGGCTGCGGTCGCCTCACCTCAAAAAGGATACTGCCGTCAGAAAAAGGTTCAGAAAAGGGCAACCAAATTGATCAAGGGGATGGAGCAACTGCCCTGTGAAGAACGGTTGCAGACTTTTTAGTTTCGAGGAAAGGCGAGTCAGAGGTGACACGATAAAATGGTTTGGGGGAAAGTGGGTAGAGAAAAGCTTTCCCCACACTCAAACTCATGGACATCCAACGAAGCTGAATGTTGGAAAATTCGAGACAGATAAAAGAAAGCCCTCCTTCACACCATGTTCTGCTCACTGCTTTCCCACTGTGGCACCTGGTTGGCCACTGTGTGAACAGGATGCTGGACTAGATGGGCCATTGGCCTGATCCAGCAGGCTTATATTATGTTCTAAAATGTAGCTACAAAAGCTGCACTGCAGCACCAACACTCCAGTCTTAGCAGAAGATTAAAAATAAATAAATGCTGGAGCGCTGGAAAGCTCACTTAAAAGCCTGTTCCAGTGCCACCAGCTCTAGGGAGCCTCTCCTCCAGGAGGAAACCTACATGACTGGACCCTGCCGGCTGCTCCAAGAGCAGGTGAGATCCCAAAGGCTCTGGGAGTCTGCCTGGGAGCGACAGGATAAAGACTTATGATGAGATCCTTGCTAGTTAACTGACATTAAACCTGCCTTAACTAACGAGGATTTAGTTTAGTAAGCCTGGATGATAAGGAATAAAAACTCTTCTTCAAGGCACCGAAGAAGATAACTCTTCTTGGATCTTATAAAGTACAGCTGTTAATAGTGCTTAATACTGTAATTTATCCTAAGATGCTACCATACTATGCTTGTTTATTAAAAACAAACCTAAGAAACAGGGCCCATTTACCATATTTGTCTGTGTATAACACGCCCCCGTTTATAAGACGCTCCCTATTTTTGGGGACTCAAATTTAAGAAAATGGGGGGAAATTTCCCAGAGTTGTTGAGGCTTTTTTTCTAGAGGATTGCCCAGAGTTATTGAGCTTTTTCGGGGGGGGGGGGGATGGTTTGCAAAAAACAAACTGCCAGACAGATGATGGCAATCGCACACGTCTTTGAATAGCCCGCTCACCGCCACCAGCCAATCAGCAGCAGCCCTAGCCGTACCCACAAATCAACTGCCCTGACAATTTCCTGCTCATGGCAGCAACCAATCCCCCATCCCCCCTATGCATTACCCGTGTATAAGACAACCCCAAACTTTGGACATGATTTTCTTGGGCGGAAACCTCATATTATACACAGAAAAGTACGGTATTTTACCCTCTTCTCATAGCTACCATAACCCTTCTATCTTTTATAGTGTCTTACATCCATCTTTGGATATATGCCTCTTCCTTTTCTCTCCATCATTCGCTGCTGTTAGCTTCCTGCATCCACATAAGTTTCAGATCACCCACCCATCACACAGGTGGTTGCCCCCTTGGTCTTTGGAAACCGGAGGGGTCTGCATGTCCATTTTAACTTTGGGGGCCCTGGGGCAAGAGGCCCTGCAGGCTGATGGACTAAAGCAGTGTTAGCACGGACCATTTCAAAAGACCAGCCCTAACCATAAACCTAAGAGGGACCATGAGGTGTTAAGAGAATTCACTGGGCGGCCCAAATCCTACTGCTTTAGACCTGGTGGCACTCCGGAGCACTCACCTTTGCCCATCACCCGGGTGAACTGCCCTGCGATGTCCCCCTCGGCGATGGGCGCCGCCCCCGACTCCCCATCACAAGGGGAGCCTGTCGGGGGCAGGAAGGTGTCGGTGGCAGAGTCCTTGTCCTCAGAAGGGTTGCCACTCTTGTCCAGACACAGCTTGGTGGCTCCGCGCTGCTCTGCCGGCAGCTGTTGCTGGCCCTCCTTGGATGCTGCCATGGCCTGCAGGGCGTGGAAGGCCTTGATGGGGGTGATGATGATCTGCTGCAGTTCCTGGAGGGCGTTCCACAAGTTCCCACCTTCCAAGATGTCCTGCCCGGGGGAAGGGGGGTGAGAGGGGGAGGAGGAGGAGAGAAAAAGGAGAACTTGAAGAGGGGAATGTTTCGGCAGCTCAAGACTTGGCGGGGCTGGCGCGGTGCGGCTAGAAGCATTAAGGAAAATGAGCTTTTGTCTAAGTTAATTTGGATTTTTGTACTTGTGTATTGTTTAGGGAATTTCGTTGGGAAGCATATTGTTTATTAGTGTGTATACATTCATATTGTTAATTGTTATTATTATTTTTAATATGTTTTCCTAATTTTTATTATGTATTTTATGCTTCATATATTATAACTTTATGTTGTGAACCACCCTGAGACCTACCGGTATATACAAATTTTTATTATTATTAGTGCTTTTTTTCCTTAAAAAATATTTAAGGGTGCTCTCATTTTCCTACTCATATTGAAATACTGCCCCCTCAATGAGGCCAAACTTAGGTTCACAAAATGTTGAGGGGTACACGTATCCCCGTAAAAAACACAGATGTTGATGATGATTTAGTTACACTGTTATTCTGAATCAGATTTTGGATGCACTCAGCTCCTATTTTAGACACCCTGTCTTTCCCACAGCTTCTGGATACTCAAATGACAATTCTGTTCCATTTAGTACAGGAAAATCGCATCCTATGAGGGGGTTACATTCTGGGGGTGGCACATACACACGGGACCACCCACTTGGAAGCGCCCCATAAGAGCATCTCTACCTTCTGGAGCTGGTGCACTGAATGGATCTTACCCCACAAGCAAGACAGAGCGCTATTAAGGGAAAACCCTGTGCAAAAAGAGCTTTTGAGCTCTCCGCCTTCCATGCATTTAAATCTGCGTGATTTCAACCACATCAAATTGAAATCACACAGGTTAAAATGTGCATCAGCTGTGAGTTACTGGTACCGGAAGCCCAGCCCTGCCTCTCAGCAGCAAAGCCTCCACCTTCTCTCTTACCTTCTCCAGAGACTTCAGGACGCTCTGCCTTTCCCGCAGCTTCTGGATACTCAAGGCAATTTTGTGCCTCGCTCCTTTGGTGACGTTCTGGTCAGGGAAAAGAGGGACAGCTGAAATACCCACCAGTAGAGGCAGCTGCTGCCCAGCCCTCGGAGGAAGAAACATGTTTGAAAATGCACAGCAACCCCCCAAGAATGGATGGTCTCAAGTAATATCCGCCTTTGCAAGCATGTGTGAGCATAACAATGTCATGCTGCATAAAAAACTCCTAAGCCTCTAAGCTTTCCTTTGGGGGTGGTAGTCCTCAAAGTTGTAAGGAAAGGCTTAAAGGAATGCGGATAGTGTGCGAACCACCCTGAGACCTGCGGGTATAGGGAGTTATACAAATTTAATAAATCATAGTAATAATAATAGCTTCTCAGAAACCAAAAAGGCCCCTGGTAAGAGGTCTTCCAACAGCCTGGAGGCACAGGATCAACTCTAGACATGCTTTCTTCCCCCAGCCCCCCCCTGCTTCCAAAGCATCACCCCCAGCTGCCCCCAAGACTCTGGTTTAAGCACCTTGTGCAGTACCTGCGACTCCAGGTGTTGCTCTGTGAGGGTCATCATCTCTTCATAGGTCATCTGGGAGAAGAGGGCTGCATATTTGTGGAGGCGAAGACTCTTCAGCCACGAGGGGACATCTGTGGAGAGTGGCCGAGAGGTAAGACACCTTTGGGGACAGCCTTGTGAGTGAACCAGTGTCACAGAGTGTGGAATCTAGGCAAACTGTATTTGGTTAGGCCCTTGCGGTGCAACAGAAGTGAAGTTGCCTGAACCATGTGTATTAATAAAACCTATAAACCATGCCGTTTTATGTTGATTAGAAACTGAAATGTTTTTAAAATATCTTAAGGTCTTTTGGCGGGTGTTTTCTTGTGCTGAAAGCCATCTTGGTCTCCCTTTTGAGAGGAGGAGTAGAATAAACTCCCACCGGCCTCATCCTGCACGGCCAATGGTCAGGGATGAGGAGACACCTGAAGGGCAACAAGTTGGGGAAGGCTGTCCAGCACAGCCGAAGAGTAGTCAAAAACTGAGTGCCAGGAAACTCCCCCAGTGATGAGACACCTCAGAATGGGGAGTGTTCTTACCGCCCTTGGTCAGGACCACTGCACTATGTCTATTGGCATAGCAGTGTCTTTTAAACACAAGGACGTTTTCCAGGTAACAGGGGCCAAGGCTAAGCATATGTTTGCGACTCCCATTGGGATCATCAAGTCTCTTTCTGCTGCAGACTCAGCTGCCTCAACCTGGGGCTGAACTGGCAAGAGGTGTGTCTGTATTTACCGGTAACTCATACACACACAAATGTACAGGCCAGGCAAGTGCATCCTCCTGAGCTTCCTGGGCATGAGAACATGGCAAGCCTGAAGAGAATGGGCATGTGTGCCATTTTACAAAGTCTGAGGGGGAAAATGGACTGCTCAAAGATACATGCACGTCTGAGGACTCCTTTTGCAGAATCCTCAAATCCCATGATCAGGGCTGGTGCTCAGCAGCTCTTTCTGAAATTTTGAATTACTGTAACAGCATTGTTTTGATGATTTCGTAAGAATTGTAGAATTGTAGAGCAGGAAGGGACCACAAGGACCATCCAGTCCAACCCCCTGCAATGCAGGAGTCCTTTGCCCAACGTGGGGCTCGAACACACGACCCCGAGAGTCTCAGGCTCTACCGGTTTGCTCTATTTATAGGTTTCTGTGTTTGATATGACAGCGGCTGCAATGTGTTTAATGCTACGGTGATTGTGTGAGCCGCTCTGAGCTCAACATTTGCTGTTGGAAAAGCGGAATACAAATATTAAATCAAATCAAGCCAATTTGGTAGAACTGGGTTTTCTGCGGTTTGGGGACCGGCATTCATCTTTGAGACCAGTCTCTGACCCAGGAGGAGAAAACCGCGGTCCACCAAAGTGGCTGTCGAGTCCAGCCGCACCCTCTCCCTCCCAAGGTACCTTTCATGCCGCTGCCCTCCTCTTGAAAGGTGTTTCGACTGCCAGACTGCTCCTCCGTCTGCTCGCTGCCTGATGAGGCCACGCTGCTCTGGGGCGAGAGGGGAGCATGCTCCCCGCCGGGGATGAAGGCTGGCCGGGCGCCCATCTCGTCCACGTTCATCCACTCGCTGGGGACCTGCTGGCTGGTGGGGATGAGGGACATGGAGCGCTTCAGCGGGCTGGGGTGGATTTGGCAGGGGAGAGCTGGAAGGAGGAAGAGACGGTTAGGACCTGCCGACAATGGCCCCACACTTGGGCTGTGAAATCACCAGGAAGGCTTAAGCAGCTCAGGAGAGATTTCAGGACGAAGGAAAGTGTTACAAATTCTGAACCTGTCGAGTGGCTGTACTACCCAGAGTGTAGGTTTATTCGGTGAACCTGACCGGAAGGAAGTTTGAGCAGGAATACACCAAGAACCACCCATTCGTCTTCTGAGGTTCGGAGGGTGGCAACAGCTTTTCAGTGGTGGCTCCCCATTTGTGGAATGCTCTCCCCAGGGAAGCTCACCTGGCACCATCAATGTATATCGAGAACAATTCAAAGTGTTGGTGCTGACCTTTAAAGCCCTAAACGGCTTCGGCCCTGTATATCAGAAGGAGCATCTCTACCCCATCATCCAGCCTGGACACTGAGGTGAGGTTACGGGGAACCAGGCAGAGGGCCTTCTTGGTGGTGGTGCCGCCCTGTGGAATGCCCTCCTGTCAGATGTCAGAGATAAACAACTATACAGTCTTTCAGAAGACATCTAAAGGCAGACCTGTATAGGGAAGCTTTTAATGTCTGTTTTATTGTGTTTTCATATCTGTTGAAAGCCACCCAGATGGGTGGGGAATAATAATAATAATAATAATGATGATGATGATGATGATGTATTCAGGCACCACGCGAATTCATTACTTTTTAACCAGGCCTTTGGTTTTTAACTGTCTATGGCCTTTTAGAGTAGGTGGGATGTTTTAATGTATTTTCTTTTAAGTTGCTTTGAGTTGACATGGCAAAACAACGACTAATACATTCAACTTCAACAACAACAACAACAACAACATTCAGGCAAAGAACTGGAACAACCCAACTGGTTGACTAGGCCTCAAGGATCACCCGATCAAAGAAGTTTCACATAGTCCTTTGCAGTGTCTACAGATCTGAAATGTTTTCTTAGTTCTGGCATGAGGATAGGAAAGCAAGACGCAGCCTGAGATATCAACAGACTGGTTCCCCCCCAGAGATGAGAGCTCCCTCTGGCTCGAGATAGATAGCTCAGTTTATTTCCAAGCCATTTCACCAAAAATTGGGAAACGTTTTGGTTAATTTCCAAGCTAATCAGAACTGGTTAACTCCTTCCAGGGTCAACCTTTTAGAGCAGCAGAGATAATTATTTCAGAAAGGCTGCTCCTGAGGAAACTGCTGCGGTGGGGCAAGAACCTACCTTAGTGAATTGGGAAGGTCTTCTATGTCCCAAGACATAGATTTTAGATTTTAAATTGTTTTGCAGAAGGACCTAGGGGAGCAAGCGAGAGGGTCAACCCATTTGAGGATCCCCTCCTCCCTGCAGGAAAACACCCCCACCTTCACCCTCCCAAGCAAGATGGCGCCTGTTTCACAGACCCTCCTCATCCCTCCGCCCTGCCTTCCACACCTGTGTTTGCGTTGCTCCCGATACTGTTGATGGCCGACGGCACGGAGCCAGAGGAATGGAAGGACATGTGCCCATTTTCCCGTGGTGGCTTCTCCTGCCAGCCGTGCCCCAGGTCTCCGAGGCCCGTGTCTACGGGGCCCTGCCACTCGTCCGAGCCCTGGCGCGAGTGGTAGGCCGTGTCGGGCCGCCCCCTGCTCTGGCCGGAGTAGCCGCTGGAGAGGCGTTCCTCGAGGTGGTTGAGCCACAGGGCCAGGGAGTTGCGGTCGTCAAGCGTGGTGGCCGGGTGGATGAGGGCGTAGGAGAGGAGCTGCCGGCTCTCCTCAATGAAGAGGTTGCTCTCGATGGAGTAGGCCAGCACCTTCTGCAAGAGCTTCATGTACTCGGACTTGGCATCTGTGTTGCCAGGCTGGAGGAGAGGCAGGTGGGAGAGGAGCAGGGAGACTACTTTATCCTTGGGCTCTTGGTGCCACTGACTGATGACAGCTGTTGGGGTAAGAGAGAGAGGGGCAAGTCAAGAGAATATCTTCTGGTGCTGCTGGGGATGGTTGATTGATTTCAGTTGACTTGATTGACATCCTATGCCCTCTTAAAATGTTTGGGGGAGGGGTTATTGCTGTTTTTATTTTGATTATGTGCTTTGTTCCATTTTATTTATTAATACTTTTCAAGCTTATACATTTTGCTAGTTTTTTACATTTCACTAATTTTGACATTTCAAAACTTGACTTCCATCCCCCTCTTTCTGTGGTTCCTTAAACTTGTTTTTAGTATCTTCTGCATATCCAAATTAACTTAATTTACTCATTTATTCATCTTCTTTAAATATATACTGTTATAAAATTGCAGGTTGTTACAATAATCCTTCAGTGTTTTTATCTGTTTCTAATTTATCTGAAATATTCAATAAACCATTTCCATTATTTTATTTTAAAATGTTATCTTGATTTTCCGGTAACTTTCGCCATTTCTGCATATTCCATAAGTTTTTGCATCCATTCTTTCTTTACTGGGACTTCTGCTTCTTTCCATTTTTGGGCAAGTAACATTCTTGCCGCTTTAGTCACATACATGAATAAGTTTCTGCAAGTTTCTATGGTTTCTATACATTTTAGGTAGTTCTGTCCCTATAATTCTCAAAAGAAAAGCTTCTGGTTGTTTTTTTTACAAAGGTTATTTTAAACATCCTTTTCATTTCATTATATATCATTTCCTAGAAATGAATTGATTATGTATTTTGTGGTTTTATATTCAGATTTTAGCCTGTGAACCGCCCTGAGACTTGCCGATATAGGGTGGTATATAATAAGGAATAAGGAATAAGGAATAATTTATTGGCCAAGTACCAACATACTTGAAATTTTGCTTCGGCTACATTGCAATGTAAACGTACCTTATACAACACTGTTCCAATCACAATACAATAGCACAGCAAAGGAACCCCACCCATAACTGGCCTCCCCTTCCGCTACACAACTACGAATTTAACAATTTGATGGCACAAGGGGAAAAACTGTTCCTGTGCCTAGCCGCTTTTGTGTATAGAGTCCTGTAGTGACGTCCGGATGGAAGTAAGTCAAACAGATGATGACCGGGATGCAAAGGATCTGTGACAATTCGCTCTGCTCTCTTCCCAGCTCAGTTAGCATAAAATTCAATAAACAACAATGAGCCACTTCCAGGCACTCCAGTGTAAGCCTGTGAACTGAAGCAAGATTCTTCACACCAAGAAAGCCTGATGGCTTAGCTCAGGGGGCATCAAGGGAGGGGTGTCTCCAGCCACGCCACCCCACCTCTTGCCCTTGGAAGGCTTGCAAGCAGCTGCTGAAGAAGGACACTGAGCAACATCAGTTGCTCTAGGACTAAGGAGAAACTGTGAAGCTCCCTTATTATTTTTTGCTATTGAATGCTGCACGTTGTTTAATCATTCTGGTTACATTTAAGGTACAGTGGTACCTCTGGTTGCAGACGGGGATCCGTTCCAGAGCTCCGGTCAGATCCCGTGGTTTCCGCAATCAGAGGGACAGCTTCTGCACATGCACGCAGTAGAACGCTTCTGCGCATGCGGCAAAACCCAGAAAAATACTTCCGGGTTAGCTGCATTTGCATCCTGAAGGATACGCAACTGGAGGTGTGCATATCCAGAGGTATCACTGTACTGAAATGTGGGTTTTTTAAGTTATTATATTTTTGTTTTGCTGTGCTATTGTAAAATTTGTTATTATTGTAATTTTGTGTTGTGAACTGCCCTGAGAAGGGTAGTATACAAATTTAATAAAGAAAACCATAATAATACAGGCACCCCCCTGTTCTTGCAGGGGTTATGTTCCGAGGCACCGAGCACGTCGGTAAAATTGTGTATAACTGAAACCCATTGAAAAAGCCTGCAACCCACCCTCCCTTTTAGTGACGTTTCAGTGACGTCTTTATGACGTTTCCAGGTCACGTCTGGGTTCGGCACAATACACAAATACGCAATCACAATCATACTGAATGTGCGTAAACAAGTGGTTGCCTGTAATAAGTTTTCATAGTGTTTGTTTGAATGCATTCCTGTTTCTTTGTTGTAAGCTGCTTTGAGCACGATTTTTTTGTGTGGAAAGGCAGAATA
This sequence comes from Zootoca vivipara, assembly GCF_965207765.1. Taxonomy (NCBI): domain Eukaryota; kingdom Metazoa; phylum Chordata; class Lepidosauria; order Squamata; family Lacertidae; genus Zootoca; species Zootoca vivipara. The sequence continues at coordinate 81,770,639 of NC_142589.1, read as the reverse complement.
CAAATAAAACAAACAAATGAATCTATTTACATAGTATCACTGTGGTGTTTTTCAGAAGATGATGCTGGAAGCCACAGGTGAGGAAAGAGTGCTCAAGTCCTGCCAGTGCGTTCCCCAATGGGGCATCTGGTTGGCCACTGTAAGAACAGGATGCTGAACTAGTTAGGCCATTGGCTTGATCCTGCAGGCTCATCTTACATCCTTATATTTGAACAAAAGCACCTTCAATTGTTTCCGGAGAGTGTAGACCAGGCATCCCTCAGCCCTCCAGATGTTTTAGGACTGCAGTTCCTATCATCGCTGACCACTGGTCCTGTTAGCTAGGGGTGACGGGAGTTGTAGTCCCAAAACATCTGGAGGGCCGAGTTTGGGGGTCCCTGGTGTGGACAGAGATGCCGTTCCACAGAACAGGAGCAGCTACAGTAAAAGCCCTGCTCTCAGTTACTTCAGAGCAGGCTTCTGAGATTTTCAGAACTTGCAGGTGAAAACTCTCCTGCAGACAAAAGCAGGCTCTTCTTAGGACCACCTTCCCCAAGGTGAAGCCCTACAAATGTTTCTGACTACAGCTCCCAGCAGCCACCTAGCTGGGGCCGCTGGGAGCTGTAGTCCAAAGCATCTGCAGGGCTTTATCTTGGGTACAGGGGGGAAAAGGTTGATTGAGGGTGCTCAAGGTTGACTGAGGGTACCCCGAATTGTCTCCTGGCTTTATGTCAGCAGCCTCTGAAATAGAGTCAGTGAATTCAACCTCATTTCTCCCTTTTGCCTTAATCTTGGGCAACACTATTACTAGAGAGCTGTAGGAGTTGCATTTCGCCTCACAGATAAAAGGGAGAGGCTTGTGTGTGTTAGTTGCAAGGGTGGGGGTGAAGGGGGTACACATGTGCTTGGGGAATGGAGCTTAACTGAGTGGCATGGAGTTCTCACAGCTTAGCAAGATCCGGCTGAACTTGTGAGGACACTTGGTCCTTATCAAGCGTTCGGCAAGAGGAGGCAGATGCCACAGGCTGATCACCCCCAAAGTGCTTGCATACACACTCCTAATCTGCAAATTATCCGAGATTAGTTATAGGAGGTCTACTTTTCCTCAGTATTCAGTCACGAGTAAACTGAGGGGGGGGCCTCCTTGACCCATTTGCAATTTTTAGGCGAACACTTAAATGCAAAGTGTGAATCAGGAAGAACGTGCATTTGCAAACTTGTGTACCAGGGAGGCCCACTCACAGAGCCAGAATTAGCTGCAGCTAAACCATATGCTCTGGGCAAATGCAGGTCCTCTATCTATCACAGTGTGCGAAGTGGTGCGAGGGGATGAATCACAGAGCTTCATGAATAAGGAATGGAAACATAATTTTATCTTCTTCTTTAATATCAGAATGCCGAGTCACCCAATAAAAAGTGACTGAGAAGTACTTTTAGCACACAATTAATCTATGGAATTTGCTGCTTCAAAACAGCCATTAGCCAGGGGGGATTTTCTGAAGAATTGGACCTCTTCTTTGTAAATCTGCTTAACAGCAGCTATGAGTCACAACACAGCTAACTGGAGCCATGCTCACATGAATACCAGGTGATCAGTGTTCGAAATTAGCCAGGCGCCAGGCGCGTTTTGTGACAGGTAACCAGCCTTTCACGAGGAAGTAGAGATGCCTGGACACCTGGTTTAGTGCGTAACATCACCATCTGGCTGGCAACACCTTTCTTCATCATTCTGCCCCTCAATCATTTTGGTTGCCCTTTTCTGTACCTTTTCCAACTCTACAAAACCCTTTTGGAGGTGAGCGACCGGAGCGTGCCTAACCCAATTAAGGACCTGTGGCAATATTGCCACGTAAGCAGGTGGTCTGAATCCATTCGGACTGTGAGGATGTTAGGTGTAAGCTCCAGAGGGAAAAAAGAGCTGACTTACCCGCACTGTTGGCCTCTGACTCCAGAACGTGGATCTCTGTGCAATCTGCCAACGAGTGCTCCAGGCACAGCTGCAGAAAGCGGGCTTGAGTGCGAGAGATACGCTTGAGGAGAGACAGCAGGGCCACCGTCTGCTCACATTCATTCCAACCTTTGAACCAGCCAGCAAGGATGCCCACCTGGTCCCGGAACATCATGGTGGCTGGCACCTCAGGCTCGGTGGCAACTCACCCACAATGGGGTCAAGAAAGCACCAGGGTTTGGGGTGGGGTGGGGGAAGGACCCCTCACATGGTTTCAACCTCAAGTCTGGAGGCTCGGCAGAAGGCCACAAACCAGAACACCGACTTTCCCGTTAGCAGAGAAGCAGAATGGCATGGAAAGGGAGTCTTTGCTGTTCCGAAGATCTTTGGGTTCTTTGGGGATTATTCCACTTCAGCAGGATGTCTCGGAACCCCCCTGTAAGAGAGAATGAGAGTCAAGGATGAGGATCTTTGCATCCCTCCATATTTCTCTGCACCCTACAAAATTATGCTGGGCAAACAGAACCCCATACAATCTGCTGCTTTCAAAAACTCCCATCTATCAACACAGTGTGGTAACAATGGAACACCCAGGCCCATTTGCATTTGTTTTTAAAATGATACTTTTTAATTATTGTGAAAGGCCCCCTGAGAATATTTATATTGAAGGATGGCATAGTAGTTGGTTAAAAAATAATAATACTGACTCAAGGAAATGTTAGACCTGTGTCTGGTAGACCAGAGTTCAAATTCAGACGTGTCTCTGGGAGGCAGAGTCCAGGAGCAACTGATTTGGACAGGTCACACAAGGCTCAACATTTTGAACTTCAAAATGCAGTGTGATGACCACAGCAAACTCAAAGAGTGTGGAGCCCCTTTCACAGAAGTGCAGAGTTGGAAGGTACCCCAAGGGTCATCTAGCCCAACCCCCTGCAATGCAGGAATTACGGCTTTAGAATCGCTTCTTGCACCCTTCTAATCCAGGAATGCCAACCTAGGCCACAATCACAAAGCATTTGCTTCGGTTTGACTGGGGCACTTTTCACCCCTGTACTGCTCTTGCCCAGAGAAGAGCTTTTGGAGACCTCTGAGCAGGGACTGGCACACCAGTTAAGTCAAGGTTGGCACTGGCCAAGGATACACAGCTGTCTTTGAAGGCAACAAAGGGAAAGCCAAACAATAGTAGCCCCTCACGCCCAACCACTTGGGCACACTAACCCTATAGTAATGATGCCTCTCCCATTTCATTCCCTTGGTACCATGGAAGTTTAAACTCGAAGATCTTCAGAGCAGAGACCCCCTCCCCCATCATTCTTGCTCACGTGAAGTACTATATACTGTATATTCCTGCGTATAAGACTACTTTTTAACCCAGGGAAATCTTCTCAAAAGTTGGGGGTCGTCTTATACGCTGGGTCGTATTTCTTACACGGCGAGTATATCCCAAACTCTATATTTTAACTGGAAAAGTTGGGGGTCGTCTTATACGCCCAGTCGTCTTATATGCCGGAATATACGTATACTTTGATGATACTGCAGGAGCCATACAACTTGAACAGCACCTGAAAGTGACGTGGAACAAAGGCCTTGAAAGGAGTCAGAAGCAAGATGAAAAACATGGGTTACCTCAAAGACACATGTAACTCCCACCCCCCACCAAAACCCCTCACCTATTACATAACTGAATGCCTGGGAATACAAAAGAATGCCAGTGTTGCTGGATAAAAGCTCCGTTAGTAGACTCCTCCTGCTTATCAGTGCAGAGGAAAGAACCAATTACAGGTTATCTGCCTTTTGAATGATAAAAAGGACAAGCACAAAAATCCAAGGAATTTCCTAAAAACTAACTGGCATGAACACAAAATACTGTATCCACGCGCACAGCACAGCTTTCCCCACTGTCTGGGCACTGCCTCGGGTTTAAACAGCTGTGAACTCTTTGACAGAGAAGCCTGTTTCTATTAAAGCCCTTATATAAAGAGAGAGCATCTGTCTTTAAAAGAGAGAGAGAGAGAGAGAGACTGAGGAAATGGCTGTCTGGATCCCTCTATCCTCTGGACACTATAATTAGAGCCAACCAAAGCAAAGGCCGTCCCCAAGAAAAGCCACCAGGAGAAGTCTGGAGAAGCAGCAAGGCAGCTGGCCCTAATTATACCTTCAGAGGAGGAAGGAGGCACATCAAATGCCACCCAAAGCTACGTAATGTGGAGGAGGGAGTCGCTTGGGTCTACAGATAGAGATCCAAAGCTGGGCAAGGGGCTGTGCCAACAGCTGGCAGAGCCATCCGGACGCTGGTCAGGGAGCAAGACAGGTTGAACTCTTCTCTGTGCTGTGACACCTTGGAGCTGCCACATCCTGATGCCATCAAGTGAAGGTGGTGGGGTTAGAACGAGCAGCCTACGTGAGGGCTTTCTGCTGATGGCAGTGGAGGAGGCTACCACCAGTGGGGATTCTGCCGGCATCACTTTCATCCAGCCACACTTCTGAACAAGGAGCTCTGTATTGGGGGAGTGGTGCTGCCCTCATCTCCTGGTGCCATTAGCCATGACTAGGCAGTTGCCTCTGGTGGCAGGCTGGGGACAAATCAGAGGAGCGCATTGCTCGCCACCTCCTGTGCTTGTTGCTTTGGATGCTGCTGGCTCAGGGAAATGCTGGCAAGCGGTGGTGGGCGTCATTTTCTGTTTTGCCTCTTGTGGAAATATGTCCAGCCCTGGCTGGTGGAGCTTCTATTGGCCCAGGCAAATAGAGATCTCTGCCTCGTCCAAACCCGGTGCAGTGGGTTGTGGGGTTGGAACACAGCCCAAGAGAAAGAAAGTGAAGCTGAACCCCAATACTACTTTCCAGCCCTCAACGGCCTTGGCCCAGTACACCTGAAGGAGCGTCTCCACCGTCATTGTTCAGCCCAGACACTGAGGTCCAGCTCCGAGGGCCTTCTGGCAGTTAAATGTCTAATGTTCTACATTTTTTAATGTGCTGTAAGTCTCCAGAGCCTAGGGCTTGCTGATCATAAGGTTGGCGGTTCAAATCCCTGCGACGGGGTGAGCTCCCGTTGCCCGGTCCCAGCTCCTGCCAACCTAGCAGTTCGAAAGCACGTCAAAGTGCAAGTAGATAAATAGGTACCGCTCCGGCGGAAAGGTAAATGGCGTTTCCGTGTGCTGCTCTGGTTTCACCAGAAGTGGCTTTGTCATGCTGTCCACAACCTGGAATCTGTACACCGGCTCCCTCGGCCAATAAAGTGAGATGAGTGCCACAACCCCAGAGTCAGTCACGACTGGACCTAATGGTCAGGGGTCCCTTTACCTTTACCTTTAAGTCTCCCAGAGTGGCTAGGGAAACCCAGCCAGATGGGCGGGGTATGAATAATAAAATTATCGTTGTTGTTGCAGGCACCGTCCACCAAGAGCGAAAACATTATCAACACTCAACCAGGGCTCTGACCGGTTTTGCAAGTCAGACAGGGTTCAGAAACCCCCAAAGTTTCTGAACACATGATGGCAACAGCCCCAAGCTTAATGAACATAAGAGGGGGTTTGGTGGATCAGATTGAAAGGTCTATCTAGTTCAACATCCTGTTCTGGCAGCCACCACCCAGGAACTCCAAAGGGAAGCCCACAAGGAGGACCTGGGTGCAGCAGCACTCTCATCTCAGACGGCCTCGGCCCAGTATACCTGAAGGAGCGTCTCCACTCCCATATTGTTCTGCCCGGACACTGAGGTCCAGTGCCGAGGGCCTTCTGGCGGTTCCCTCGCTGAGAGAAGCCAAGTTACAGGGAACCAAGCAGAGGGCCTTTTCGGTAGTGGTGCCCACCCTGTGGAACGCGCTCCCATCAGATGTCATGGAAATAAACAACAACCTGACGTTTAGAAGACATCTGAAGGCAGCCCTGTTTAGGGAAGCTTTTAATGTTTAATAGAATATTGTATTTTAATACTTCTGTTGGAAGCCGCCCAGAGTGGCAGGGGAAATCCAGCCAAATGGGCAGGGTTTAAATAATAAATGGGCAGGGTGTAAATTATTATTATTATTATTATTATTATTATTATTATTATTATTATTATGCAACTCCCAGCGAATGGCATTCAGAGGCAGGTTCTTTCCCTGGGGGACAGACACCCCCACCCCATGCGAAATGGTCACTGTCTGTACTAGGAGTTCTGTACTGTACATTATAGCCCCATCCTAGGACCCAGCTACTACGCAGCACAAATGTTCTTCACAAAGAATCCAAGGGGGCACTGGTGGCAGCTCTTCTCTCTGAACCTCAAAGGGATAATGCTGAAACTGAAGTCTGCTTCCCCAACAAACTGGCAACCCATCAAACGCAGGCAGTAGGGTGCAGCCTATGTGGCCTGTGGCTAACCTGCCCCTGTCCCTAAAACATCCAAGTATCTTAAAAGGCCAGCACGTCCCTGGTTCTCACAGCTGAGAAATCAAAACGTGGGAAACAGGGCTGCCAAGAGCTACAAAAAGGACTTTTAAACCAGAATGCAAAAGGCCCAATTCAAAATGAGGTTTCAGGGCTCAGGAGGATGCTTGGCACTATTTCAAGCATGAGGAGGCCAGCAACATTACAGTTCTTGATCACAGCAACAGGTGGGACTTGAGAGGAAGAGTCAGGTCTGTATCGGCACACTTCTAGCTGACCAAAATTGTGCTAAAGCAGTGAAGGTGAAAGGCTCATTAGGAAGAAAGAACACTGGCCTTGGAAGGGAGAATCTCCGAAGCCTTGATGACTCTCCCTGCTTTACTATCCGTAATTTGGCTAGCTTTAGTTTTCACATATTGCTCAGCCGGAAAGGAGCCCCCACAAAAACATAGTAATAAGGTTCACCCTGAATTAGGTCTTGTCCACACTCTTGTTTGACCTGAGTTTTGACTGTCGTGGATTGATTCATTTCCCTGGGTCTGAGAGTTTTTCTTGTTGTTCTGTAGCTGTGCCTTGCAAAAATCTGATCTGAACTGGATATTATCAGACCCATGGAAAATCCGGAAAAAGCGATTCTGCTTAGCCAAGCTTCAATTCAGCAGGTAAGACTGAACTTTCGCAAGGCACGACAAGAAAAGCTCTTGGACCCGGAGGAATTAATCAGTACACAATATGATCAAAATATGGTTCAAGCAAAAGTGTGGACAAGCCTTTATTTGTTCACATACCCTTTCCAGGTGATTTCCAGAGTGGCTGGGGCAATCCAATCAGGTGGGCAACATGCAAATAATAAAATTATCACTATTAAATTATTACCTACCTACGTGTGCTTTAGGAATCAAAGTCTGTTTTTTAAATAAAGTATTTATATACCACTTTATCATGTAAAGAAAAATATCAAAGCGGTTTACAGCAATAATACATAAAACATATAATAAATTTAAACAATTAGCCATTGTGCAAATTCATAAAGAACTCTGGGGTATCCTCCTCACAGTTACCAGTGCCCTGGTAAATGAAAAGCTTTGCCTGAGCCTAGTCCAATACTGATATACACACACAAGCCAATTACTCTCTATGGTAGCGCATGCAAGCAAACGGCTTCACAGCTGAAGCGTGCAGAGGAAGTACAAGTGAATGGAAAGCCCAGAAGATAAACAAGCTTGCCAATCCCAGCCTGTCATGTAATGAAGCCTGCAAAGCAGCTCATGGAATGACAAACTGGATGATGACCCTCAGCACCCACGTTGTCTCATGCACTCAACCCAATTTCCAACCCCCTTGCAAAACTCCCAGAAGTTAAAAACCCAACTAATTGTGAAGTGCAAAGTTTGCACTAGTTGGGTCTTCTTGCAAGCCAGGTAAGAGACACACCCACCTTAAAACAGGGTCCAGAACAAGTTTCCAATAGACAGTTCAGAATAAGACTTATGGGTCATTTTATAATCTAAGGACACTCAACAGTGGCGCATCACAAAATGTATTTTGAGTCAGATAAGCTTTCCCCCAAATAAAGTCTTTTGACCAGGCCCTTACATATCCACAGCACACAATTTGGGACTACATTACTAGTGTTATAGAGCATTACAGTAACAGATGACCTCTCCTTCCAAGATTCTTAATCTGCTTTTGCTCTCTGGTTGCAGTTTCTAGGCAGGCAGAAGAATGGCAGAATCTCAGCCTTCTTATCTCTTGTCCTGACAAATCTGGTTACAGAGTGTTAAATGCAAGACAGGAAGCCTGAGGAAAAAACACAAAGGATGGAACCACAAGCTTCAACCAACCAATAAGTCAAGAAACGTTCGACAATAGGGTTGCCAATTTATATCATGCTTAGTGTTAATAGTTTGTACTGTCACCAGTGACTCCCACAATTGCAGACAAGGCTCCTCCAAAGGTTTACTTGTGTGTGAAAGAAGCATGCCTACAATTTTCAATCAAGAAAAAAAAGTGCACCCATCACCAAAAGTTTGGGAAACACTGGCCTGGTCATACCAGTTATTAAAGTTCCCTCTTTGCAACATTAACTTGAAGACCCAAAGATAAATGTTCAAAAAACCACAATTACAGTACAGTTAAAAGAGAGAGAGACTTTCTTCCATACACAAACCCTTTCCGCCAGTGATCCCAAGGTATACAAAGAGAACAGCAAGATGTTTTGGAGAGAAGTTAAATGATTATTTCAGGAGTCAGTATTTCACACCTCAGGTATTGCCATCAGTTTATCTCCTTCAGGCAGGGAAAAACAGCTTTCCACTTCTATACAGAGAGACCAGTATTGTAGTTTATTGATTTAGCAACACAAATAGAAAGCTCTCCTAGAAACCATTCAGAACAAATGGCTGAAAAGAAAGATAGGAGGAAGCCCCAGTACGCTGAGCCTTATAATTCAGAAAGTACAAGATTCAAACAGAAAGTGCACCAGAAAATTACACCAAGCCCACCAGGGCCATGTGACCAGGCCTGCCAAATACCACCCCCAATGTGTTCAATTCTTGCAGAGAGATGCTCAAGTTCTGCACCAACAGCACACGCTGTCCCCTCTGAGGAGTTGAAGGGTCACCATCCAGCCTAAGTCAGAGCATCCATTTATCTAAATGCCCAGAGGAAAACCGGAATTACTATACTCCTCTTTCCAACCACCTTACAGGTGTCATAAAAGCAACCAATGTGTTTTCATCTATTGAAGGGGGGGGGGGGGAGAACACAAGCTTTTTGACTGGGATAATCAGGAAGCAGTCTGAACATACATTTTGCTTCAACTGTCTAAACCTGTGCAGAGGCATAAGAATATTCTGGCTCTCTTGGAAAAGCCTTCCAAAACTCTCAGGAAACAAACCTACCTGGGAAGAAATTTCCCAATAAGACCCTTAGGTGAACAATGGGCACAGCTGCTTCATTATGATGTGCCCATTTGGTCTAAGGAGTGGCAAGGAGAGGAGAAAATGATAAAAGGCACTTTTAAGATCCTTCCAATTTGTGTTCCAGATAAGGGAAGACAAGGGAAGCTGCTTCTGGAGGTAGGGAGGAGGCTTGCTGAATGTGGAAAGTTTCTGGACCAGGAGAGAGGTAAAGCACTAGATAAGCGTATCATTGGCTGGATAACTGGATTAATAGTTAATGCCCAAACCAAGCGAGGGAGCCTTAAATGTTACTTACTGTAGAAAGAAGTGCAAGGGGCTAATAATGATTATCAGCACAACTCCTGGGCTTTGGGGAGAAAAAAGTGTGTGAGGAAAAAGCCTAGATTTAAAGAGGGGAATGTTGACTTCTGGTCAAAAGGTGTAACTGAAGATGGAATGGGGTGCGGGGGAAAGGATGGATGATCTAGATTAGGAAGGAAGGAGGGTATTCAGTCTCACCTAAAACAAAACACCCAGTATTGGGGCCGGGTCGGAGCTAAGAATGGATACCACAAATTGAGATCAAGAGAGATGGAAACGACAGCCAGCTGTTGGGAGATGCTCTAGCACTAGATTTTAAGCACTGAGTGAGGAGCAGGGCTAGAACCCGTCAAGGTCCTCCCTCCAATTTCTATGACTCCAGAACTCATCTTAGGGATTGGAGGTGGAGGAGTCCTAAGAGATGGAATACAAACAATGGAGGAGAAAGCACAAGAACAAGGCTAGATCAGAGCAAAGGCACACCTAGCCCAGCATCCCTCAGGAAGCAGGGCCTGAAAGCAACATCACCATCACCAGCCCAACACTGCCAATCTCCAGGATCTGGTCTGTTGAAATGCACTGAACCCTGAGCACAGGAGGTTCCCCTTACCCATCATGGGACTCTTAATTTTGAGGCCATGGGTTTGAGCCTCACATTGGGCAACAGATTCCTGCATTGTTGGGGTTGGACAAGATGACCCTCATGGTTCCTTTCCAACTCAACAATTCTATGATCCCCACCTCCACCCAGATATGATCAACCCTCCCTTAAAACCAGCTTTAAAATGGGGGCGGGGGAGAGAGGAGTATTAAATATATTAAATTTGGGAAGGGGTGAGCATGAATTTGATGAAAAGGAGCTGGAATGTGAGGAATGGGTGAGAGGCATGGAGGGAGAACAGAGGCTCAGGCCCCCCAAAGTGTGTATATATCATCAAATACATACATATCTCTATGCTGGGGGTGGCGAAGAGAAGAGGCTTCAACATCTTAATTTGGGAAAGGGGTGGGTGGGGTTGATGGGAGGGCAAGTGGGGAGGAGGGAAAACGGGCTCAGTACCCCCACCCCCGCCAAATTTTAACATGAATACCTCTATATGTGGGGCATAGCTGTCAGGTTCTCCCTTTTTTTAAAGGGAAATTCTCTTATGCTGAATAGGCTTCCTCGCAAGAAAAGGGAAAACTTGACAGCTATGATGTGGGGGCAAAGGGGGAGAGGATTTATACCTTAAATTGGGAAAGGGGTGGGTGGGGGTGATGAGGAGCAGGGGCTGGAGTGTGAGGAGGGGGAGGAAGGGAGGCCCCTCCCAGCCCCCCTAAAGTGTGTCTATTTCTATATCACCAACTACATCCACATCTTTATACTGGTGGGGTGGGGGGAGGCTCAAAGGGGTGGTGGCGGCGGCTTGGGACGGGGCGTGTCCGCTGCCCAGCCCCTCCCACTAGGGGCGGGGCCTCCTTCGCCTACTGAGGACCACTGGGGAGGGGGAGGGGCCCGCAAGGCGGGGAGGGGGAGGGGGCGAGGGTGGGGGCAGTGGGGGGAGGGCAAGGGGCCCGCGACTCCCCCTCAGGGCCCGCTCTCCCTCCGTCGTCCTCCCCACCGCTCCCCTGCGCCTCACTCACCGTCGCTGCGGCCCACTGCGGCCCCTCCAGGGAAAGGCAGAGGGAGGCAGGCAGGCAGGGCCGGCGCAAACACACGCACACACGCACAGCGCCAGATACCACACACTCCAGAGGGCGGCGCGCGACGTCACAACGCACGGCAACGTCAGCACGCGCGCGCACGCCGGACCCGCCCTCCGTCCCCGTCCCTCTTCCGCGCTCCAGTCCGCGGCGCCGTCGCCCCGCTACGTCACCCCCTCCCCACCTCCCTCGCCTCTCCATTGGCTAGGACTGCCGCGCGTCAAGCGCCAACGGACAGCTGCCCGAGCCAGTGAGCGGCTTCCTCTGAGAGGGTCGGGTGGGGAGCATGAACTTCCACCTCCCCCAATAGGAGAGCGGAGCTTTCCAACCCTTTAATCCGAGGGAGAGAGAGATCAGCCCTACCCCTCGCTTTTTCGCCGCCAGTGAGCGGCGGGGGAAGGCGGGCTTTGAGCTCCCGCGCCGCCAATGAGCTGGCGAGAGGCGGGAAGGGGTGGTGGGGTGGGGACGGAGGCGTGGCCTCCGAGGTAACGCTCCAGGTGCCCTCAGATCCAGGGCCCCGCCCCCTCCGCTTACTTTTCCCGCCCAAAGCGTCTCCTCACGCAACGACATTCCCTCGCTTTCAATTCTCCAAGGGATTTAAACCGCCCCTCACAATATGTATATACTCGGTCCGATAAAAACACACATTTTAGGCCCATGTTCCGATCAATAGTGTATCAAGCACTACGTGCCCGTGCGTGTGTTCAATTTATATATTGAAAAAAATAAATAATAGTTTTGGGTTCTGAGAGACCCAAGTGTTAACCTGACAAATTTATTCATTCTTTTTCTTCTCCTGAAAATAAAGAAGAAACTGGTCATTGCCCTTGAAGGAATTAAAACCTGTTCACACATCCAGTCACAACCAGAAATGGGAAAACTTAAATTCTCTTCGAGAGCGCTGACAGCATAGTTTGTAAAGGAATACAAGTTTATATGTATTGCATAAAACAGGATAAAATGCATTTTGCCGTTAAAATAATGACTAAAAACGAGGCATTCTGACAGAAGAGTTCGCTCCCTTGAAGAATTGTACCTTCCCCTCACAAACTTCATCATATCTGATGAAGTGTGCATGCACACGAAAGCTCATACAAAAATAAAAACTTAGTTGGTCTTTAAGGTGCTACTGAAGGAATTTTTTTTATTTTGTTTCGACTCAGACCAACACGGCTACCTACCTGTAACTAAAACTTCATCATAGTTTGGCAAACGACCTTAACTGGAAAAATCACCACTAAAAAAATGTCTCATAGGACAAAAAAAACCCCCCAACAATAACGAAGGGAAACATAATTTCCATGAAATCGGGCATGGTTTTATTGTATATACAAAGGATGAAGCACATGGAAGTGAATTACCCCCCCCCCCCAGTTTATGGCACAGTTTGGTGTGTATAGACCAGAAAGGTTTTTATTTCATTTTGATTCCCACAGTCCATTTCCTGTAACACAGAAAGTAAACAATACAATAAGGCAAAACACGTCAACGTTAATGGAAAAGTCTGTTACGGCTTGAAAATAGATTTTATTTACAGTATTTATTTTTTAGATGAGCTCTTAGATCCTAATAACTTTCATTTACTTCAGCTTTTAGATGCCTGATACGCCTCTCCTTTTCCCTTTCCTGTGTTTGTTAATATTTTGAAATGCAATAAAAACACAATCTGAAATAAAATAAAAGGAAAGGGGGAAAAAATAGGAGAGCAACAAAGATTATTAAGGGTCTGGAAAACAAGCCTTATGAGGAACGGTTGAGGGAGCTGGGTATGTTTAGCCTGGGAAAGAGAAGACTCAGAGCAGATATTATAGCCATCTTCAAATATCTGTCAAAAAGCTGTCACATGGAAGAGGGAACAAGCTTGTTTTCTCCTGCTCTGGAGGGTAGGACTCGAACCAATGGCTTCAGATTGACAGTAGAATGGTCTTCAGTGGAAAGTTGTGGACTCTCCTTCCTTGGAGGTTTCTAAGCAGAGGTTGGATGGCCATCTATCATGGATGCTTTAGCTGAGATTCCTGCATTGCAGGGGGTTGGACTAGATGACTCTTTGTGCCCCTTCCAATTCTACGATTCTATTTCAGGTGGCATGCTTGTTGTTGTTTAGTCGTTTAGTCGTGTCCGACTCTTCGTGACCCCATGGACCAGAGCACGCCAGGCACTCCTGTCTTGCACTGCCTCCCACAGTTTGGTCAAACTCATGTTCGTAGCTTCGAGAACACTGTCCAACCATCTTGTCCTCTGTCGTCCCCTTCTCCTAGTGCCCTCAATCTTTCCCAACATCAGGGTCTTTTCCAAGGATTCTTCTCTTCTCATGAGGTGGCCAAAGTATTGGAGCCTCAGCTTCACGATCTGTCCTTCCAGGGAGCACTCAGGGCTGATTTCCTTAAGAATGGATAGGTTTGATCTTCTTGCAGTCCATGGGACTCTCAAGAGTCTCCTCCAGCACCATAATTCAAAAGCATCAATTCTTCGGCGATCAGCCTTCTTTATGGTCCAACTCTCACTTCCATACATCACTACTGGGAAAACCATAGCTTTAACTATACGGACCTTTGTCGGCAAGGTGATGTCTCTGCTTTTTAAGATGCTGTCTAGGTTTGTCATTGCTTTTCTCCCAAGAAGCAGGCGTCTTTTAATTTCGTGACTGCTGTCACCATCTGGAGTGATCAAGGAGCCCAAGAAAGTAAAATCTCTCACTGCCTCAATTTCTTCCCCTTCTATTTGCCAGGAGGTGATGGGACCAGTGGCCATGATCTTGGTTTTTTTGATGTTGAGCTTCAGACCATATTTTGCGCTCTCCTCTTTCACCCTCATTAAAAGGTTCTTTAATTCCTCCTCGCTTTCTGCCATCAAGGTTGTGTCATCTGCATATCTGAGGTTGTTGATATTTCTTCCGGCAATCTTAATTCCGGCTTGGGATTCATCTAGTCCAGCCTTTCGCATGATGAATTCTGCATATAAGTTAAATAAGCAGGGAGACAATATACAACCTTGTCGTACTCCTTTCCCAATTTTGAACCAATCAGTTGTTCCATATCCAGTTCTAACTGTAGCTTCTTGTCCCACATAGAGATTTCTCAGGAGACAGATGAGGTGATCAGGCGCTCCCATTTCTTTAAGAACTTGCCATAGTTTGCTGTGGTCGACACAGTCAAAGGCTTTTGCATAGTCAATGAAGCAGAAGTAGACGTTTTTCTGGAACTCTCTAGCTTTCTCCATAATCCAGCGCATGTTTGCTATTTGGTCTCTGGTTCCTCTGCCCTTTCGAAATCCAGCTTGCACTTCTGGGAGTTCTCGGTCCACATACTGCCTAAGCCTGCCTTGTAGAATTTTAAGCATAACCTTGCTAGCGTGTGAAATGAGCGCAATTGTGCGGTAGTTGGAGCATTCTTTGGCACTGCCCTTCTTTGGAATTGGGATGTAGACTGATCTTCTCCAATCCTCTGGCCATTGCTGAGTTTTCCAAACTTGCTGGCATATTGGGTGTAGCACCTTAACAGCATCATCTTTTAAAATTTTAAACAGTTCAGCTGGAATATCATCACTTCCACTGGCCTTGTTATTAGCAATGCTTTCTAAGGCCCATTTGACTTCACTCTCCAAGATGTCTGGCTCAAGGTCAGCAACCACACTACCTGAGGTGTACGAGACCTCCATATCTTTCTGGTATAATTCCTCTGTGTATTCTTGCCACCTCTTCTTGATGTCTTCTGCTTCTGTTAGGTCCTTACCACTTTTGTCCTTGATTATGGTAATCTTTGTACGAAATGTTCCTTTCATATCTCCAATTTTCTTGAACAGATCTCTGGTTTTCCCCATTCTATTGTTTTCCTCTATTTCTTTGCATTGCTCATTTAAGAAGACCCTCTTGTCTCTCCTTGCTGTTTTTTGGAAATCTGCATTCAGTTTCCTGTATCTTTCCCTATCTCCCTTGCATTTTGCTTGCCTCCTCTCCTCCGCTATTTGTAAGGCCTCGTTGGACAGCCATTTTGCTTTCTTGCATTTCCTTTTCCTTGGGATGGTTTTCATTGCTGCCTCCTGTATAATGTTACGAGCCTCCATCCATAGTTCTTCAGGCACTCTGTCCACCAAATCTAAATCCTTAAACCTGTTCCTCACTTCCACTGTGTATTCATAAGGGATTTGATTCAGATTGTATCTTACTGGCCCAGTGGTTTTTCCTACTTTCTTCAGTTTAAGCTGGAATTTTGCTATAAGAAGCTGATGATCTGAGTTACAGTCAGCTCCAGGTCTTGTTTTTGCTGACTGTATAGAGCTTCTCCATCTTTGGCTGCAGAGAATATAATCAATCTGATTTCGATGCTGTCCATTTGGTGATATCCATGTGTAGAGTCGTCTCTTGTGTTGTTGGAATAGAGTGTTTGTGATGACCAGCTTGTTCTCTTGACAGAACTCTATTAGCCTTTGCCCTGCTTCATTTTGAACTCCAAGGCCAAACTTGCCAGTTGTTCCTTTTATCTCTTGATTCCCTACTTTAGCATTCCAGTCCCCTGTAATGAGAAGAACATCCTTCTTTGGTGTCATTTCTAGAAGGTGTTGTAGGTCAGGTGGCATGCACTGGTAGATTAATCAAGATTTGTGTGTCTCTCTTATTCAAGAAGTAGTCACTCCATCACAGTTTGAGAACTGTAGGTGAAGGTGAAATGTGTTATTTGCAACCATCACTTTTCAGGAATCTCAGTGCCAGTTACTTGGAGAGAAGTCATCATAGAATCATAGAGTTGGAAGAGACCACAAGGGCCATCCAGTCCAACTCCCTGCCAAGCAGGAAACACCATCAAAGCATTCCTGACATATGGCCGTCAAGCCTCCACTTAAAGACCTCCAAAGAAAGACACTCTACCACACTCCTTGGCAGCAAATTCCACTGCCAAACAGCTCCTACTGTCATGAAGTTCTTCCTAATGTTTAGGTGGAATCTTCTTTCTTGTAGCTTGAATCTATTGCTCCATGTCCGCTGCTCTGGAGCAGCAGAAAACAACCTTTCTCCCTCCTCCATATGGCATCCTCTAATACAGTGCTCCCCAACCTATCGCTGCGGACTAGTCGACGTTTGATAATTTTACTGTGGCCCGCTGAGGGGGGGACGTTGATTGTTTATATTTTATTTAGATAGTTTTGATTTAATAATTTTAATTTAATTGTATTTAAATGTTCCTTGGGCAGCCCGGTACCAATTGATCCACGGACCGATACTGGTCCGTAGCCCGGGGGTTGAGGACTACTGCTCTAATATATTTGAACATGGCTATCATATCACCCCTTAACCTTCTCTTCTCCAGGCTAAACATACCCAGCTCCCTAAGCCGTTCCTCATAAGGCATCGTTTCCAGGCCTTTGACCATTTTGGTTGCCCTCTTCTGGACACGTTCCAGCTTGTCAGTATCCTTCTTGAACTGTCG
This sequence comes from Zootoca vivipara, assembly GCF_965207765.1. NCBI lineage: Eukaryota > Metazoa > Chordata > Lepidosauria > Squamata > Lacertidae > Zootoca > Zootoca vivipara. Next base: position 81,754,015 of record NC_142589.1, on the reverse strand, counting down.
TGCCCAGAACTGGACACAGTACTCCAGGTGAGGTCTGACCAGACCTATGTCTGACCAGACCTATGTACAATTGGGTGTTGGTACCAAAGCTAGATCACTCAGTCTCATTTAGATATTATTAGACTGGTAACTGAATCCCCCTGTTCACGCTTACTTTCTGCTTGTGTCTGTCCTTCTATTGAAAGGCTGAGCCTGCTTTGAGTCTGATCCTGAACCCTCTAGGATTGGTGCCATCTTTCTTGTACTCTGCCTGTGGCTTCCCCTTTTGTAACTGCGAATGGAAACCTTTTACTTCTCTCTGGACTCCTCCCTACCACCAGCAATGACTTCCGCCCCAGCGGAACTTCCCTTTGCAGCTGTCAAGAGTGGTGTTTCGCAAGTGCTGATGTTGAGCAGAGTGTTTCCTAACTAAAGCAAGAGCACAGAGATCTGCACATCCTGTCAGAAGGGTGAGCGGCTGAACCCGGAGCTGCAGCGTTTCAGCTGACACGGAGATAAGGCTGGAGAGACCTAAGACAGAATGGTTAGCTGAATGGTCGGAAACAGTGGGTAGTGGGTGGTGTAGATTTTGTGGGTAGATTTTGCGCCATACTTGTGTTGAACTACTTTGAAAGTTTACTTGTAAAAAAAAACTGACCTCTTTCCTTGCCACTCAGCCCTTCCTCCTTGTTATTATGCAAATAAGATGTCCAAAATCTAGTGTTTCTAGCCTTGTCTTGATCCAAAATGCTGCCCCTGTCCTTTAAGCTTTGGCAGAGGGAGTTGTTGTGGCTTGGCCCAAGTTGGAAGCCACATCTTGACAGTTGGCAGACATGAGCTTCCTGTGTGGTGTGTGCAAGCCTGAGTGGCAGATTAACCTTTCAAAATGAAGGGGCGTTTGATATAAGAATGAATGCACATAAAACAACAGCAAAAAATATAGATTGTGGATTATGAGAAAAGGTGTTGAGCCTTGTAAGACCCCTTTAGCAATGGGAAGACCCTCTCTCAAAGTGCTTGTGAAGAGTTGGGACAAGTTTCTGTTTGGGATAGTTTTCTGTCATAAGAGACCCTGTTTGTGAAGAAGTGAGCTGAGATATGGGTGGACAGGTTGCAGGGCCTTGCAGAGAGCTTTGGCTTGGAGAGCATCCTGAAGCTCTTAATAGAGAGGCCCAGAGGTTTCTCCACTGTGGCACCAAACTGTGTTTTGCAAGTGCTGTTAAGCAAGTGTTTTTCAGGGGAAGCTGAGTAATCCAAACCAACCAACACAGAATAAGTATGGGAAGAAAATATGAATCCCTATGACACAAATGTGGGGGGTAAATAACAAAAGAATCAGCTGGGTGCCTCTCTCCAGCATAGAGAGCCCTCAGTAGCAAAGCTTAAAAATCACACAGTTAAGCAGCACTGTGAAGTGTTAGGACTGTAGGCTGTTAAACTTTCTGCATAAGTCATTTAGTCCGTTTGCAAAGTGCTTCCCTCTTTCTGCCTCTCTTGCAATGAACAGACCACACTGTTAAGTACTGTAAGTTTAAAATGCTTTACTAAAAAAACATTACAAATATCAGATTCATGCATTTATCTAAGCAGCAGCAGGAAAGACACAGGCAGAATACTCTTGGGTAGAAAATACAGAAAGATAGCTTCAGACACATGCTCTAAGCTTGGAGCTTGCTTATGTACGTCTTCCTTGCTCAGTTACATCGTGCAGAGAGGGTGAGAAATGACCAGGAAGAGAAGGCTTCACTTCCTTTCTCATCAGAGAAGAGGGGGCATGACCTGAGTCTAGGAAATGCAGCTCTATTGCCTTAACCCCTTCATGCACTAACTAGCACTCATGCATAGTTAAGTTTGATTGCAATTTCCCACAATTAGTTCTAGAGGAGATGAGACTATTCCATGGTCTTCAGGGCAATGAAATAACAAGGAGAATGGCCTGCTTGATTGGAGGAGAAAATCCACATTGCTTTTTCCATTGCAGTCAGATTCTCTGGTTGTGTGTGACGTGGACCCAGAGCTGCAGGAGAAACTGAAGAAGTTCCGGTTCCGGAAGGAGACTAACAATGCAGCCATAATAAGTGAGTTTACTATCCTGTATGTCACCTCCCTATTTTTTCCTAAGATTGGGGGCTATGGTATTGTGGCTTGGCACACCTGCCATAGGAACATAAAGTGGTACCTCGGTTTATGAACACAATTGGTTCTGGAAGTCTGTTCATAAACTGAAGTGTTCATAAACTGAAGCGAACTTTCCCATTGAAAGTAATGGAAAGTGGATTAATCCATTCCAGACGGGTCCGTGGAGTACTCAACCTGAAGCGTACTTAACCCGAAGCATGGGTGTAATTGGTTCTGGAAGTCTGTTCATAAACTGAAGTGTTCATAAACTGAAACGAACTTTCCCATTGAAAGTAATGGAAAGTGAATTAATCCGTTCCAGATGGGTCCACAGCGTTCGTAAACCGAAAATTCGTAAACCGAGGTGTTCATAAACTGAGGTTCCACTGTACAGGAAGCTGGAATCAGACCACCTAGCATAGTCAACTAGTTGACAGCTGTCTAAACTGAGTGACAACGGCTCTTCTGGCTTTCTGGCAGTGTTTTCTTCCAGCACTACTTGGAAATGCGATTGGCGGACTATAATTACTCCTAAGTAAATAAATGAATAAAAATTGGGATCTTCTGCATACATAGCAGAGGCTATACTACTGAGCTACAGCTCTTCCCCATTCAGTGCAAAACAGATGGGTTGCCCAACATCTCACAAGTGACGACGGCAGTCTCCTAAACAGGCATCTTAAATAGCTTACTACAAGGTGTACCTAAATAATGATGCATTTCAAACCTTTGTGCTTCATCAGGGAATGCTTTAAAAAAAAGAAAATAGAAATGAACGCAGTTCTCTGAGAATGTGGTGTTTGTCTTTTCTAACCTGAGAAGCCTGAGGCATACCAGCTTGAAATGTGTTGGGGATCGGGGCACCTTGTATTAAAGCAGCTTTGATGCTGATTGAACTTCTGTTGGAACCTGATCGACAACTCTTAACTGCAGTTAATCCGGTGTCACTCTGATAAACGTGAATGGGGTGTGAATAGAGCTGTTGGCTGTAGTCCTTCTGCACACCATTAGGCCACTGACTTAAGGGCCATTTCAGTCTCACCAGCAGTTATCTGGCTCACAACTCGCCCCCCCCCCCTGCAATGGGGAGCTGGGTAATTTGTGAAGGCGAGGGAGCTTGGGCTTGGCTTTGATGTATTTATTTATTTAGTGCTCTTGTATAATGCTTTAAATCACCAAGTGACCTCAAAGCAGTTTCCATACCAACAAATAAAACAAAATCATTAAAAATTAACGGGACACAATTAAAATATCAATAACGAAACCACAAAAGATCAGTGCTATAATGCATAACAGACTCAAGGCACAAAACAGTCTAACCTATGGCCTCTGGAAGCTGGAGAAAAACAAACAACTTTTCACTAAGCAGCAGCAAAAACCCATCAGTATCATGGGAACATAGGGATATAGGACACTGCCTTATACCGAGTCAGGCCATTGGACAGATTTCAGGACAGATGAGAGAAAGTCCTTCTTCCTTCATGCAGTATATAGTTAAACGGTGCAACTCCCTCCCACAGGAGGCGCTGATGGCCACCAATCTAAAAAGGTAAAGGTAAAGCATCCCTGACAGTTAAGTCCACTTGCAGACGACTCTAGGGTTGCAGTGCTCATCTCGCTTTACAGGCCGAGGGAGCCGGCGTTTGTCCGCAGACAGTTTTTCTGGGTCATGTGGCCAGCATGACTAAGCCACTTCTGGGGCAACGGAACACCGAAACCAGAGCAGCGCACGGAAACGCCGTTTACCTTCCCACCGGAACGGTACCTATTTATCTACTTGCACTTTTGGGCGTGCTTTTGAACTGCTAGGTTGGCAGGAGCTGGGACCGAGCAACGGGAGCTCACCCCATTGGAGGGATTCGAACCACCAACCTTCTGATCGGCAAGCCCAAGAGGCTCAGTGGTTTAGACCACAGGGCCGCCCGCGTCCCTGGCCACCAATCTACGGTAGATGACTTAAAAGAGGATGGGACAAATTTATGGAGGAGAATGATGTATGTGGCTATTATCCAAGATGCTTGTGCTCTGCCTCCAGCTGCAGGCAGCGATGCTCCTGAATCCCTCAATTCCTGGAAACCACAGGAGGGGAGGGGCTCTTCTGCTCAAATCCTGCTTGCGGGTTTTCCATAATGTGAATCTGGCTTGGCCAGTGTGACTAGATGGGTCCTTGGACTGATCCAGCAGGCTTCTCTTATGTCCATCTAGCTCAGTATTTTCTACAGTGACTGGCAGTGGTTCTCCAGGGAACTTCTGCATGCAAAGCAGATCTTTCTACCATAAGAATGGAGGTGAAGTTCTGTTACTAGGTGTTAGGGCAAAATTCTGGGTGCGAGAATGCTCAGCCACCCAGCTCATCAGGCAAGGGCCTGTGGTCGTTGTGGAGTATAAAAGGAAGGAGTCCAGCCACGATCCGGAGCAAACAGCAAGGTTTATTACTGCGCAGCAGGTTCAATGCCAGACTGAACACCGTGAACAGGGCTGCAAGAACTTTTAAAAGTTCCCACTACCATCCCATAATGCACATCGAAAGCATCATACATACATCACTTGTGACAGGGTAAAACGTCAGAAAAGGGGAAGGTGCAAGGGGCATTAGCATACAGGTAAACAGGAGGTAAACAGGATTAACATAAGGTAACAATGCACGATGTCCCAGGACATTGATAAGCAAGTACCAGTAAGTATCTGGGAGGGGATCCTTGAGTACCTGGCAGGGAAAAACAATGGGTCCAGGTGTGTGTATTGCCTCTGGCTTCGGAGGGTCGGAAATGGCAGGAGATGGTACCTGAATGGATTATGGATATGCAGAGGAGCACCACCCTGGCTACCTGACCTCTTGCTTAAAGGATTATGGCTGTCCCCTGCATCCCTGAGAGCCCTTGGCCAGAGTCGCAAAATGAGGTTTCATTTAGAAATAAAGATACACGGTATTCATTCATAAAGAAATATGATTACATAGAGTCTCAGGCAACAGAGAAAGGGTAGGAAAGGGAGCCTTTATTACACAGGGCTTGATCTTGAGGGGTTCGTGTTGGTGCGATACTAGAGTGGTGTTGTAGGATCAGACGGTGTCCCCTTGAGGGCATTTGTGCCAATCTTGATTCCCAAATGAAGCCTCGTTTGGGTGCCCCCCCTATAAAATTCCCTAACACTAGGTTTTTGTCTCCTCTCTCCTCAGTGAAGGTTGACAAAGAAAGGCAACTGGTGGTGCTGGAGGAAGAATTTCAGGTATGTAAAACCTTTCCACTTCTTTTTTCTATTTAAAATTAGAATAATTCCTCCTGCTTTTTTTTAAGCACCCTGATTCAGGTCAAGTTTTAAAAAGTACCCCTCATTCAAATTTAGAGGGTGCAAAAGAAGGCTGATAGGCTTCAGGTTGAAGGTGTTTTATACCGTATTGGCCCGAATATAAGCAACATCTTTAAAATTGAAGGGGGAGGGAAGGGAAAAAAACCCAGATATAAGCTACTCCCTTCCTCACTGCTCCTGGTTACATACTGGGGGTGGGGGGAGCCGTACTGTGTTGCCAGTGGCCTTTCCCCTTCCTCACTCTCTCTCTTCCCGGCCTTGGGGGAGAGGATAGTACCGCTTCCCCACACTCCTGGCTCTGTTTGCCCCATGCTCCTGTCTGCATACTGTAAGGTCAAGAATAGAAGCTGCACTTTTACTTTTCATGGTTTCGGAATTTGGAGGGAAAGTGTGGCTTATATTCAGGCCAATACAGTATATGTGTGTGCACACACACACAAATTGCAGCCTTCCCCAACCTGGTGCCTTCCAGATTCCAAACATTTTGGACTTATGGTCCAAAACATCTGGATGGCACTGAGTTGAGGAAGGCTGGTGTGCTACACACACACACACACACACACACACACACACACACACACACACACACACAGAGTATATGGCAGGTGTTCTGCCATGCAGACCAGAGCAAATGGCTCCAGGTGACATATATGTGATCCCCAACCACACAGTGCAGGGAAAGGTAAGCAACCCTCAGGTCACACGTAGGCTTACATGAACTGAGGAAAGTTCTCCCTAGCTACCAAGTGTGGTGCTCAGTTAGATTCTGACTGTGGGGAGGAGGCTTCAGATTTCATTGCAACACTTATCTAATCGTTTACCTGCCGTGTTCGTGCGCTGTATAAAAACAGTGGATTCCCCCCGCCCCCTACAAAGCCAGTAAGTGATTGAGCTGCAGACTTTGTTGTGACTATAAAGTGAAGGCATTACAGAGTGGGTTTTTTTTTCTGAAGAAAAGCATAATTGTCTCCACTACAGGCAAATGTTGAACAAGCTCCTCTGCCCAACCATAGTCTTGTTGTTGGGAGGAGGTGGAAAGCAGGGATGTTGAACGCTAAACAAAGACAGTGCAGAAGCAAAAGCCTGCTTTTTTATATTGCAGGGGAGTGGAACTGTAATCAACCGGATCTCTCACACATACATGTGTGTGCACACACTTACTTTTCACTTCACTTCACTTCACTTCAGCCTGCGACAGCAACTGAATTCCCAACTCTTCCAGCAACTGCCTGGAATCTGACATAGAGCGACATCCCCTTTTCCCCAAAGAAATTCCATCAGCTCCTCCATTCCACCTTCCTGCATTCTTGACATAAATTTTGTCGGTACATTACAAATTACGAGTCTGGGTTAAAAGCAAATTGAATTTCAGATCAAGTTTAATATCTCAGGGGAGCGATGTGCTGATGGCGTCATTTGCTTTCATATTTAATTCAACACGTTATGCAAGAACCCTCACACGCGTTAGCAAAATGTTAATCAAATGGCAGCGCGGAATATCCACTACGCTGTGTTTTAGGGAAGCAGAAAAACTAGCGGTGGGGGTTTCAAGGGAAGATCTGTTCCCATTTCTTAAAATACGAAGCGACTGGCAACTTTTGCTTGTCAAAATGGAATCCCAGCTGCACACGCTTTCCAGACAGGAACTGATCCATAATAACATTCCTCTGAAATAATCCAGGATGGTCCTATCCTGGGAATGGAAGCTTCTAAACAGAGTCAGCTTGTTAAGTGATCCTAGAGCCACAGCTTGCTGAAAACAAGGGACTGGAGAGTGAGTTTGTCCAAATGTCAATTAGTGCTCCCTTCTCAGTTTACATCACGTAGTTCTTGTGGCTGCTGGCGTCATCTGGCAGCGCTTCCAGATGGTTGCTGTTTTGGGGTAGGATCCAGTGACGTCATGACAAAACCAGGGTGCTCAATTACAGTTGACTTGGCACCTTTGCACAGCAAACTCCCTCCCTCCCCCTCGGCCCCCAGACCAGACTTTTTGTGATAAGGAAAGTTAAAGAGAGGCTTCCGGTCCAGCGCCAGCGCCGATCGGCGGGGTCTTTGTCTCGCTCCGAGACAGCCCGTCTTTGCTAGAGGAGGGAGGGCAGCGAGAGCAACGCTGCACCCCATAGAACCTCGGGTCGAGCATCCCGGGGGCAAAACTGCTCAGCGGAGCCCAGATCCGGACTCCCCAACTATCCGGCTGCCCTAGTAAGAGCGCCGGAGTGAGAAGGGTCGAAGTCGCGGGGGCCATTTTGAGCACCATCGTCGCTCTAGCGGAGAGAAGCTCCGAGCCGGAGGCGGAGAGCGCTGGATTTTTCCAAAAGAAAGAATTAGAAATCAAGATTGTAAGTAAGCTTTTAACATTGGATTGGATATTAATTTGGATTTGGGAGAGAGGGAGATAAAACGGAAGCCACCCCCTCCCACCGGTAGTTTAAGGAACAGTAAAATAAATACCTGAAGCCGGGAGCTGAAGATTTTGGTTAAAAGGTATTCTCAAAGACACAAAAAAGCTCTCCCCTGGATGCAGGGTAAAAGGGGAGAAGGACGATTCCCTGCAGAAAGATGAAAAAGAATTAGGAAAGCCTTTCGTTTCCCCGGGGGCCGGCAGCCCAGATAACCCAGCGAGCTGACGAGGATTAATAAATGAGCTTTATTTTATCTAGACTTTTTAGAAGTTAGGTGTATATGCTTTTGAAATGTCTGGATTGTGAAATGTTGGTTTGGATCTTTGTGAATTTGGAATTGGAAAATGCAACTACTTTGCTAAGAGACTGGGAAAATAAGCAGCGACCATTTTCCACCCCACACGATAAGTAGTGACCTTGACAAGACGGAACTATGTCAACAAAAAGGTATTCGCCTGAGTTCCAGCGGATTGTTTTGACAGCCATGTGGGAACTAAAAATAGGACTATGCCGAGATGAGACTCAACAGCAAGAACTAAAGCAGCAATTCCAGATGGTGATTGCTGAATATGATTTTTCAGATGATGAAGGTACTGAAATGGAAATGGAAGAGGAAGATAGTGACAATGACAGCGATAGCAATTTGGATGATTTTGACAATGAGGTGGATTCTGATTTGGAGTACGAAGATAACAATGATGATGACTGTAACAATACAACACAAAATGAAGCACACCACAAGGGAAAGGTTGACATTGTTTCACAAAACGATAAGCGGAGTACCCCTCCTTTGAGGAGGGAACGACAGGAACCAATGGAATTACAGATTACCCACAAGGAGAAAGACATGAACAATTTAAGAAGGGGAGAAACTCAGGGGGGCCTCATGGACGCCTGGGAGCAAAACATTGGAAAAAGGGGGTGGGGTGAAGGAAGAATGGGAGTGTAATTATTAGGATGGATTATTAAGATCAAATTAGGACTGTCGACTACGGAACTTGCTGGATTGGAGGGAGGTAGCCGGAATTTGGGGAAGAAAGGTTATATTGGGATTTGTTAGAGTGCAAGAGTTGATTATGGGAAAAGTTAAAACAAAAGAAGTCTAGTGATATAATAATTTTAAGAAGTCTATTGAGGGGGAAAAAATTAGGCAAGGGAAGAAAAATTGGATTATGAATTATAGGGATTAAGAGATTGAGTGAAAATGGTATTAGTTAAGTTTAAAAATTTTATGAAGAAGAAAAGCAATTATTTTATAGACAAGGAAACTGTTAAAGAGGATAGTAAAGGGATGAAAACCGGGAAAGGGGGGAGGTAGGGGAAGCCCACAAAACATGGCTTATTAATGTAGACTTGAAAAAGATTATTTTTATTTTTGTTTTTTGTCTTTTGTCTTTTTTATCTTTTTTTTCCTGAAATTTTTTTCTTCTTTCCTTTTTTTTTTTAGTATAGATTTTTTCTCTGTGGTATGAGAACGGATGGTTGGGTGGTTGTCTTCCTGCTTTCTGCCCCGATACCCTGGAGTTCTCTGGTGGCAGGAGGGGACTCTGGGGGGGTGGGGGAGGGGGGGACATAAACTCAACCACAAAATGGACCATCTTCAACTGTTCGTCTGCATGGGATTCTCCTGTGGCAGGGGAGGGCCCATGGGAGGGGGGTGGAAAGAAGGTGGAAAACTTGTCCATGCAAATATCTTTTTTATATTTTTTTTTACTTGTTTTGTAATATGTAAAATTAATAAAAATTATTATTATTTTTTTTAAAAAAGGAAAGTTAAAGAGAATTGCGTGGGGTAACAGCTGTTTGGTGCAGCTATACTCGCCCGACAAACAAATCAGAACAAACACTCATAAATAGCCAACTTCACTTAACCTTCCTGCACCCTTTGTGTGAACAAATAAGGATGAATAAGGCTCAATCAACAGGCCGCCAACAAGTGACTTTACCCTTAGCTTTTCAGGCTCTGAGGAGGCCTCATTTACATCCACCTTCCAGCCCTGCCCTCCCTCTCGCTGCTCTTGAGCACCAAAGTCTGCAATCTCACACATCAGGAGTGTGGAACTTGTTGCTCTCTGTGCTGGACTTAAATGCCTACCAGCCCCAGTTAGCACGGTTTGGGGTGAAGAATGGTGGGAGCTGTAGTTCTGCAACATATGGAGGGCCACAGATTTCCCCATCTCTGCTATATGCATTTATCTGGAAATAAATTGAATTCAATGGGATTTCTGAGTGTGCATACATAGGATTATTCACAAGGCTGGTGAAGGAGGGCCAGCTTCTGCACCTTTAACTAGAGGACTTCAAGTCGCCTCCTTGTGCCACCTGCTTCAATGTCTTCCCATTGGTACAAGGTGCCCAAGACTCAGCTGCATCAAAGGACACAGCAGTCTTGAAGAACAGGAAGGCTGTCGATCCTTCCAACCATCTTGTTTGTAGTATGCGGCAGCAAGCTCTGCTTAATTCTGCTCCTTTGCCAGTTCATTACAGGGCTTGTGGTGCCTGCTTGGCTGCAGCAAAGAGGATTAGATAATGGGCTATTTCAGAAGAAAATAACTTGTGAGCCCTTCCTCCCTTTAGCAGCACAGATGAAAAGGCAGTGTGAAGCAGCAGTCTTTGGTGAGGGAGACGGGGCATGCTCCTTCCTTTTCCTCCAATCCCTAAACCCAGTTTCAAACCCACTGAGAACACCTTGTGGGACTGTTCCCTTCCCATACACCCAGATAGAGGACATAAACCTCTCAGTCACATCGGAGCCACAGAGCCGTACACCTTTGTGCAATGTCAGAGGTGACAAGCAAATTTCAGCATCACAGGGGGGGGGGGGCAATCCGGTTGCAGCTGCCTGGAATGCTGGGTGGGAGCAAGGGCTGAGCAGAGTGCCACTCTTGGCATTTGATGCAAGACATTGGAATGTCACCTGTCACCTGCACACACCTTTCAACCTGCGCACAGGCAAAGCACCTGAGCTCCACCCTTGTCAGGCAATAGCCAGAGAGCGATGGCGGAGGAGATGTTGTACTGCATAGACCTGGGTTCAAATCCCTACTCTTCTGCAAGGCTCATTGAACACTACCCCCCCCCCTGGGCTTTTCCAGATGACCTATTTATTCAGCATTCATCCTTAAGTATCTTATTGTTTCCAAAGGGTTTATATACCACTTGGTTGTAATAAAACCTCAAAGAGACGCTGACAGAAAGAATTAAACAATAAAATTATCAGTAATAAATAGTTAAAAACAACGATAAGCCGGATTAAAACAAACACCAGCATTCTGTATGTCTGGATGTTGTTGTTGATTAGTCGTTTAGTCGTGTCCGACTCTTCGTGACCCCATGGACCATAGCACGCCAGGCACTCCTGCCTTCCACTGCCTCCCGCAGTTTGGTCAAACTCATGTTTGTAGCTTTGAGAACACTGTCCAACCATCTCGTCCTCTGTCGTCCCCTTCTCCTTGTGCCCTCAATCTTTCCCAACATCAGGGTCTTTTCCAAGGATTCTTCTCATGAGGTGGCCAAAGTATTGGAGCCTCAGCTTCACGATCTGTCCTTCCAGTGAGCACTCAGGGCTGATTTCCTTCAGAATGGATAGGTTTGATCTTCTTGCAGTCCATGGGACTCTCAAGAGTCTCCTCCAGCACCATAATTCAAAAGCATCCATTCTTCGGCGATCAGCCTTCTTTATGGTCCAGCTCTCTGGATAGGCTTGCTTAAACAAAAATGTTTACTGTTTTGGTAGGCTCCAAAATGAGTTCAATGAAGGCACCTACCTGGTGACGACAGGCAGGGAGTTCCAAAGTGTGGGTGCCACACTAAAATATCAATGTATTAGAAGTGCAGAATGAGTATTATGTGACACTTGTAACAGTGCCAGTTTCATGGATCCATAGGTAAGAACTCCCTGGGGCCCTAAGTGCCTGAGCACTCACCAAATTCCCAATGAAGGGGCCAGGCATCCACAAATTTTGGTGCCACGGCCATGTACGCTACATGGCACCCACAGCCCTGGGCACCCACAGTCGCAGGGCCAAGCTGGCACTCCTGCAGGGATCAAAGTGCTCAAGTCAGCACATCTCTATATATATAAATGTAAACTGGGTATGTTCCTTCGTCTCCAATGTTCAACAAAACTGCTTGACCGATAGCGTTGAAATTTAGACACAAAGTCAAATGTGACTACCTGAGTGACCCCATACCGTTTTCAAAGACAGATGTGTCACTTATGCCAGGTAAAACCCCGTGTTTCAGAACTCACAAATCATATGAAAGTGCATGCTGGGAGCACAGGAAAGATTGCAACACAGCGCCCTCTAGCGCTACACTGGTACTGCACCTAGGAAAGCTTCCCTCTCCACAGTCTCTCGGCTCGGCTTTGCAAACTAGGCTGCTTTCCAGACTAGGCCGAGTGGAGGTGGGGGTTTGCCTGGGTGGGGGGAGGGGGGCAGGATAGGTGATGGGTTGGGACAGGGTGGGCCCAATCACAGGGATGAGCTGGGGGTGGAGGGAGGGGGGCGGAATGGGTAATGGGTCAGAACAGGGTGGGGGGGGAGTCACAGGGATGCGCCTGTGTAAACATAACATGCGTAAAACAGGGGGACTCTGAAGGTGAGGAGAGTCTGAAGGGGGACTCTGAGGCTCCATTTAACAGACTGAGCCACAGCAACGTGTGGCAGGGCCAGCTAGTATAGGATAAAGTGATCTCTGAAGGAGTGGGTATGTAGCTTGCGGGTCCTTCTGGATCCATTGCTGTTACTTGTGGCTCAGATGGCCTCAGTGGTGTGGAGTGTCTTCCATCAGCTTCAGCTGGTGGCCCATCTGCGCTCTTATCTGGGTGGGGATAGCCCAACTTCTGTCGTCTATGCTCTAGGTTAGATTACAGCAATGCATTATACGTGGGGCTGCTTCTGAAGAGTTTGGAAACTTTAGCTAGTGCAGAATTTGGCAGCCTGGTTGCTCACTGGGGCAAGATGGACTCAGCATATCACACCAATCCTGGCTCCGACTGCACTGGCTGCTGATTGGTTTCTGGGCCCATTTCAAAGTGTTGGTTTTGACCTGTAAGGCAGGGGTAGGCAACCTAAGGCCCCTGGGCCACAAGTGGCCAACGGGCGTCATTTAACCGGCCCACAAGCCGCCCCCTAACTGAGCCACCCTCTCAGCAAGTCCCTGTGTACTGCTCTAAACCAGCATAGCCTGACACGGCGAGGGGACTCACTTCCGCGGTGCCAGAAATCGTGTCTGCGCAGACGCAGCTGCTGGAAATCGCAGGCACGTGCACTCACACACACGGACAATCCGGCCCATGGAGGGATCTCCGCTGGAGTGAACCGGCCCAGGCAAGGCAAACCTTGCCGACCCCTGCTATAAGGCCTTAAACGACTCAGGACTGCAATACTTCAAGAACTGCCTTTCTTTATATGAACCAGCCCGGACCCTGCAATCATCATCTGAAGCCCTTCTTTGTGCGCCTCCACAACAGGTCTGGAGGGTGATAAAATGAGAAGGGGCCTTTTCTGCGGTGGCTCCTTGCTTGCGGAGTGTTCTCCCCATGGAGGCTCACCTGGCGCCATCATTACATATCTTTAGGTGCCAGGCTGAAATGTCTTGCTTCAACCAGGCCTTGGGCTAATTGACATTCACCCTGATAGGCTTGTGGGGAGTTTATTTCCCTTCCTGTTAATCACTCGCTCATCCTACACTATTCAATTTGCCCATCACTTTCAAAATTGCAAACAGCCACAGTTTTTGAAAAATGGATTTGTTGTGCGGGGGGTGGGGGTGGGATCTCATCCCTTCCTACGCAGCTGCTCCCCTTGGGAAGACCCTCGTCTACAAAACATGCCTCTTTTTTTAAATCTTCTTTAGGACATCTCTCCAGAGGAGCTGAGAAGCGAACTACCAGAACGTCAGCCTCGATATCCTAGTGTTGTTTGAGTGTGTTTGTGAGGGGGGAGGGGACAACCTGATTTGGCCCATACACACTTCCATACTCAGCTATAGTTTTGAGGAGGTGGCCAGAGAAAGGGTTTCCAACGGATTTCGGGACAGGCAAGCGGAAGCCTAGTTAATTTATAGAATTTTCTGCCAGAAGGTTCTGTGATGGATGGGATGAGGGACAAATGTAATTCCTTTCGCATTCAAAGGCATAATACCCTTTTTTGAGGTGAGGCGACCAGAACACAGTATTCCCAATGCGGTTGCATGATATAATTCACACGCAACTGGAGCAGGAACCAAAGATGCTTTTGGACTAATAAGGCCAGTCTTGGGGGACTTGGGCCCTTTTTCACACATGGTATGGACACAAACTGGGCTGTCAACAGCTACCAGCTATGATGACTTGGCTCTGCCACCACAGTTTGAGGCAGCCATGCTTCTGAAGACCAGTTGCCAGGAACCACAGGAGGGGAGACTTGCTCTTGTGCTCATGTTCTGCTCCCTGGATTCCCATAGGTGACCATGTTGAGAACTGGATTAGATGGGCCGTTGGCCTGATCCAGCAGGCTCTTCTTATGTCCTTATGCTGCTTTCTTAGGACAGGAAGTAGCCCAGTGCCTACTGGGAAAAGGAGAGAGAGCAAAAAGAAAAGAAAACATTGGGGAATGAGATTTGTGGGTTTCCACATTCAGGGAGTTCCAGAGCTTAAGGCCGGCACCCCCAAACTGCGGCCCTCCAGATGTTTTGGCCTGCAACTCCCATGATCCCTAGCTAACAGGACCAGTGGTTAGGGATGATGGGAATTGTAGTCCAAAACATCTGGAGGGCCGAAGTTTGGGGGTGCCTGGCCTAAGGTGTCGACACAGAGGAAGCTCTCTTCCAACCCTTTGCCAGTTGGAGACAAGCTGCTCCAGTCCCCCCCCCATATTTACCTTGCCATGAGACACCCAGTTGCTTCCTTGACTGTGCCTGTGTGATGTTTACATTTGTAGTTTACAGCTATAAATACATCCATGATGATGGCCGGATCTCATACCCTCTCTGCTTCATCTTCTCCAGCCCAGTCGGTGAGAACCAGTGACTTCTTCAACTGAGGGTGACCAGGGGGTGGGATTCTCGGCTTCCTGTCCAAAGAGTTGAGCTTGATGTATGTCGAGAACAAATGTGAAGCATTTAGGATGGTGGCGGGGAGGCCTGTAGGGTTCGATTAGAGGTGGTGCAGGACCAAAGGACCAGACCTTAGGCCCCTGGGCCTCCCCGTAACAACAGCCAAGCTGATGGGCGTTGTAACCCAAAAGGTTCTGGATGGTGCCAGGTTGACGGGGAAGCTTTTATAACTGGCATTACTGTGACAATGGCTGTGTTCACACCATGCGTTTTTAATAAAAGTTGTAATTAAAATTTATAAGTTATGACAAAAAGGGGAAACTTTTGCACACAAACAATAGGAAGCCTTGGAATAAAAAACACTAGAATAATATGTAACATGAGGTTGAGCAGGAGGAGATGAAGAAGCAATGGCCATATTTCCCATGTGAAATGGGCATTTCCTTAAACTTAGGAATTCGCGTGCAGGTTTGCCAAATGATAATGATAATAATAATTTATTTATACCCCGCCCCTCTGGCCGGGTTCCCCCAGCCACTCCGGGCGGCTTCCAACAAAATATTAAAATACAGAAATCCATTAAATTAAAGGAATGAGAGAACGAAGGGATAGCTCAGTCGTGGGTTTGAGCCCCGCATTGGGCAAAAGATTCCTGCATTGCGAGGGGTTGGACATCACCCTCAGGGTTCTTTCCAACTCTATGGTTCTATGGTCATAGGTTCTCTTGCTTCCTAGTTCATTGTAGCCCACGAGAAATACAAAGATAAAGAGCACCCATCTATCTAAACATACTTTCGCAAAGTCCACACCTTGGAACAAACAGGATGGACCATACAGCCATGGGCTTCTTCATTTTGAAATAAAATCATGCTATATTCTATATTGCAAAACCATCGGCATGGAGAGTTGTTATGTGACCCCGATTCCCATCCCAGAGCTGCAATTCCCAGAGCGGTTTAATACTTAACCCCTCTTCGCAGGGAACAGAATTGCAGTTCTGGGAGCAGGATACTCTCAGCACCCTAAAACAAAATAAAAAAAATAAAAAATACAGCTCTCAAAAATTATCTGGGGGAAATCATGTCTGTTTAAAGTTTGTATAATGGTGCTTCAAATGTACGATGTGAACACGGCCAATGTCTTTGAACATTCCAAAGTGCTATAAAAATGAGTCATTTGAATGATTGAATGCTAGTCATTTGTTAGGTCCCCCCCCCACTCTACTGGTGGAAAAAAACCAACAAATTCCACCTCTGTTGCAGAGAGATAAGGCAGTGCCCCATAGCACCTGTGTGCCTTGGGTTCAAGTCCCAACGTCACCATAGCAGGAACTTGTTTTGTGGCCTTGGGGGAGTCCGCCTCTCTCCACCTCAGTCAGTCCTTAACTCCCTGACCCGCTGTGGATCACACAGCCCATTGTGAACAAGATAATGAACAGTAATTGCAACTAAAGGAGCTGCCCTCTCCTTTCCCCTCCCAGGGTGCAAGCCGGAGCAGCAGATGATGTATGCCGGGAGCAAAAACAGGCTGGTGCAGGCAGCTGAACTCACCAAGGTATTCCAGGCACACTTCTTACCTCTGGTTTTGTCCCTGATTGTCTTGGCATTGTTTTTGGCCTTTCTTCCTGCCAGAAACACCCCCCCCCCAGCCTCTTGGGATTCTAGAGAGCAGCCTGGTTGCCTGGTGCAACCCAGAGAACATGCAGGTAACCTTAAACCCCCAGGCGAAGTGGAAGATGATGAGGCAACAGTGCTTTCTCTCTTACATGTTCCTCTCCCCCTACCCCCATGCCTATATGTGGTTATTTTGGTCTTGGGCCGCGGAGTATTATTGCTTTGGGTGCCAGAACTGGAGTTCAATTCCTAGAAAAAAAAAACCCTGAAGCCGAGGAAAGAGAGACTGCCACGTCTTTCAAAATGTGCAATATAGTAAATTATAAAATCCTCACAGGGAAGTACCTTAGCCCAGTAGTAGGGCACCTGCTTTGCATGCAGAAGGCATAGAAACATAGAATTGTAGACCCTCCCAAGGGTCATCTAGTCCAACCCCACCTGTAATGCAGAATTCACAGCCCCAGGTTCAGTTCACAGCTTCTTTGAGTAGGACTGGGAGGAGACTGAAGCCTGAAGCCCGGAAAAGCCACTGTTACTCAGCACTGACATTACTGAGTTAGACCAATGGTCAGACTGGGTGTAAGGGATAATTGTGTCCCTACTCTGTCCCTCTCCTTAGCTACCTGGGAAAGGCAGGGAAGGATGCTTGATAGACCACCTCCACCTGACTGCTGCTCTGTTTCCCCCCAGGTCTTTGAGATTCGGTCCACAGACGACCTGACGGAACAGTGGCTCAAAGAGCGCCTGGCCTTTTTCCGCTGATTGGTAGGATAATCCTGGAGGGCTGGTCCATCAGTAAACTCCCCACTCATAGCTGGTCCTGTAATCTCACTCCCCCCACCCATTTCACCCTAGAGATACCACTGCGCAGTGGGTGTATGTGGAATATAGGGAAATGTAGCTGACTTACTGTCTCCATGACCAGCGCCACTGCCTCTCCCCCCCCCCCCCGAGAAATTAAAATGAAATAAAGCGATTGGACCTAATTCTTCTTTTCTTTTTGCATTGCGCTGAGCCTGTGTTCTTTATGCTTGATTTGTGGTCTTCCAGGGAGGGACATCTGGCCACTAGCTACAGTACCCTTGGGGCTCCTCCAGGATCATTGAGCATTTCTGCTGATTTGCTTGCACAAAGCTTACCCAGAGGTTGGACAATGCCTGGTTTTCAGTTGAGCATTTGTTCTGATTTGCTTGCAGGGAGGTTAAACAACAATGAGCATTTGTCTTGGTTGCATCCTTACTTGCTTGTCTGGAGGTTATATGTTTTCCTGTTAACCAGTCATTCAGCTTACACTTTTCGTGCATTAAAAACAACAACACTGGCTCAAGCATCAGAGCACTTTAATTCATTGCACATACCTAAATTTTTCGTATGCAACTGAATGTCTCCCACAAAATACTGACAGGTTTATCTCGTTTTGGTCATGTGCACATTACACATTAAAGCACATTTATAACAGTCATGACTTTCCCTAAAGAATCCCAGCTGACCCCTTAGAGCTGCAGTTCACAGCACTCTTAATAAACTACACTTCCCAGGATTCTTTGGGGCGGAGCCATGTGCCTCAAATGCACTTTAAATGTATAGCTTGCATTTCTGCCCCACCACAGTGCAACCTTTTGCCACCTGGTGGCGCCTTCTGTCCATCAGATGGGTGCTGTGTGGGACAGTCAGATGTTTCCTGTCAAGTTCTGTTATATCAGGGGTCGCCAGGCTTTCAATATGAGGTCTCACATCTTAAATAGCTGGGGAGATGGATGTCTTTCACAAGTGCAGCTTTTCAAATTGCAAAAGGGCCGAGGCAGCAGAAACTGCACACCTGCTGAGAGGATTTCACCACATCGTTGCAGGTGCCTTGGGAACAGAAGCATCAAAGCAGTTCCTACAGCACTAAAGCACCACTTTATCGCCACCCACCCAAATCTCTGTCTTACTTGACGAATTTTCTGCCTGGTGCAGAGGCAAGATAAAAAGTGCTTTTTAGAAGTTGTGTCATGAAATGATCCTACACATATCAATTTGTGTTGTATGATTGTCCTCACAGCGGCTAAATTAGGTTTCTAGTTGTTATTCCTATTTTTTAGCTGAGGAACTGAGCCTGTGAAAGAGTGACTGCATGGCCAAAGTGCTGGAAAAAAAGCAAATACAGTACATTTCCTTCTCTTGACTTCGTAGTTAATTCATGTGTTACTTTAAACCACCAGAGGGCATGATTTTGTCTACCGGTAGTAATCGAGCCAGCTCTTGCTTGTAACCTCTCTATCTAAGCTACCGTAGCTCCAACCCTAAAACAGGAGCCATTATGTTTGCTGTTTTCTCTGGAGAAGATGTCTGCTATTTTCTTTTTCTCATCTCCACTCATTCTGTAAATAGTTCCTGCATGAATAAAGCCTTTGAACTCCAGAAACTGTAAGTAATCATTCCAATCTAATTCACCCAAACTGCAAGATCTGATAACCCAAAGTAGATCCAGAAAAAGGCAACTGAAAGAACAACTATATTTTAAACATACCTTTTTAAAAAGCATGCTTGGAACTGTCCAATTTCTCCCCACCACCCAAAAAAGTGGCTGCTTGGACCATCTGATCTGGATCAGGGCCGTGTGGAGGGGTGTGTGAAAGCCTTTCTGCCCTGCATGACCCCCCCCCTCCAAAGTCACCTCCCCAGCTGCTCTGGGCCCCTAAAGGTGCTATTTCAAATCTTCTTGGTTAGACTTGGCTGGGCAGCCATCCATTCTGCCTGAGCCTGCTCCATCTGGCTCTAAACCTGGAAGGGCTCTGTCCACTTGCCTGCTTCTCTCTTTCTTAGTCTTGCAGGACTTCCCCATAGCCCTCAGTCCTGGGTCTCATCCTGCTCCCCGTACCTTCCGCCGGCTCAGCATCTTGGCGACACCTTCCAGTCATGCCGTGAAGCTGATAGCTGATAGGACAAATAAAAAGGAAAACACTTCTTTTATTTCATGCACCATTAATTCAGGGAATTCATCGCTGCAAGACGTGGCTGTGGCAACAAGCCTAGATTAGGCCTATTCATAGAGGTGCCGAGGTCTCCCAATGGCTATTAACCTTGATGGCTAAGTTTAGGCACACATTCCCCTTCAATAAGGAACCGTGCGCTGCTCAAAAGCTTCTGAGGGACATCTCATTGACCACTGCACCGAGGAAGCGCGCTGGACCAGGCCAGTTTCTCCTGGAAATGAGGAGAGGAGCTGGGTGGGGGGAGAAGGGAAGAGAGCAAAGAAGATGAGTCAAAGGAGAAAGATTTTAAGGAGAAAGATTAGACTGGTGAAGAGATATTAAACCACTGTAGTGCTATTACTACCCCGAAAAGATGGGAGACGGATTGTCCCCGGCAGGAAAACACTGCATTTCAGAGATATATCACCCCCTGGAGACCTCCATGAGGGAGAGCGATGGCCCCCCTGAGGGATTCATATCCTCCAGAGATCGGGGGTAATTATTGCTTCGTTTATATAGATGGAACGAGCTTCCCTCCATCTACCCGCCAAATTAATCTGGAAGGCGATTAAGCAGCCTGCCATGGGTAGTGCTTTCTGCTGAGCGGTTTGCTCTTTGAAGGACAAAAGGATGGAAGAGGAGAAAGGGGGGTGGGTATGATTGTGTGTAAGTAACATTACTTAACATTGATCTGTGGTCTGGCTGATCAGCCGTTGGGTGAGGACCTGAGCCGACGACTTGCTCCAGGAAACTGGGTCTGGATATTTGCACGCTGTTCAAAAGCTGCATCGCCTTTGCCCAAGGGAAAGAAGCAAGTTTCTGGACCTCGGAGGCATGGAGCACAGCTTCCGAAAGCCATTTGGGTTGCTAAAAGCTGGGACTGCCAGAAAGATCTGTGCAACTGCCCGTGTCAATGCCGGATTCTATATACAATATGAGCTGCAGGGCCTCGGGACAATTTGGACCCTTATCCTGGCACCTCAGCTGCCAATTTAATGACAAAGAAAATGAGAAGAAGGCTGTACGAAGAGCTTGCTGTATCAGGACAATGGCCCATCTAGTCCAGCATCCTGTTCTCACAGTGGCCAACCTGATGCCTGTGGGAAACCTGCAAGCAGGATCCGAGCGCAAGAGCCCTCTCCCCTCCTGTGGTCTCCAGCAACAGGTATTCAGAAGCATCGCTGACATGGAGGCAGAGCACAGCTATCACAGCAAGTAGCCATCGATAGCCCTCTCCTCCACGAATTTGTCCAATAACCCTCTTTTAAATTCATCCTAGTTGGGGGGGGGCATCACTGCCTCCTGGGGGAGCGAATTTAACTTTGCAGACGTCCTTCCTTTTATCTGCCCTGCATCTTCCAACATCCAGCTTCCTTGGAAGTCCACCAAAATCCTTCTTTCTCATTCCCCACCCCTCCACCCTGCGAGGAACTCTTCCATTAATTTATCCCTGGCAATGTCAACTTGTATCAAGTCACTGTCATATCGTGTGAAGTCTTTATGTCAAACCATGTGAACCATGGAGAGCGGCAGATCCGATGAGCCTCATACCCTCGTGAAGATGACAGTCGGGTTGTTGGATGGTTGCTCTGTGGGGCCAAAAGGAGGGGGCATGTTTGATTTACAGTGCAACCATCAGGCAACATGACACTTTTGAACATTTTTAACCTCTTTTTCTAATTGTTTTTTGTCCTTCAGGGTGGGATACAGTAACAATTTCCTTTAAAACGGGGGGGGGGCAGGAGTGCTAGCTTGGCACTACGACTGTGGGTGTCCGGGGCTGTGAGTGCCATGCAGCGTGCATGGCCCTGGCACCAAAATTTGTGGGGGTCTGGCCCCTTCATGGGGAATTTTGTGAGTGCTTGGGCACCCAGGACCCCAGGGAGGTGGCACCTACGATGGGGAGAGCAGATACAATCCATCAATACCTAGGAACAGCATTTTGGGGTGACTGCCTACATCAGTCTCAGCAACCCATAACCTGCAAGTACCTGAGGAAATGACCAAGGGTGACCATGGTCAGAAGCATAAATGCTTCTGAAATGCCAGTTCCTGGGAATCACAAGTTGGGAGAGTGCTATTGCACTCAGGTCCTGCTTAAGAACATCAGAAGAGCTTGCTGGATCGGGCCCACCTAGTCCAGCCTCCTGTTCTCACAGTGGCCAGCCAGATGCCTGTGAGAAATCCTCAAGCAGGAGCCGAGCACGAGAGCCCTCTCCTCTCCTGCGGTTTCCAGGATTCATCGCTGCCTCCGACCGTGGAGGGCAGAACACCTCCATGATTTCTCCTCCATGAATTTGTCCAATCCTCTTTTAAAGCCATCCAAGTTGGTGGCCATCACTGTCTCCTGCAGCAGGGAATTCCACAGTTTAAAACATGCTGTCTGAGACTGATGGGCACCCAGGGATGGGGACCCTGCAGGGCCCTGCAGAGATGGTTGGACTACAACTCCCAGCATGCCTCTGACCATGAACCATGCTGGCTGAGGCTGATCGAGTTGGAGCCCAGCAAATGTGGAGGGATGCAGGTTTCTGCATCCCCATTATATATCAGCAGTGTGCGAAGTGCTGCAGATTTGCCGCCCCGACCCAAGAGAGATGGAGTTCTCTTTTTTGAAAAGGATTAATTTTCTTTGTAAAATGTATACACCCCTTGATTGTAAGGGAAACAACCACAACCTCGGAAAAGATAAATCAATCAAGTATCAGCAAGAAAAAAGTCAACAGCAATAATGTAAGGTTTCCAAAAAGGTAAAATAACAATAGATTAAAAGCTCGCATCAGCTTTCTAAACATCTGGGTAGGGCTAAACAAAAATGTTTTTAGCAGGCGCCTAAAAGAGTACGGTCAAGGCGGCTGCCTGATATCAATCGGCAGGGAGTTCCAAAGTGTAGTTGCTGCAACACTAAAATATCAAGTTCTTACAAGTGCGGAACGGGTATGATGTGGCATGTGTGGCAGTCCTAGTTCTGCTGATGGATGTACTATCAACCTTACTGTATGCTTGTGAAACATGGACCACTTATAAACGCCATCTCCAGCTCTTCGAGAGATTCCACGAATGGTGTCTCCGAAAAATTTGACACATCACTTGGGAAGACAGGCGAACTAATATCAGTGTACTGGAAGAAGCAAAGATCCCCAGTGTTGAAGCAATGATTCTTCAACATCAACTTCGTTGGACTGGTCATGTTGTGCGGATGCCTGATGATCGTCTTCCAAAGCAACTACAGTCATACCTCATGATACGTCCACTTCATATTGCGTCTTTTCAGGTTATGAACGTGCCGAACCCGGAAGTCCCGGAACGGGTTACTTACGGGTTCAGCGCATCTGTAATGTGTGCGCATTCGCAGAAGTGGTGCATTGCATCACGTGCGTGCGCAGATGCGGTGCTTCATGTTGCGGCCTTTTCATGTTGCGAATGGGCCGCCGGAACAGATCCCGTTCGCAACATGAGGTACCAGTGTACTCTATTCCGAACTTAAAAATGGAAAGCGTAATGCTGGTGGTCAACAAAAGAGGTTTAAAGACTCTCTCAAGGCAAATCTTTAAAAAATGTAGTAGGACCCTCGTACCTACGGGACCGCCTCTCCTGGTATGCCCCGCAGAGGACAAATAACAACAGTTTGGAGATCCCAAGCCATAAAGTGGTGAGATTCGTCTCAACTAGGGCCAGGGCCTTTTCAGTACTGGCCCTGACTTGGTGGAATGCTTTCTCACAGGAGACCAGGGCCCTGCGGGATTTGACATCTTTCCTCAGGACCTGCAAGACAGAGCTGTTCCACATGGCCTTTGGGCTGGACTCAGTCTGACCCCTATGTTTTCCTCCCTTAAGGTTTTGATTTGCCCTACTTTAAAATGAGGCTGCATTTTAAATTTTTTAAATTTAAACTGTATTTTAACCCGTATTTTAATTAATTGTTTTTCTTTCTTTTAAGTTTTATTGTAATTTTACTGGTGTTAGCCGCCTTGAGCCCAGTTTTGACTGGGGAGGGCAGGGTATTAATAATAATAATAATAATAATAATAATAATAATAATAATATATTATTATTATTATTTATACCCCGCCCATCTGGCTGGGTTTCCCCAGCCACTCTGGGCGGCTTCCAACAAAAATAATAATAAAAAATAATCTATTAAACATTAAAAGCCTCCCTAAACAAGGCTGCCTTCAGATGTCTTCTAAAAATCGGGTAGCTGTTTTTCTCTTTGACATCTGATGGGAGGGCGTTCCACAGGGCAGGCGCCACTACCGAGAAGGCCCTCTGCCTGGTTCCCTACAACTTGGCTTCTTGCAACGAGGGAACCGCCAGAAGGCCCTCGGCGTTGGACCTCAGTGTCTGGGTATAACGATGATAAATAATAAAAATAATAATATTTATTATTATTATTTATTACCATATTATAAACACCGACAACTGGGAAACACTGGCCTGCAAGTGCTCCAATTGGAGAACAGCCTTTACCAAAGGTGTCATGGGCTTTGAAGACACTCAAACTCAAGACGCAATGGAGAAATATGCTAAGAGGAAGGCACGTTTGGCAAACCCTCACTGTGATCAACTCCCACCCGGAAACCAACGTCCCCACTGTGGAAGGATGTGTGGTTCCAGAACTGGCTGCCACAGTCACTTTTAAAACCGTGTTTATGGAAGACAATCTTACTCAGCTATGAGTGATCACCAAAGAAGGAGAAGAACATTTTGGGGGTCAGAGAATTTTGCAGGTCAGCTGGCCCCACGTTGTTATGGGTTTCCTATATTAATGGTAACACCTTGAACTTGGTTAGGTAGCAAACCGGCAGGCAGCACAGATCTTTGAGTCCAGGAGTTAAATGCTGCAGCTTTCAAATGCAGAGTTCAGGCTGGCCGGTGTGCAGCCAGCCAAGCCAAAGATTCCTTGGAGAGATCTAAAAGGGCAGGCCTCACCTTCTCTCCCAGCAAAGGCAAGCAGAAAACAGAGCCGCCTCTCTCCGCAGAAGGGAACCGGGGACTTGCAGTTCTGGCCTGCGGGCAGCAGGGGGCATGGTTATCCAGCCCATGGCTTTGCAGGGAAGAGGAGCTGGGTTTTGTGTTGATTAGGATTACTGTTTGTCAACGTGGAGGGAGGAAAAAGGGAATTAAGGATGATTTATTTATTTATTTATTTTGCTAGCTGCAGGAGCTAATGCCTAGAGGAGACGGAGGGGTACCAGAGATCCCTTTCTAAAAAGAAAAGATGTCAGCGTTGCTCAGGCCTGCTGGAAGGATATGGAACAAGGAATGCTATTGTTGTTGTTGTTGTTGTTGTTGTTGTTGTTGTTGTTGTTGTTGTTGTTATTATTATTATTATTATTATGTTTCCAGTGTATCTGAAGAACTGTGCATGCACACGAAAGCTCATACCAAAATAAAAACTTAGTTGGTCTTTAAGGTGCTACTGAAGGAATTTTTTTATTTTGCTTTGACTCAGACCAACACGGCTACCTACCTGTAATTATTATTATTATTATTATTATTATTATTATTATTATTATTATTATATATTATGCTTACTCTTCTATTGCATCAGGTGCCCGGGGCGGGGGAGAGGCTAAGGCAGTGGTGTGGCTGGGTCATTCGAGACCTTGGGCTTAATGCTCATCTGGAGAGATGTTTAGCCAGCTGTGTGGTTGCATACCCTCCAACATTTATCTGATGAAAATAGGGACGTCTAATTCCATGGTAATTATAATTAATTTAATAATAATAATAATAATAAGTATTATTTATACCCAAGCCATCTGACTGGCTTGCTTCCAACATATGTAAACACATAATCAAACATTAAACATTAAAAAAAACTTCCCTCTACAGGGCTGCCTTCAGATGTCTTCTGAAGGTTGTATAGTTATTTATCTCCTTGGCTCAGGTGGATCGCATAACTCTAACATTTCTCCGATGAAAATAGGGAAGTCGCAAGGAAAAGCAGGATGTTCCTTGATCAAATCAGAAACTGGGATGGCATCTGTAAATCCGGGACTGTCCCTGGAAAACAGGGACACTTGGAGGGTCTGTTCTTAACATTTCCCTTTTTTCCCGGCTATTCCATTCTGCTTCTATTTTCCTGATATGTTGGACAAAGAAGCAGGCAGACAGAGAGAAGTTTACCTGTTTGTGGAGGAGAGGGCTATCAAAGGCTTCCGGTACTAGCCCCAATGGCTCTGCTCTGCCTCCACAGCCAGAGGCAGCCATGCTTCTGAATGCCAGTTGCTGGAAATCACAGGAGGGGAGAGTTGCTCTTGTGTTCGAATCCTGATTGTGGGCTTCCCATTGAGGCATCTGGTTGGCCCCTGAAAGAACAGGATGCTGGACTAGATGGGCCATGGGCCTGATCCAGCAGGCTCTTCTTATGTTCTTAGCACTGCAGCTGGAAAGAAAGAAAGAAAAACTCTGTTCTGCATGTGCAGTTCTGCATTTTAATATCACAGCCCCGTCATGACTGACAGGATAGCCCTCGTCAGATATCCAAAGGGCTGTCCCAAGGAAGGTGGAGCAAGCTTGTTTTCTGTTGCACCTGAGCTGCAGCTCCCCCCCCCCCCCAATTTAGGGACTCAGGTGTGTGCAGGTAGATTCCTAAGCACCTGCAACGTACCCACACTTTGAGAAGAGTGCCAGCCTCTGCATTTTACACGCATTCATGAAAAATGAAATTTTGAAAAGCCTAGGAATGCACCCACACTTGAAGTTGTGGAATTAATGCTAGATAAATATATATGTCTGCAAGTGTGTGTGTGTGTGTGAGAGAGAGAGAGAGAAGGCAAGCAATCTTGCTCTTGCAAATCAGAAGATTAAGAGATCTGAAGGTACACGGATGCAAATAAGGCAAGCAAGCAGAATCCTGCCTTGTTCAGAATCCACTTCTCCCATGAATCGGTTGGGCTTAACCCTTCGTTCCTCATCCCAAGCGAAAACAAAGCCCGGCTGAGAGAGTGATTCAATTAAGATAGCTGGTCCCACCTTTCCATCTGTGAAGGTAGCTGACATACAACCAAATGTTTTTTATGGGGGGTGGCAGGCGGCGGATGCTGATAGGAACACAAGCGTCATTGTTACAAACAAGACACTCATCTGCACAACGATTACAGCAGGAGGAGACGACCACACCAGGCCGCAGATAAAAGGAATTTGCTGTCGTTCCTGCATTGCAGGGGATCGGACTAGATGACCGTAGGGTGGCCTTCCAACTCTACGATTCTTTGAATCGAAGAGAATAATTGGTTAACGTCCAGTGGCTCCTCCAGGCGGCCTCTTTATTGAGCATTCGTCCTGATTCGCTTGCGCGGGGGTGAAATTGCATGTCCAGGCGCCGTGACCCCCACCCCACACCGGCGTTAAATGGTCACTTGTGACCACAATTGTTTTGGTTCAGATTAGGCCACAACTTCATTGATTGCAGATGTAAGTGGCTTTGGCTCAGGCGTTGGGTTAAGCCATGGGTAGGCAAACTAAGGCCCGGGGGCCGGATCCAGCCCAATCCCCTTCTAAATCCAGCCCACAAACGGTCCGGTAATCAGTGTGTTTTTACATGAGTAGAATGCCTTTATTTAAAATGCATCTCTGGGGCATAGGAATTCATTCATTATTGTTGTTTTCAAAATATACTCCGGCCCCCCACAAGGTTTGAGGGACAGTGGACTGGCCCCCTGCTGAGAAAGTTTGCCGACCCCTGGGTTAAGCTATAGCAAGCAACTCGCCTGTTGGCTGATTCTCTGTCAGTGAGGGAGACTGGGTGTCCAGACAGGAGCCCCTCCTCCAGGATCCCTTTAATGGGATACCCCGTTCTCTTGGAGGGGCAGGTGGAGGCTCATAATCATAGAATTGTACAGTTGCAAGGTACACCTAGAGCCATCTAGTCCAGCCCCCTGCAATGCAGGAATCTCAGCTAAAGCATCCATGATTCTATGATTCTGTGATTCTAGGAGTGCCTGCCCCTTGGTCCGGCCACTATTGGCCAATCTGCAGCCAGACCCAAGTCAACTCCCCCTCCCGGCCAATGGGAATGGTTCTAATGTCTCCCGCTGTCCAGGAACCCAGCTGAGGTGGCTGCAGATGCAACTGGCCGCTGCCATGCCTCAACGCTGACCACTGGAAAGGGTAAAGCGCGGAAGTGTCAGTCAATTGTATATCCTGCACCAATAGCAGTGGCAAATTCAGAAAAGCAGTGTCCCTCCATGATTGCCGCAGCCGCATCCCCTCACAGCCATGTCCCCTTCTGAGATGATAGAACCTTCTGAGATTGCATAATGATCTTGTACAAGAATAACGGTTAGGATTGTACTGCGATGATCAGCGCAGATCTCCTCACATTGCCTTCCAGTTAGATCTGCTATTTTCTGTGCACACACGCAGGCAAATGATTTGGAGTGCTCCGATATCTTCTTCCGGAGTGACCTAAGTTGTGTTTTCCTTGAAGTTCCCTTGCACGGAACAGAACTTGCACACAGAGTTCCTTAACTGTCATTTATGCATTGCAGGGGGTTGGACTGGATGACCCCTGGGATCCTTTCCGTGAATCTATGACCGTTCTCTTGAAATTGAAAAGTGCCTTGTGTTTTCAGCATTCCTGAATGCTTAGCTTTGGAGTGTGCCGAACAAGGCCTCCTCGGTGTTCTTCCTGCACCCCTTCTCCAGAGTGACCTTAGGAGCCCATTCTTAGCGGCTGAGTCACCTGCTTGCATTCTGTCTGTCTCCAAACGGCAAGAAGACTGCTCGCCAGGGGCTGAATCACTCCTCTTTTCATGCTGGTTGGGGAGACAGGGACCCTGGGGGGGGGGCTTTGACCACTGCACCTCTGCCCTATGCTTCTGAATGCATTTCCCCATACATTTAAAGTACATGGTTCCATCCTGGGGAATCCTGGGAACTGTAGTTTACCCCTCGCAGAGCTACAGTTTCCCAACACCCTGAACAAACTGCAGCCCTGAGTTCCAGTCCAAGCAGGGCTACTGCTAGAGACTCCTGCCAGATGAACTAGTGAAATCTGTATAAATCAACTTTCTCCTGATCCCAGTAGCAGTATCATCCCTGCCCACGGGACGTGGGTGGTGCTGTGGTCTAAACCACTGAGCCTCTTGGACTTGCTGTTCGGAAGGTCGGCGGTCCAAATCCCTGCGACGGGGTGAGCTCCCATTGCTCTGTCCCAGCTCCCGCCAACCTAGCGGTTCAAAAGCATACCAGTGCAAGTAGATAAAGAGGTACCACTCTGGTGGGAAGGTAAACAGCGTTTTCGTGCACTCTGGTTTCCGTCACGGTGTCCCATTGCACCAGAAGCGGCTTAGTCATGCTGGCCTCATGACCCGGAAAGCTGTCTGTGTACAAACGCCGGCTCCCTCGGCCTGAAAGCGAGATGAGCACTGCAACCCCATAGTCGCCTTTGACTGGACTTAACCGTCCAGGGGTCCTTTACCTTTTTATCTTTATCCCCCCCCCCCAATAAAGCGTTGTGCACACACACACACAGTGCTTTTTTCTTTAAAAAAATGATTAGTGGTACTCTCATTTTCCTACTCATATAAAAAATACTGCTCCTCAATGAGGCCAAACATAGATTCACAAAATGTTTAGGGGTATGTGTTCCCCTGCGCCTCCCAGAAAAAGCACTGGTGTGTGTGTGTGAGAGAGAGAGAGAGAGAGAGAGATCCACTCCCCGCCTCCCTGGCCTAGGAATCCCCCCTCCTTCCCCAAATCTCCTTGTCTTCGAAACCTACATGTGTTTTTCTTCCCTCTTTTCTCTCTCTCCTCTTTCTCTCCCCCTCCCTTAAAAAAAGCAAAAAAACCCACAGTGGCTTTGGATGGCGCATCTCCATGGAAACAGGTTTGCTCCTGATGGTGGCTAAAGCCATCATAAATATCTCCTTCCGAGGAGTTAGCCCCTTCCCTCCCATCTCTCTCTCTCTCTCTCTCTCTCTCTCTCTCCATCTCTCCACCTTATCCCCAGTCCATCTGTTACACAGATTTGTGTATATGTGTATGGGGGGGGGGGCAAGGAAGTACTTAATTTCCACAGGCAATAGATTTTCTCCAGCTCCGCCCAGACAACCTGTTTCCCCTGCTGGCCACTCGGACACCCTCTTCCACGGTCCACCATATCCTGTATCCAAAAGATGGGGATGCTTGGTTTGGATCAAGCGGTCATCACCCAGCTCTGGATTCAGAAGATTCAGGACAGGGGAAAGAAAATGTTACAAGTCTTGGACATGCAATGAAGCTTCAGTGTTGGAAGATTTGGGGCCAGGTAAAAGAAAGAACATCTAAAGAAAGGGCATAGTACCTCTGGTCAGACCTCACCTGGAATACTGTGCCCAGTTCTGGGCACCACAGTTCAAGAAGGAAACTGACAAGCTGGAACGTGTCCAGAAGAGGGCAACCAAAATGGTCAAAGGCCTGGAAACAATGCCTTATGAGGAACGGCCTAGGGAGTTGGGTATGTTTAGCTTGGAGAAGAGAAGGTTAAGGGGTGATATGATAGCCATGTTCAAATATACAGTATAAAAGGATGTCATATAGGAGAGAGTGAAATGTTGTTTTCTGCTGCTCCAGAGAAGCGGACACGGAGCAATGGATTCAAACTACAAGAAAGAAGATTCCACCTAAACATTAGGAAGAACTTCCTGACAGTAGGAGCTGTTTGGCAGTGGAATTTGCTGCCAAGGAGTGTGGTGGAGTCTCCTTCTTTGGAGGTCTTTAAGCAGAGGCTTGACAGTAATATGTCAAGAATGCTTTGGTGGTGTTTCCTGCTTGGCAGGGGGTTGGACTGGATGGCCCTTGTGGTCTCTTCCAACTCTATGATTCTATGATCACTTTAACTGAGATTCCTGCATTGCAGGCGGTTGGACTAGATGACCCTGGGTCTTGGGTTCCCCTCCAACCTTAAGATTCTATGATTCGGGTGGCACATAGCTGAACTGCGGAACTCACTGTGGCTGGAGGCAGCGGTGCTTCTGAATGGAAGCTGCAAGATATGCTCGGGTCTGCATTGAGCATTTCCGACAGGTTGCCCATGGGGGGGGGGAACAGGATGCTGAACTTGATGGGCCTTTGGCCTGATCATAGAATCATAAAGTTGGAAGGGACCCCCAAGGGTCCTCTAGCTCAATCCCCCCTGCAATGCAGGGATCTCAGCAAAAGCATCCATGGCAGATGGCCATCCAACGTCCTCTTTAAAACCTCCCGGGAAGGAGAGTCCAGCAGGATGTTCTTAGTGGTGAGCATGTCAGACTACTAGAGCCTGGGAGACCAGGGTTCAAATCCTCACCTGGCCACTGGGCAACCCAGGGTGAAGCTCGCTGGGCAGCTGGTTGTCAGCCTCACCTACTTCACAGGCTTGCTGTAGGGGTGAATCGAGGGGGGAGCTGTGTACGCCAGCTGGAGCACCTTGGAGAAAAAGGTGGGAAATTGGTGCATTAAATAAAATGATAAATACAGTAGTAATAATGATACTCAGTGTTTAGAGAAGGGAAATGGCTCTCCTCAGGCCACACACCCCTCTCTGGTCCTGATTTGTCCTTTCCTTTAGTGGTTCTGCTCATGCCTCTGGGTTGCCTAGATGGAGGACACAAAATGGCTGGTGACCAAACTGACCTTTGTTGTTCCACTCGCTCGGTCCAGAAAAGATCCCTTCCCCGAGTTCAGGGGAAAGTCCTCTGCACATGCTCAGAGGCTCGGTGCCTTTACTTCAGAATCCTTGGTGGCTGCTTTCCAGGGTGCTGCGAAGGTTTCGCCATTGAACTCTGGGCAAACAACTCTGGGCGGAACAGGCATGAAGTCACCATCATTCGTCGCAGAAGGGGATTGTGGGGGGCACTGCTGCACCCCCCAATGGTGTTTTACATTTCTGGGTGATCCCAGCGAGGGAGGTTCTGGTCTGCTGGTCTTGTGATGAGCAAATGGGATTTCTGCAGAATTGCCTCTCTGTGAGTTGAATCTGGCCCCTTTTTTTGGGGGGGGGTTCCGACGAGGAGGGTCTCAATTTACCCTCCTTCCTTCCAAAACACCCCCCCCCCGCAGCCCTAACCCAGAAGCATCCCCCGCCGCTTCCTAACACTTGTCTCCATTTTAAGAAGAACAATGCCGGCGCCACCGGTTACCGTGGCAACTGGTTGACAGTCCGGCTTAGTTTAAAAACTGAAATCCGTCCAGCTGGTTCACCAGCGTGGGGTTCCTTGTCTGTCCTGCTGCCCACCTGAAGCTGACTCCCGGGGAGCACCCTGGGGTACAGGGACTGAGATAACACTAGGCCCCACACGGGAGCTCCTGGGGGGGCAGAGCGGGCAAGCCGTCTCTTTCCCCACAGGTCCCCTGGCTGCCATCACTAGGGGCCAAATCTGTGTCCTGGGGATGATTCAGGCCAAGCGACAGAGAGGGCAGAGCGGACAATTCCTTCCGGTAGCCATTTGCCACTTGCGCCAGCCTTCATCCCCATCTCTGTTAAGCAGCTGTCACTCGCCACTCCATCCCATAGTGCCTTCTTCAAAGTCACAGGGGAGAACAGCTAATTCCGGCCCTCCTGCACATATGATTCTTATCGAAGTTTGAAAATTACAAGGACGGAGGGGTGGGGTGGGGTGGGGAAATTGCAGAAGGAAAAAGAGACAGAGGAAAGAGACGAGGACAAGAGCACTGTGCGGCATCAGCGCAGACACGGAACACAAATGCAGCACGAATTAGTGTTGCGCTTTAAAAAAAATAAATGCTTCGGAAACGAAAATGGTAATTAATGTGCAGCGGATCGAGCCAAAATGTTAATCTCCGTTCCCTTGTTTTCTTATCAGGCGCAGAGATATGATAAGAAGGAAATAAGATAAAATAAAAGAGCATGGGAGCATCGTGGATTATTGATTGCATTTCCATGAGATCCATGTTATAGCATAAGCTGGAGGGATGCCCTGCATCTCTTTCTCAACTGAAAGCAGCCAAGTTCTGCTTGGACCCAAAGCTGGGTCAGAACTGGTATCACTCCTTAATATCCCTTTGGATTTTGGAGGGAAATAGGGACGGATGTCCCCAAAAGGATGATCAAACTATTTATGTACGCAACAGCAGCAGCCAGAATCCTATACGTGCAGAAATGGAAGGAAGGAGAAGTTGCAGCCGAGGAAGAATGGATCTTAAAATTAATGGTCTATGGGGGAAATGGGGAAATTGACAGCAAGAGTAAGAGATCAAAACAACAAACTTTTTATTGAAGAGGGGAGACGCCCTTTGGACTATCTGAGGAAGGATTGTAGGCAAAGGAAGCTCTGAGCAGGATTCAAAATTTAAGCAGAGGAAATGGCAATTGTAACAGAGGAAATGCAGTAGGTGTGAGATTTATGTATGATACATAAGACAGCAGAAAGAAAGGGAGGGAGGGAAAGGAGGGAGGAAATGCTTCTGTGTGTGTGTGCAGCGAAACCCGGAAGTAAACACTTCTGGGTTTGCCGCGTTCGCAAGATGAAAAGACGCATCCTGAAGCGGATGCAACATGAGGTATGACTGTATTTGATATTTGATGTTAGCCGCCCTGAGCCCAGTCTTGGCTGGGGAAGGCGGGATATAAATAAAAATTTACTTCTTGTGTTCTTATGGAACCTCCAGGTTCAGAGACAGTCTATCTCCCCAATTCTATTGCCCACTGTGAGAATAGGATGCTGGGCTAGATGTTTACGGGATGAACTGTAAACAAGCACCCCATAATCCTGCCTGAATTGCTGGCTAGCTGTCCTGCCAGCGGCCCTGGCAGGTAGACCATCCCCAGTCATGCGGGCGAGGGGCTTGAGACCGGTTGTGAATTACATAGGTCTAGAGGAAAACCTTTGACTGTGTCGACCACAGCAAACTATGGCAAGTTCTTAAAGAAATGGGAGTGCCTGATCACCTCATCTGTCTCCTGAGAAATCTCTATGTGGGACAAGAAGCTACAGTTAGAACTGGATATGGAACAACTGATTGGTTCAAAATTGGGAAAGGAGTACGACAAGGTTGTATATTGTCTCCCTGCTTATTTAACTTATATGCAGAATCCATCATGCGAAAGGCTGGACTAGATGAATCCCAAGCCGGAATTAAGATTGATATTAAGAAATATCAACAACCTCAGATATGCAGATGACACAACCTTGATGGCAGAAAGCGAGGAGGAATTAAAGAACCTTTTAATGAGGGTGAAAGAGCAGAGCGCAAAATATGGTCTGAAGCTCAACATCAAAAAAACCAAGATCATGGCCACTGGTCCCATCACCTCCTGGCAAATAGAAGGGGAAGAAATGGAGGCAGTGAGAGATTTTACTTTCTTGGGCTCCTTGATCACTGCAGATGGTGACAGCAGTCACGAAATTAAAAGACGCCTGCTTCTTGGGAGAAAAGCAATGACAAATCTAGACAGCATCTTAAAAAGCAGAGACATCACCTTGCCGACAAAGGTCCGTATAGTTGAAGCTATGGTTTTCCCAGTAGTGATGTATGGAAGTGAGAGCTGGACCATAAAGAAGGCTGATCGCCGAAGAATTGATGCTTTTGAATTATGGTGCTGGAGGAGACTGTTGAGAGTCCCATGGACTGCAAGAAGATCAAACCTATCCATTCTTAAGGAAATCAGCCCTGAGTGCTCCCTGGAAGGACAG
The DNA here is from genome assembly GCF_965207765.1 of Zootoca vivipara. Classification (NCBI taxonomy): domain Eukaryota; kingdom Metazoa; phylum Chordata; class Lepidosauria; order Squamata; family Lacertidae; genus Zootoca; species Zootoca vivipara. The sequence continues at coordinate 81,719,972 of NC_142589.1, read as the reverse complement.
ATCGTGAAGCTGAGGCTCCAATACTTTGGCCACCTCATGAGAAGAGAAGAATCCTTGGAAAAGACCCTGATGTTGGGAAAGATTGAGGGCACTAGGAGAAGGGGACGACAGAGGACAAGATGGTTGGACAGTGTTCTCGAAGCTACGAACATGAGTTTGACCAAACTGCGGGAGGCAGTGCAAGACAGAAGTGCCTGGCGTGCTATGGTCCATGGGGTCATGAAGAGTCGGACACGACTAAACGACTAAACAACAACAGAGGAAAACCGGAAAACATTCTGCACATGCTCAGAGGCCCAGAGGCCCAGGAAAGCAATGCCTGCTGAGTCCTGGCTCAGAGTAAGAGCCTGCTCCCAAGCAAGGGGGGGGGGCTGTTTTCACACCGAAAGCAGAGGAAAAACACACATTTTTTTTCTGGGTCAGGGTCTCCACAAGAGCTAGGAGGTGGAGTACCAATCTAGTGTAAAGCAGAGAGACCTTCAACTGACTTTGCAAGGCAAGAGTCAGTGTGACTCACACAAAGCTTGTCCTAGACCTAATTCCAGCCTTTGTGACAGACAGGCCTCAGAGATTTCTGTTGTCAGACAATGCCCCCTCCCACAAGAATAACCCACTCCAAGTGTGAGACTGAGCCCGGTGGGGATTGGTTTCAGCCTGTTTGCTGCTTGCTACCTGATGGTGGCTTGGAGCCATACGCAGAGTGCCAGAACTAGGCCAGGTACTCTACGTCGTTCACAGCTTTGCAAGGATGCAGCTGTCATTCCCCACCTTCCTCTTGGATAAAGATCCGGAGCTAGAAATATCTGCCCCGAGGTCTCACAGCTCTAAAATCAGAGGTAGTTGAAGGTCTCGGAGGAAGCGAGGGGTAGCAGCTGGTGGAAACAAAGGGAAATATAGGGCAGAGACGTGAGCTCAAGCCATAGGGGCTGCAGTCTAGCCTCAAGCCCCCTTGGAGAGGGCAGAGGTTGGGAAAAGTTCAGGAAAAGGTAACCAGGAAGGGATGGAGCAACTGCTCTTCAAGGGAAGTGTGCAGTATTTTGGACTTTTTGGGTTAGAGAAACGGTGATTGGAGGCATGGTAGGAGTCTATACACACCATGGAGAAAGTCCCTCTCTCATGACACCGGAACTGGGGGTCATCCAACGGAGCTGAACATGAGAAGAAAGCAATTAATGCGGCACATAGTTAAACTGTGGAACTTACTGCCACAGGAGGTCATGATGGTCACCAACTTGGGTGGCTTTAGAAGAGGGTTATTATTATTAATAGCTCAGTCGGTAGAGCATGAGACTCTTAATCTCAGGGTCGTGGGTTTGAGCCCACATCAGACAAAAAGATTCCTGCTTTGCAGGGGGTTGGACTAGATGACCCTCGTGGTGTCTCCCAACTCTAAAAGTCTATGATTCTGATACTTTATGTTATGTACCCCCACCCATCAGACTGGGTTGGCCACTCAGGGCGGCTTCCAACGGAGGAAAGCATAACAAAACAGCAAACAATAAAAGCTTCCCAATACAGGCAAATTAGGCGATAGTGATCCTGTGTTCGAGTCCTGCATTTGGGCTTCCCATTGGGGCATCTGGTTGGCCCCTGTGAGAACAGGATGCTGGACTGGATGGGCCACTGGCCTGATCCTTCAGGCTCTTTATTTTCCTAAGCTACCTTGCTTTTCCTGGCGAAACAGGACCTCGGAGAGTTCCGAGCGAGTCTTGCCCTGCTCTTGCTCTCTCCTGCTGAAGCAGGTGGAAAAGCATGTTGTCCCAGCGGGGAGCGAAAGGCAGCTGAAGGCTGATGCAGGCTGACAAACCCTGCAGCACAGCACCCTCTCGGGAGGATTTTGCAGAGTTGTGAAAAGGGCTCTTGCGTGATTTTGCAGACCTTGGCTTCTGTGAGGTTGGTAGATGGAGGTTCTTTCAGGGGACTCATCCTCTGACCCAAAAAGAAAGGGGGGGACAGGGGGCAGAGCTGTGTCTTCTGTCTGTGAGGGCCAGGAGTCACAAAGGCCAAATCTGGATGTGTTGCACTTTAGTCTACTTTAATGGCACACACCTCAGTTTTTGGACCTGGACCACTGCACGTGGGTCGTCATATTCCAGTGGGCACCAATAGCAGCAGTGGTGGAGCAAAGACCAAAAGGTCTGTATTGTAGCTCCTCTGCCCAACTGCCTTGTCTTAGAAAAGAATCATCAAGTTGGAAGGGACCACGAGGGACATCTAGTCAAACCCCCTGCAATGCAGGAATTATTTTGTCCAACGTGGAGCTTGAACCCATGACCCTGAGATTAAGAGTCTCATGCTCTAGCGACTGAGCTCGTGTCACATAAGAACATAAGAACAGAGCCTGCTGGATCAGGCCAGTGGCCCGTGTAGTCCAGCATCCTGATCTCACAGGAGCCAAGCAGGATTTGAACACAAGACTCCCCCTCCCCTCCTGCGGTTTCTAGCAACTGGGATTCAAAACCATTTTTGCCTCCAGTTGTGGAAGCAGAGCATAGCGATCTTGGCTAGTAGCCATCAATAGCCCTCTCCTATCTTTAATTTGTCTAATCCTCTGTTAATGCCAGCTCAATTGTTGGCCAGCTCTGTCTCATGTGGGAGAGAGTTCCATAGATTAACTACCTGCTGCTTTCTTTAAAAAAAAGGTAAAGGGACTGAATTTCCAAACATTCAGCTTCACCAGATGTCTATGATAGGATAGCTCAGTCAGTAAAAGCAGGAGACTCTTAATCTCAGGGTGGTGGGTTGGAACCTCACATTGGACAAAATGATTCCTGCCTAGCAGGGGGTTGGGCTAGATGACTCTGGGGGTCCCTTCCAACTCCAAGATTCGATGATTCTATGAGTTCTAGTGTTAGCAGAGAGGGAGAAATATTTCTTTCTCTCCCCCCCCCCACTCTTCAAGCCATACATAATTTTTACAAACTTCTACCCTGTCGCTTCTTATTTGCCGTTTCTCTAAGCTAAGACGTTCCAAAGGCCGCAGCCTTTTCTCTCCGTCCTCTGATCATTTTAGATCATTCCTTCTCTGACTCTGCAACATCCTTCTGGAGGTGGGGGAACCAGAACGGTACACAGTACTCCAAACACGGCCGCGCCGTCGATTTGTATAACGGCCGCGTTATGATACAGGCTGTTTTATTTTCAGCGCCTTCCCTAATGATCCCTAGCATGGAATTTGCCTTTTTTTCACGGCCGCTGCACACTGCGTAAGCCGCAGCCTCGACACAGACAAATGCTCTCCTGCTCCCGCCTCACCAAAGAGAGGCTGGGGGAGCCTGTCGCTGACTCATCCCTCCCCTCCGCCACCCCCAGCCCCTTTTCTCCCCTCACCAGAGGGTGTGGCTGTGACAGGGCTGGTGCAAAAGTCAGCAAGAGCCCTCAGTGCTTTGCAGGGCGAGAAAGGTCAGCGCCGACAGCCTCTGCGCACAGCAGGCAGCGATGCCAGGGGCCTGCGAGGCGCAAGCTGACATTAGCGGAACGGCAGAGAAGGGGCATTTGGGAGGGGGGAGAGACCCACATGACTGTTGAAAAGAAGGGGGGAGAGTCTAGCAAGCAGGGGGCCAAGGTGCAGGAAAAGGAATTGGCTTGGCTGCTTTCAATGCCAATGCAACACTCCCTAGTCAGGAAGAGCCTCGAGATTGTATCCAGCGCTAGTTCGATTCAGAATAGACCTACAGTACTGGAATTAAGCCCGGAAGCTGCCTTCTACATTGTGTACGCCATCAAATGCCAACAGTGCGCTTCAGCTCTCTATACTTGGACAAACAGGTCAAACCCTATGCCAAAGGATAAGTACATTGGCATTAGTTCGCCTGTCTTCCCAAGTGATGTGTCAGATTTTTCGGAGACACCGTTAGTTAAGCTGTGGAACTCCCTCCCACAGGAGGCAATGAGGGCCACCGACTTCCAAAGAGGGTTGGACAAATTCATGAAGAAGAGGCCTATGGATGGCTACAAACCACAATGGCTATGAACCATAGAATTGCAGAGTTGAGAGGGACCCCCAAGGGCCATCTAGTCCAACTCCCTGCAATGCAGGAATCTCAGCTAAAGCATCAAATACTCTGCTTTCCATTTTCAGAGGCAGCCAGTTGCTAGAAACAGGAGGAGAGGAGAGGGCTCCTATGCTCAGGACCTGCTTGTGGGTTTCTCTTTGGAACATCTGGTTGGCCACTGTGAGAACAGGATCCTGGACTAGATGGGCCTCAGTCTAGCCTGATCCAGAAGCATTCTTCTTAATGTTCTTCTGCTCCTCTGTCAGTCCTGCCCAGGTGCCTCTCTTTGAAAAACCTCCAAGGCTGGAGATTTCTGTGTAATCATCTATTGCCAAAGCAATTATAAGGCCCATTGCAGCCTTCCCTGCCTTGAATGGACGGGGTGAAAAAATGGTTCTCTTCCTCCTTTCCCACATCTCTTTACCTATTCAAAGACTCCCCATAGATTCACCCTTTAATCTTCTCTCCTTGCCCCTTCCCTCTGGCTAAACAGAACATTTTTTTTCCTCCGGCCTGCAAATTGTCTTCTAAACACGTTGAGCATCTTTACAGCTCTTACCTATCCAGTTTCCTTTTAAAACTCTGGCTTCCTGGCTGATGCCCTTTGCAACTGGAAGCAAGGTCCAGAGAGGACCCCGTCAAACAGTCGGCCACCCTGGATCACACCCCACCCAGGAAGGAGCATCTCCACATCCTCCGCCCTTAGGCTCCCAGGAACAGAGGAGGCGATTCTGGCCTCAAGTCTGGGAGTCCGTCTCAGGTAGATCAGCTGTTAAACCGAACCAGTCTTAGCAACATGGTGCCCTACAGAGGAGTCGGGCTACCACTCCGACCAATGCCAGCCAGCATGGCAATCCATGGGAGTGTGGGATGTAACATCACAGAAAGCAGTCAGATACAACATTTCCTGTTTGCCCAGAGTGGACACACAGGGGGATGTTACTCCAGCCAGGAGGACTTCCTGTCACACCTGGTCTGGAGCATCCTCCCCCTGCGTGTGACCAGGTAAATGGGCGTGACCCTGGCAGACCCCATAAAAGGGCTGGTCACACAGCCATCTGCCTTATCTTGAAGCTCTAGATGTCATTTCTTCTCCAGATGTTTTTTGCTGCGTGCTGGCTCTCGGCCAGCAGCACATGGGCTCAATCCCCAAATGGGATAAACTCACACTCTCTTCTGTAACTACAAGCTCAAGCCTGCCTTCAGGATCATACTGTGAACTGAATGTAAGTAAACTTCTTATTACTTTTAAAAGAAAACGGTTGTGTCTTTATTCTTTTTAAGAGGGAACAAAGGGGATTTACCAGGAATAATCCAATCTGGACAAGCCAAACTGGATTGCTTAACTCAAGAGATTCAAACGAATCTACCAACTAGCTTCCTGCAATATACTGGGGAATGTACTCTGCTACTGACTCACTAGTGAGGAAGGATAATATTTAATCAATATACCCTCTCCTACTATCCATAACATTGGGACGCGGTGGCGCTGTGGTCTAAACCACAGAGCCTAGGGCTTGCTGATCAGAAGGTCGGCGGTTCAAATCCCCGCAATGGGGTGAGCTCCCGTTGCTCGGTCCCTGCTCCTGCCCACTTAGCAGTTCAAAAGCACATCAAAGTGCAAGTAGATAAATAGGTACCGCTCTGGTGGGAAGGTAAACAAGGTTTCTGTGCACTGCTCTGGTTTGCCAGAAGCGGCTTATGTGGGAATGTTCTGGGATGTGGATGAGGAGATATTGTTTAATATATCCTATCCCTGCTTACGCTAGCAAGCACCAAACTTTAGCAGAGTAAAAACATTCCCCTTTTGCAAAATACACAGCAGAAAGGGTTTGCGCAGGCTTTATTTAAGCCACTAAAATAAAGTGTATTTTCCTGGTATTTTCCCCTTTATCCCTCTTAAAAGAAAAGACACAACACAATGCTCTTAAAAGTATAAAAGATGTTTACTTACAATCTTCCTGAGATACAGCATACTCAAGAGGTAGACTTGCTTAGGTAAAAAGTAATATATACATTGTGAAGTTCACTTATAAGAAGTGAGACTCCATCTCATCTCTCTCTGTAGGCTGGAAGCCTAGAGAGAGAATCCTCACTAGATGTTGAGTCCTTGAAGTCCAAGAGAGTAAGAGTGTAAGAGAGGGAAATGGCTGCTTCCTTCTGAATTTATCTGCCGCGTTTCCCAACTCATTTGCATGTGGAGGAGCAGGAAACTAGCCTTAGTCATGTGTTCCTCCTTAGTCCTCCAAGTGGACTATCTAGGAAATGTGACTTGACTGCACTTAACCCTTTGCATCCCACAGCTTAGTCATGCTGGCCACATGACCTGGAAGCTGCACGCTGGCTCCCTCGGCCAGTAAGGCGAGATGAGTGCCGCAACCCCAGAGTCGTCCGCGACTGGATCTAATGGTCAGGGGTCCCTTTACCTTTACTATCCACAACATTCCCACAGGGAGTTGTAATCTAAGTATCTCCTGGTCCTCAGCTTGGGGAAGACTGTTCTTTTGGTGATGAGTGGGCCAATTGAAAGGTCCAAGCTGCTTCTTGCAGGCTTGGGAGTCAGCTAACTCATAGTCTTCCTCCTCCAAGAGGTAGACTCACAGAATCATAGAACTGTAGGGTTGGAAGGGACCCCAAGGGTCATCAACTCCCTGCAATGCAGGAATGTCAACTAAAGCATCGATGGCAGATGGCCATCCAACCTCTGCTTAAAAATCTCCAAGGAAGGATAGTCCACCACCTCCTGAGGACGTCCACCCCACAGTTCAACTGCTCCTACTGTCAGAAAGTTCTTCCTGATGTTTAGTTGGAATCTCCTTTCTTGTAACTTGGATCCATTGCCTCAAGTCCTACCTTCCAGAGCGGGAGAAAACAAGCTTGCTTCATCTTCCTTGTGACAGCCCTTCAGATATTTGAAGATGGCTATCCTATCTCTTCTCAGTCTCCTCTTTCCCAGGATAAACATACCCAGTTCCTTCAACCGTCACTCATAAGGCTTGGCTTCCAGACTCTTGGTCATCTTGGTGCTTGAAGAGTCATCCTTCACATTATACCGGCAGATTCAAGGACAGGGTGAGCATTCTCAGACAGGTGGTCATTTCCCAAGAAACCACTAAGTTAATACAGTGGTACCTTGGTTTAAGTAAACAATTGGTTCTGGAAGGCTGTACTTAACCTGAAGCGTACTTAACTTGAAGCGAACTTTCCCATTGAAAGTAATGGAAAGTAGATTAATCCGTTCCAGATGGGTCCACGGAGTACTCAGCCTGAAGCGTACTTAACCCGAGGTAGGACTGTAATTGGTTCCAGAAGTCCGTACTTAACCTGAAGCATACTTAACCTGAAGTGAACTTTCCCATTGTTGTTGTTGTTGTTTAGTCGTTTAGTCATGTCCGACTCTTTGTGACCCCATGGACCATAGCACGCCAGGCACTCCTGACTTGCACTGCCTCCTGCAGTTTGGTCAAACTCATGTTCGTAGCTTCGAGAACACTGTCCAACCATCTCGCCTCTGTCGTCCCCTTCTCCTTGTGCCCTCCATCTTTCCCAACATCAGGGTCTTTTCCAGGGAGTCTTCTCTTTTCATGAGGTGGCCAAAGTATTGGAGCCTCAGCTTCAGGATCTGTCCTTCCAGGGAGCACTCAGGGCTTATTTCCTTCAGAATGGATAGGTTTGATCTTCTTGCAGTCCATGGGACTCTCAAGAGTCTCCTCCAGCACCATAATTCAAAAGCATCCATTCTACGGCGATCAGCCTTCTTGATGGTCCAGCTCTCACTTCCATACATCACTACTGGGAAAACCATAGCTTTAACTATATGGACCTTTGTCGGCAATGTGATGTCTCTGCTTTTTAAGATGCTGTCTAGGTTTGTCATTGCTTTTCTCCCAAGAAGCAGGCGTCTTTTAATTTCGTGACTGCTGTCACCATCTGCAGTGATCAAGGAGCCCAAGAAAGTAAAATCTCTCACTGCCTCCATTTCCCATTGAAAGTAATGGAAAGTGGATTAATGCGTTCCAGATGGGTCCGTGGAGTACTTAAACTGAAAGTACTCAAACCGAAGCGTACTTAAACCGAGGTATGACTGTACAGTCAAAAACCTCAGATCCCGAACACTTTTGTTTTAGAACATTTTATAATGATAATGATGATGATGATAATAATAATAATAATTTATTATTTATACCCCACCCATCTGGCCTGGTTTCCCCAGCCACTCTGGGCGGCTTCCAGCAGAATGTTAAAATACAATAGTCTATTAAACATTAAACGCTTCCCTGAACAGGGCTGCCTTCAGATGTCTTCTAAAAGTCTGGTAATTGTTTTTCTCTTTGACATCTGGTGGGAGGGCATTCCACAGTGCCACTACTGAGAAGGCCCTCTGCCTGGTTCCCTGTAACTTGGCTTCTCGCAGCGAGAACACTGCAAACCCAGAAGCAGATTCTCCGGTTTTCAAGCATTTTTTGGAAGCTTGATTGCACACTGTGCTTTAACAGGAACAAGCTCAGTTGGTTAGAACCTGGTGCTGATAACGCCAAGCTTGCAGGTTCGATCTCCGTACGGGACAGCTGCATATTCCTGCCTTACAGGGGACTGGATTAGGGTCCCTTCCAACTCTACAATTCTATGATTCTGTGATATACAGCCCCTTCCTAATCACAGTGAAGATGCATCCAGCCTCTTTTTCTTGAATAAATGGACATGATCTGGGTGGCAGAGACAGCAGGGGGTGGCGGCAGAGCCTTGGCAGCCTGCTTCTCCCCCCTGTCCATCTCTCCCTCAATGTCTGTGCCTTTCTCCCAGGCTGACATTCTGCTGAGTGTGGCAATCCACAGCTGGCTTCTCTGTGCTCGGTTGTTGTCAACACCAACCAAAGTAGGTCACCAAGGAAGAAGGGCGGCAGAGACGATTGACGGAGCTGGCACTACACCGTCAACCCGGGGCAGCTTTCAATTAGACCCAGCGTGAGGAAGGCGTCTCTGGATCTCCCTTTGATCCCAGGCAGGAGAGGAGAGCATGGAGATCAAGGGGATCGGAGGCGGATTTAGGGCAGCGCAACTAGTTCTGTCGTACTGGGCACCAAGCCTAGGATGTTGCAAGTAGGACCTAGTGTATTGTATGTCAACCAGTGTGCCGGGTTATTCTGGGGAGACTTGAGGAATGTTCGGGGGAGCCCTGGGGGCGGCTGCTGTCCTTTCCATTAATTTGCAGCCCAGGTCTTCCTGCATTATCTCTTGTTATAACAATTTAAGGTCTCGGTTATATAAATAAAATGTTCATAAATTTACAAGGCAAACACATACATAAGTATGTAATTCATGTGTCTGAAATAGTACAGGAGAACTATCCTGAAGCCATTTTGACTCTTCCAATGACCTCAAATATTCCTATGCAGTAAGGGAGGCAACCCAGGGACCCAGGTGCAGGGACCCAGGTGGCGCTGTGGTTAAACCACTGAGCCTAGGGCTTGCTGATCAGAAGGTCGGCGGTTCGAATCCCTGTGACGGGGTGAGCTCCCGTTGCTTGGTCCCAGCTCCTGCCAACCTAGCAGTTCGAAAGCATGTCAAAATGCAAGTAGATAAATAGGAACCGCTACAGCGGGAAGGTAAACGGCGTTTCCATGTGCTGCTCTGGTTTGCCCAAAGCGGCTTTGTCATGCTGGCCACATGACCTGTAAGCTATACGCCGGCTCCTTCGGCCAATAATGCGAGATGAGCGCGCAACCCCAGAGTCGGTCACGACTGGACCTAATGGTCAGGGGTCCCTTTACCTTTACCTTTAAGGGAGGCAAAGGGGGAAAGCCTTCCCATTGCCTTTTTGCCTTTGTTGTTTAGTCGTTTACTCGTGTCCGACTCTTCGTGACCCCATGGACCAGAGCACGCCAGGCTTTTTGCTTACAAATCCTGTATTAAGGGTGTATTTGTGTATGAATAAGGTGAGCCTGTGACCTGGATTCAGGAATTAAAGTATTTACCATCACATAAGAATGGCCAGGTTGCCTAGGTAAAGCAATCAGTGACCATTATCAGGTATCCTGGAAGACAGGATTTCTGTTGTAGACCACCTCCTTCTGTGATGTAGGTATGATGTTTTTTGGGGTGGTCTTGGGCTATACAGGGTGGGCAATTTCAAAAGTCTATATTGTCTAAGGGTTTGCACACTATTGTTTTGGGTTTCTCCTCCCTCCTGCATGTGGTGAGTGGGGACCCTGTTGCAACAGTTTAATAAAGATTTGGCTTACTAGCTGTTTTGCTTCTCAATATTCTCTGGTTGGCCTCTGTTATTTTCTCCTACCGATAGGGAACCCACTTAAGGACTCGATATGGGCTCTTGGATACCCCATAAGGGAAAAGGAGTAGATTTTGTTTACATCATCTCTGTTTCTCTTTCTCTCAATGAGCATTCAGGGGAGCTGGCAGGGGCAGAACAGGGCAGGGGTGGGGTGGAACGGGGGAATACCGACTTTCGTGCTTCCTGAAATGGAACCCCAGTGTGTGTGGCATCCACACAGGAGCCACAGGAAGAATGTGGTTGGTCAAGGGAGCTGTGGACTCAAAAAGGTTGAAAGCCACTGACTAGTGAATTGAGCAGAACAGGAGGTGAGAGCTGGAGGGTGCCAAATATTGGCCTTGCAATGGGTGCCGCTAAAATCTGAAAGACCAAAGTCTGTCCCTCAGGGGATGGAGTAACCGCCACCCTCATTATTATTATTTTTAAAGTTTTTATTTATACTTCTCAAGTTTATACATTTAATTAGATTTAAAATCAATTTAACATTTCAAAATTTGACTTCCTCCCCCCTCTTTCTGTGGTTCCTTAAATTTATTTATTAACTTCTGCATGTTTGCAATTTGGTCTCTGGTTCCTCTGCCCCTTCGAAATCCAGCTTGCACTTCTCGGTCCACATTCCTGCCTGCCTTGTAGAATTTTAAGCATAACCTTGCTAATGTGTGAAATGAGAGCAATTGTGTGGTTGTTGGAGCATTCTTTGGCACTGCCCTTCTTTGGAATTGGGATGTAGACTGATCTTCTCCAATCCTCTGGCCACTGCTGAGTTTTCCAAACTTGCTGGCATATTGAGTGTAGCACCTTAACAGCATCATCTTTTAAAATTTTAAATAGTTCAGCTGGAATGTCATCACTTCCACTGGCCTAGTTATTAGCAATGCTTTCTAAGGCCCATTTGACTTCACTCTCCAGGATGTCTGGCTCAAGGTCAGCAACCACACTACCTGGGGTGTACGAGACCTCCATATCTTTCTGGTATAATTCCTCTGTGTATTCTTGCCACCTCTTCTTGATGTCTTCTGCTTCCTTTCCACTTTTGTCCTTTATTATGGTAATCTTTGTATGAAATGTTCCTTTCATATCTCCAGTTTTCTTGAACAGATCTCTGGTTTTTCCCATTCTGTTGTTTTCCTCTATTTCTTTGCATTGCTCATTTAAAAAGGCCCTCTTCTCTCTCCTTGCTATTTTTTGGAAATCTGCATTCAATTTCCTGTATCTTTCACTATCTCCCTCACATTTTGCTTGCCTTCTCTCCCCCGCTATTTGTAAGGCCTCATTGGACAGCCACTTTGCTTTCTTGTATTTCCTTTTCTTTAGGAGGGTTTTCGTTGCTGCCTCCTGTATAATGTTACGAGCCTCCATCCATAGTTCTTCAGGCACTCTGTCCACCAAATTTCTGTTGTAGACCGCCCTTTTCTGTGATGTAGGTATGATGTATCTGGGGGGTGGTCTTGGGCTAAACCCCTTCTGTGATGTATGTATGATGTTTCTGGGGGTGGTCTTGGACTCCAGGGCAGGCAAGGCATACCTGCCAAGTCTCCTGGTGAAAAATGCGGGATCAGCAGCGGCTCAGCACAGGAAGTTGCGTAGAAGCAACTTCCGGGGCCGCTCTGCCCATGTGTGGGCACCGGAAATAGGGCAGAGTGGCACCGGAGGTCGCTTCTACGCATGCCTGGTGGCCATCTTGGTGGTGGCCGCCGCCATGTGGCCACCACCAAGATGGCCGCCGGGCATGCGTAGAAGCGACTTCTGGTGCCGCTCTGCCCTATTTCCGGTGCCCACACATGGGCAGAGCAGCACCCAAAATGGAGGCTCCCTGGCAGGTAGGAAATCTGGGGGATTTTCGGGATTTTTCTCCATTCGGGAGAACAGCGGGAAACGGATTAGTAAAATCCGGGGGTTTCCTACGAAAAACGGGATACTTGGCAGTTAAGATATAAGGACTTGCGCACCATTGTTCTGGGTTCCTCCTTCCGGCGTGTGGTGAGGAGGGACCCTGTTGCAACAGTTTAATAAAGATCAGGCTTACTAGCTGCTTTGCTTCTCAATATTCTCTGGCTGGCCTCTGTTATTTTCTCCTACCGATAGAGAACGTACAAAACGACCTTAGATGGGCTCTTGGGTACCCCATAAGGGGAAAGGAGCAGTTTTTGTTTTTTGTTTACTTACATCTCCTTATAATTCTCATAACATGCCCATAGCTACTAGCCATAATGGCTGCACCCTGCCTCCACAGCCAGAGGTAGCAATGCTTTTGAATGCCAGTTTCTGGAAGCCACAGAAAGGGGAGACAGCTTTTGGGGTCAGATCCTGCTTGTGGGATTCCCATAATGGCCATCTGGCCAGCCACTGTGAGAGCAGGATGCTGGACTAGAATGGCCCTTGGCCTGATCCAGTAGCCAGGCTCTTCCGAAGCTCCTCTGTTCACTCGCGCATACAGAGCGTGGCGCACTATTAAGAGTTGTCTGCGATGTTGTGCATTGTCTTCCGCGGGATGTCACATCCCGGAACAAGCATGCCTAATGTACGAGAATAAGTGAGGACTTGTATAACACCGTTACTTTAGGGCGAATGGTGCTGAATTATTAAGGTGTGAAGCGGTACGCCACTTTTGTGTCCCTGGTGCTGGGGGTAATCCGGGGATTTAATTAGATGCAGCTCTGGAGATCTGATCGAAAGAGACACCCCGCTCTCCTTTTTCCTTGTAGCTGAGGAGGAAGAAAACCCGAGTCCCGTATGCCTTGTTGCTTCTCTCCTTCCTCGAGCCAATTGATCTCATTGCAGGCGCCTGTGTCCTTAGCTCTCTCTCTTTCTCTCTCTCTTTTTCCACCTCTGCAAGGATCCTGTGCTGCACAATAACTCCGGGGACCTGCCACTCCGCTTCCGATGATTAATGCACTCCCATCTCTGGCGCACCAACTCTGCTTTGCAAGGAGCCCTAAGCGTGATTGATGAACCCACGTCGCTGGGAGCAGTGCTGCGTGATTCGGGGCAAATGGCTGGCCGATAGGTTTGCTTATTTGCTGCCTTTGTACCCCTCCCAGGAGCTCAAGTTGGCACACATGGTTCTTTCCCCCATCTTCATTTATTCCCGCAACAACAACACTGTGAGGTCGGGCTGAGAGGCGGCGCCCAGTGTGTTTCCTGGCTCAGTGGGGATTCGAACCCTGGTCTCTCCCAGGTCCTAGTTCGACACCGCTAGGCCACCACTGGCTCTTGCGACTAGTCGTGCTTCAGAAGCTCTTCGATGACCCCTAAAAATGAGCTAAGGTCCCAGTCCTCATGAACCCCAGTAAAAGGATGATTGGATAGGAACAAAGGAAGTGACCTTATTGCAAGTCAGTTCTTGGTTCCAGCTACAGTCTACATTGACTAGCCGTGGCTCTCCAGGGTTATTATGATCATTTATTAAATTTATATAATGATCGGACAATCCCAGGGCGGTTTAAAACATAAAATCGCAAAATGCATAGCACAAAAAGGGGAAAAAATACCCACCTCCCACATTTAAAAACTGCCAGCACATTTAAAACTGCTTGCATACTTGCAAAACTAAGCAGGTTCTGGTATGGCTTCAAATTAGATGTATGTTTAAATTCCTGCACTGCAGGGGGTAGGACTAGATGACCCTTGGGCGCCCAACTCTACAATTCTTTGATTCTGCAAAGACCTAGATTGTTTAGCAGTCAAAGCCCTGGTTGAAGAGGGATGTTTTTGCCTGGCACCTGAAGATATGTGATGAAGGAGCCAGGCGAGCAGCCCTGGGGAGAGCATTTCACAAACGGGGAGCCACCACAGAAAAGGCCCCATTCTCGGGTTGCCGCTTTCCACACCTCTCATGGGAGAAGCACATGAAGAAGGGCCTCTGATGATGATCGCAGGGTCCGGCGCAGTTCATAGAGAGAGAGGCGGTCCTGGACGTATTGTGGTCCAGTTTTGGTACCTGAGCCAGGTTTCAGACACAAAGTTTCTCCCAGCTTTGCTCGGAGATGCCAGAACCCAGAACCTCCTTTTTGCAAAGCGGATGCTCTGCCTTTGAGCTACGGCCCGGGGACTTCAGCACTGGGCTGGAAACATCTGGTTGCCCCCCTTTAGCGCCAAGTAGGCTGGCAATATATTTGGCTTGCATTTCTCTTTAAAAGACAATGCAGCTCAGCAAGGGACGGGGCTGTTTGGGGCACCTCGAGAGACAACATTCATGAGCATCTTTGCAATGGACTTCTTTCCAGGTGACCTTTCGGGGCAACAAAGGGAAGGGGTGCCTCGCCGAGAAAGAGCCAATTTCTTCCCCACGGTGCAGCCGGACTCATCTTTAATCCTGGCCCGATTCAATGCGCATCGTATCTTTTCCCACGTAGATTTTTATAGCCTCTTGAAAATTTGCAAAGTGTTGGGCAGCCTTTATGACGCTTGTCTTTGCCATGATGGCTCTGGGGACGGAGGGATGTTGGTCCTTACGGTTCCCCCACTGCCAGAGGGAGAAACCAACAGTTGGTAAAAATGCAGCTGGACTGAAACGCCACTAAAATGGGCTCAGACCTGACACCCAGGTGCTTTTCTTCCTTTCCAAGGAAGGGTGGGCAGCCTGAGTTTGAAGGTGCCGTTCTTTTGCCAGGGTGGGGGACGGACTCTTGTGAAGGCTGCACAACCTTAAGCTTGGTTCTGGATGTCAAGGGCCGTCGAAAATCTGCTCCAGCTCCTCCGAGCATCTCCCCGCTTAAAATTATCTCATTTGCAATCTGTTCTAGGAAAAAACTGCTCCTTTATCCTTTATGGGGTACCCAAGAGCCCATATAGAGTCCTTATGTAGGTTCTCTATCGGTAGGAGAAAATAACAGAGGCCAACCAGAGCATATTGGGAAGCAAAGCAGCTAGTAAGCCTGATCTTTATTAAAAGAACTGTTGCAACAGGGTTCCCACTCACTACCGGTAGGAGGGAGGAGAACCCAGAACAATGGTGTGCAAGCCCTTATATAGACTTTTGAAATTGCCCACCCTGTAGCCCAAGAAACACCATACCCGGTATATACATCACAGAAGGAGGCAATCTACAGCAGAAATCCTGCTTTGCCAGAATACCTGACAATGGTCACTGATTGTTTTACCTGGGCAGCCTGGCCATTCTTTTGTGATGATAAATACTTAATTCCTGAGTCCAGGTCACAGGCTCACCCTCTTCATACCCAAATGTGCCCTTCAGGCAGGATTTGTGAGCACAGAGACAATGGGGAGGCTTTTCCCATTTCTATCCAAACTGCAGAGGAATATTTGAGGTCACTGAAAGAGTCAAAATGGCTTTAGGACTGTTTTTCCTGTACTGTTTCAGACATGTGGTTTATATATTTATGTATGTGTTTGCCTGGTACTTTTATGAACATTTATTTTATATCTTAGACCTTGTTGTTGTTGTTTAGTCGTTTAGTCGTGTCCGACTCTTCGTGACCCCATGGACCATAGCACGCCAGGCACTCCTGTCTTCCACTGCCTCCCGCAGTTTGGTCAGACTCATGTTCGTAGCTTCGAGAACACTGTCCAGCCATCTCATCCTCTGTCGTCCCCTTCTCCTAGTGCCCTCCATCTTTCCCAACATCAAGGTCTTTTCCAGGGAGTGTTCTCTTCTCATGAGGTGGCCAAAGTATTGGAGCCTCAGCTTCAGGATCTGTCCTTCCAGTGAGCACTCAGGGCTGATTTCCTTCAGAATGGATAGGTTTGATCTTCTTGCAGTCCATGGGACTCTCAAGAGTATCTTAGACCTTATAATTCTCATAATAACACAATCAATTCTGGGGCAGATAATTTTTATCCTCCTGCCCCCAGACACTTCCAACACCCACTACCACCAGCCAGATCCATCCCTGTGGAGGGGGGGGGAGCGCATGTTGCGGGCTGAGGCCCCACCCACCCCGAGGAAGACACTTCGTGCCCAGCTCAGGCCGACAGCCTGCAATTAGAGAGATAACAAGGGAGCAATTATTGTTTGAGCACAAATACCTCTCTTGTAATAGACAATGGAGTCTTCTTTTTCTCTCCTTAAAAATATCTGCCGGGGAATGTAGGTTGGCATGTGGGAGAGAGAGAGAGAGAATAGAAGCGGGTGCCACCTTGGGGTGCAGGGAGGCACCCATCCCCAGTCACACCCTGTGGGATCATGAAATCACAGAATTGAAGAGTTGGAAGGGGCACACAAGGGTCATCAAGTCCCACCCCCTCCTGCAACCCAGGAATCACAACTAAGCACAACATGATCTGCCCTGTTGATACGAGATGGGAGCAACAAGCTTTGGGAGTTAGAAATTTCACACACGACCCTGCAAAGAACCCCCGGATTTGGGGGAGTGTGTTTGTATGTGTCTGTCTGTGTGGCTCTCTAGGTTTGATTCTGGTCCAGCAGAAACGTCGCCAACATTCTTTCTCCCGGCCAGCCTGGCCCCCGGGTGTGTTAAAAGCATTTCTAGATAGACAGGCCCCTTTTATTTTTATTTTTTTTAAAGGAAATGACTTCAATGTGGTTTTCCAGAAGAAAAGAAAATGACATTCACAATAAACGCAGCAAGCAGAGTTTAAAACGACAGTTTGATGTCAAAGAGTTTCAAACTGTAGAGATGTTTTTCAGTGCCTGGTAGATAAGCAGTAATAACCCCCACCTCATGTGTTTTCATGAACATAAGACAGGGGCGCAGATTATTTTATTACTTATTTGCTGCATTTCTATTCCACCTTTTTCTCTTAGGAGCTCAAGGTGATGAATATCGTTCTCCCCGATCCTCATTTAATCCCTGCACCAACCCTGCGAGGTAGGGTGGCAGGACTGGTGTCCAAGGCATAGCTGTCAAGTTTTCCCTTTTCTCGTGAGGATGCCTATTCAGCATAAGGGAATTTTCCTTTAAAAAAGGGAGAACTTGACAGCTATGGTTCAAGGTCACCCAGTGAATTTCATGGCCAAGTGCAGGGATTAGAACTCTTGTTATGTATTCTGTGTTTGCCTGAGCTTGAGTCTGGACTAAGGATTCTGAGCTGTGTTCTGATTCGATACATGATGTCCAATCACAGAACAATTTCAGGATTTGGGCCTCTGCCATTGGCCCTTGAACTCTGAGTCACGATTCGCAACTTGGAAGTTTCGACAGCCAATCACGTTGGGAGTGGGAGCAGCCCAGGCTTTCAGGAATGTATATAAGCCGTTGCTTTGCCCCTGTTTCCCAGTTATGTAGTTCTTGCTGTTATCACTGTGTCTTACCTCGTGGGAACCCACCTACTACACTTCAACCCTAGTCTCCCCCAGGTCATTCATTGTCCAGCTCTCTAACCACTGGCTCTCACTAGGTGTGACCACAAGTCTGTTGCTAAACAAAAGTTTTTGGGACACAAGCAATGGATTGTCTCGGTGGCCTGCTTGACTTCCTGGAATCCAAGAATCGTAGAGTTGGAAGGGACCCCTGGCGTCATCCAGTCCAACCCCCTGCAATGCAGGAATCTCAGCTAAAGCATCCATGAGAGATGGCCACCCCACCTCTGCTTAAAAACCTCCAAGGAAGGAGAGCCCACAACCTCCCGATGGAGACCGTTCCGCTGTTGAACAGCTTTGACCATCAGAAAGCGCTTCCATCCTGACATTGAGTCGGAATCTCCTTTCTTGTACCTTGAAGCCTTTGGTTCGAGTTCTACTTTCTGGAGCAGCAGAAAACAAGCTTGCTCCATCTCCCATGGGACAGCCCTTGAGATATTGGAAGATGGCTCTCATATCCCCTCTCGTTCTCCTCTTTTCCAGGCTAAACATACCCAGCTCCTTCAACTGTTCGTCATAAGGTAAAGGTAAAGGACCCCTGGACAGATAAGTCCAGTCAAAGGTGACAATGGGGTTGTGGCGCTCATCTCGCTTTCAGGCCAAGGGAGCTGGCGTTTGTCCACAGACAGCTTTTCCGGGTCATGTGGCCAGCATGACTAAACCACTACTGGCGCACGGAGGACCATGACAGAAACCAGAGCGCATGGAAATGCCATTACCTTCCTGCCACAGTGGTACCTATTTATCTACTCACACCAGTGTGCTTTTGAACTGCTGGGTTGGCAGGAGCTGGGACAGAGCAATGGGAGCTCACTCCGTTGCGGGGATTCGACCACCGACCTTCCTATCAGCAAGCCCAAGAAGCTCAGTGGTTTAGACCACAGCATCACCCACGTCCCTAGCATGTCAATAACACTCCAGATTTCCAAATATTTGATGTCTCTATGAAATATGTTCCAGGGCAGTGGAATGTAACCAGGACAGTGAAGTCCTTGGAACATTGTGTAATAGGCAGTGGAATGCTAGTTGTTTGTTTGTTTAATAATAATAATAATTTTAATAATAATTTGTTTTTGTTTTTTTGTTGTCCCACCTTTTACACAGGCTCAAAGTATAGGCCTGTTAGGCTCTGTAAGGGCTTGAAAAACCCACTTGTTCTTGCCCCGCCCTAAGCCCCTATACTCCGGTAATAAAATTTAAAAGTACACGAACATCTCCAAATATCAAGAATTTCACAAACACAATGGATACAGATGACAACTCCAAACCAAAAGGAATATTTCTTTGCATACATGGTGGACTTTCCTGTGTTGAAAATTCGGTGGTGGGGTCTCCTTCCTTGGAAGTTTTAAAACAGAGCTTGGATGTCCGACTTCCAGTGATTTTTTTAGCTGTGATTCCTGCATTGCAGGGAATGGAACCAGCGATCCTTGCAAACCTTCTATTCTATGATATATATATGTTATAAGAAAAAACTTCTCCTTTCCCTTATGGGGTACCCAAGAGCCATATAGAGTCCTTATGTAGGTTCTCTATCGGTAGGAGAAAATAACAGAGGCCAACCAGAGAATATTGAGAAGCAAAGCAGCTAGTAAGCCTGATCTTTATTAAAACTGTTGCAACAGGGTGCTCACCCCACCCCCACCCCAAGCAGGAGGGAGGAGGAACCCAGAACATTGATGTGCAAGCCCTTATACAGACTTTTGAAATTGCCACCCTGTAGCTCAAGACCCCCCCCAAAACCCATCATACATACATCACAGAAGGAGGCGGTCTACAGCAGAAAACCTGTGTGCTGGGACACCTGATAATGGTCACTGATTGCTTTACCTAGGCAGCCTGGCCATTCTTTTGTGATGGTAAATACTCAGTTCCTGAATCCAGGTCACAGGCTCACCCTATTCATACACAGATACGCTCTTAAGACAGGATTTGTGAGCAAAGAGACAGTGGTGAGGCTTTCCCATTTCCTTCCTCCTTGCAGAGAAACATTTGAGGTCAATTTGGGAGAGCCAAAATGGTTTCAGGACTGTTTTCCTGTACTGTTTCAGACATGTGGCTTATATGTTGTTGTTGTTTAGTTGTTTAGTCGTGTCCGACTCTTTGTGACCCCATGGACCATAGCACGCTTATATACGT